>NC_037688.1:56617425-56917425 GCF_003255815.1 Theropithecus gelada
AGGGAGGGAAGGAAGGAGGGAGGGAGGGAAGGAGGGAGGGAGGGAAGAAAGGAAGGAGGGAGGGAAGGAGGGAGGGAGGGAAGGAGGGAGGGAAGGAAGGAGGGAGGGAAGGAAGGAGGGAGGGAAGGAGGGAGGGAAGGAAGGAGGGAGGGAAGGAAGGAGGGAGGGAAGGAGGGAGGGAGGGAAGGAAGGAGGGAGGGAGGGAAGGAAGGAAGGAGGGAGGGAAGGAAGGAGGGAGGGAAGGAAGGAGGGAGGGAAGGAGGGAGGGAGGGAGGGAAGGAGGGAGGGAAGGAAGGAGGGAGGGAGGGAAGGAGGGAGGGAAGGAAGGAGGGAGGGAAGGAAGGAGGGAGGGAAGGAAGGAGGGAGGGAAGGAAGGAGGGAGGGAGGGAAGGAGGGAGGGAGGGAAGGAAGAATTCAAACCATACAGAGTGGTTCTTAACCTTGGCTAGTCACTGAAGCAGAATCTCTAGGGGTGGGGCCCGACATCCATATTTTTAAAGATCCACCCAAGTGATTTCCATGGGTAGCCAGGATAAAACATCCTGGTCTTCAGAGAGTCAACAGTGGGCCGCCACACACTTCTTGGGCCTTACGTATAAACTACTTGCTCACTGTCTCTTTGCACCGTCAGTGAAGGCAAAAGAGACTTTACTACTTCACAGCCAGGAAAGCTGAGGTGCAAAACGAAGTGAAGGCGCTGGTCTCTCATGAGACAGAGAGAGTGATCCCCCCAGCCCCTCACAGCACTGGGCCCGTCAGAGTCCGCTACGAGCGCCTTCATCTTTTGGAAAACGCTGGGCAAATGGAAGCGCCCAGGGTGGACTCCCACCTGGAGACCCCTGGGTCAAATCCAGAGCACAGGCACGGCTTGTGGCCCAAAGAAGGTTTGAAAACATCTGAATTCACTGCCAGCATTTTTAAATGGAGAGATTTCACAGAAAAATCCAGCTTTTTGGGTCCTCTTGTAAAAATCAGGAGAACTGGCAACAACAGGCTTGCCACTCTTGGTGGCCGCTTTCCTTGGATGTGGGGAGGGGCACGCACTCCCCTGCTGCCTGTGCCTTCCCATGCCCTGCTCCCACACCCCATGCTCTGCCTGGCTATGGGATACAGCCCCAGTGAACATCGTGGGGTCCACACGAAATGTCGCTGCCTTGCCTCGGTCATGACCTTCCCACAGCCCAGCCCCATCACCTGTGGCTTCTGTTGTCCCCATTTCTCCCCTACCCTCTTTAACCATCTCCTCTTTTTCCTATTGGTCCTGACCGGAATTGACCCTGCAGGTCATCTTTCATTTTAAAAGATTTGTTTATCTGGCTGGGTGTGGCAGCTCATGCCTGTAATTCCAGCACTTTGGGAGGCCAAGGTGGGAGAAGCGCTTGAGTCCAGGAGTTCATGACCAACCTGGACAACATAGCAAGACCTCATCTCTACAAAAAATAAGGCCGAGCGTGGTGGCTCAAGCCTGTAATCCCAGCACTTTGGGAGGCCGAGATGGGCGGATCACGAGGTCAGGAGATCGAGACCATCCTGGCTAACACGGTGAAACTCTGTCTCTAAAAAAAAAAATACAAAAAACTAGCCAGGCGTGGTGGCGGGTGCCTGTAGTCCCAGCTACTTGGGAGGCTGAGGCAGGAGAATGGCCTGAACCCGGGAGGCGGAGCTTGCAGTGAGCTGAGATCCGGCCACTGCACTCCAGCCTGGGCGACAGAGCAAGACTCCGTCTCAAAAAAAATAAAAAAATTAAAAAATAAAATAAAATAAACTAGTGACATGGTGGCGCGCACTGTAGTCTCAGCTACTCAGGAGGCTGAGATGGGAGGATCACTTGAGCCCCGGGAGTTTGAGCTGCAATGAGCTATGATCACGCTACTGTACTCCAGCCTGGGTGACAGTGCCAGGCCCTACCTCTAAACAAAATAAAAAATAATAAGTTGCTTATCGATTACAAGCATAAACTGTGGAATCATGCATTCAAGTTCTACCCTTGTTTCTCTGTCACGATGTGCCCTTGGGCAAGTCACTTGACTTGTCTGAGCATCGGTTTCCGAGATGGCAATGTTAATAGTCTCTACTCAGAGGGTCGTCACGAGGGTGAAACAAGAACACTGTGTACCCTGCTTGGATCATGATATGTGTTCATGAAACCACGGCTGTGATGATCATTATTTTAATTGTCTCTCTGCCTGTGAACAGTGTTCCTAGTCCTTCCATCAAAAACAACAGTGAATGATCAAAACACAACCCAAAGCAAAAACTCCCCCGAGACTGCCAACCTCTGAATTGCAGAGATGACACAGAGCTCATTTCTCCTGGCTTTGATTAAAATTTGAATACTTTCTTTACTTCGGTTAAAAAAAATAAAAAAATAAAAATAATTAGAGAATGAAATATGACATAGAGGACAAAAAAATGAAGTAGAAAAATGGGAAATGTCAACACAGTGGCACCAGCAGCTTAAAGGATATCCATCTTAATTCTCCCTGCTCTACTTGGAGTTAGGGGAAGAAATCTATCTGGGGTCCCCCCCAGCCCCCCAGCTCCAGTCTTACCCGGTCATCGGCCCCCAAGCCAGCCTGGGTGAAGGGCCGCTCATCCCCCTCGCCGTTGGCCGTGCTGGGCCTCCTCAGTGCCTCCTCATCCTGCAGGCTGTCCAGGCTCCCCACGTCCAGGTCAAACATCTCATCGGAATAGAATATGGCCTCGAGAATGTCATCATCAGTCGTGAATAAGATCGTGTCTCCAAAGTGCTCTGGGGCTAACGGGTTACCAAGACGACAGAAGGGTCAACTCACTCCATCCCAGTGATTTGTAGATCAAGAGCCTAAACCCATCCACTTCCGTGCTATACAACCCCAAACCCCTAACTGGTATTGATTAGTGTGAGCCTTATTAGTCTTCACAGATTTGCAAATGGAATGCACGGACCATAAGCATCACACAGATCTAAGGAAGGGATCTAATTTCATGGGAATCACTGTGATATGTCACCAGGCAAGTGACATTTCTTTGGGGTGGGCGAGGCACTATGCCAGATACTGCTGGTACCCCACACAGATCTCGGTGTATCCTTTTCTTGGGTGCCTTGCCTGGAAGGGTGTGGGAGTTACATCCCCAACCTAGGAAGCCTTGGCTCCAATGACTGCCTGGTAGGCGGGGTTATAACACCCTGCTCCTTCACCTTCAGGCAGGAAACACCTGAAATTTATGTTCCAGAGCTCCCTCAATATTTGGTTGAGGCTGGGCTTCCTGGAAACTATATCCTTGCTTCACTATGCCAGGTGTCTCCTAGAAGAACTACCTCCATAAGTCACTTGCCAAAGAATGCCCCATCTCAGACTCAGGTTCTAGGGGCCGGCCCAAGACAGGTGTTTTATAGGAGGAGCTGAATGATGTCAGGCCTAGCACACCCATGCTGTAAGAGGGGATGAATGGACTAGGTCTGTGGCTGGGTGCAGGGGCTCACGCCTGTAATCGTAGCACTTTGGGAGGCCAAGGTGGGTGGATTACTTGAGCCCAAGAGTTCGAGACCAGCCTGCGTAACATGGTGAAACCTTATCTCTACAAAAAATACAAAAATTAGCCAGGTGGGTTGGTGCATCTGTAGTCCCAGCTACTTAGGAGGCTGAGGTGGGAGGATTGCTTGAGCCCAAGAAGTCGAAGCTGCAGTGGGCCAAAATCATGCCACTGTGCAGGGCAAGATCCTGTCTCAAAAAAAAAAAAAAAAAAAAAAAGGAAGAAAGGGCCGAGTGCAGTGGCTCATGTCTGTAATTCCAGCACTTTGGGAGGCTGAGATGGGTGAATCACGAGGTCAGGAGATTGAGACCATCCTGGCTAACACGGTGAAACCCCATCTCTACTGAAAAAAAAAAAAAAAAAATACAAAAAATTAGCCAGTTGTGTTGGCAGGCGCCTGTAGTCCCAGCTACTTAGGAGGCTGAGGCAGGAGAATGGTGTGAACCCAGGAGGCGGAGTCTGAAGTGAGCTGAGAGATCGCGCCACTGCACTCCAGTCTGGGGGATAGAGCGAGACTCCGTCAAAAAAAAAAAAAAAAGAAAGAAGAAAGAAAAGAAAAGAAAAGAGAAAGAAAGAAAAGAGAGAGAGAAAGAAAGAAAAAGAAAGAAAGAAAGAAAGAGAAAGAGAAATAAAGAAAGAGAAAGAGAAAGAAAGAAAGCAAGAACGAAAGAAAGAAAGAGAGAAAGAAAGAGAAAGAAAGAAAGAGGAAGGACTGATCTGTTGTTGGCTAGCCAGCTGGTCTGTTTTTTCCCATAGACCCTCAGCAAGTGGCAGACAGGGGCTCTGAGAACATTCTTACAGACACGCCGTACCTCCCGCCAGGGTTCCAGAGGCCTTGGCGATTTCTCCTTCAAAGATGCACTGGGTGTCTAACAGCATCGTGATGTCTTTCACGCCTCGGAAGGAATGTATCCGAGATTTATTGTAGTTCCAAATTCTGATCAGGGCAACGTGGCAAGGGTGCGTGAAGTCAATGGTGATGGAGTGGGATTTGCCTGGCGTGAAGGGGGCCAGCCAGACGTGCATGTCGTCCTGGGTCCTGTTCACCCCGTCGATGAGGTTGGTGACCACACGGGGGTCTTTCCCATAGGCTGGTAAAATATTGATATCGGGAGGGTCTGCTTTTATGTTTGAAATCTGCACCGGTTCACCCTTGGAACTGAATATTTCTATTCCGTTGAGGCCGACATAGTGTCTGTCCCCCCAGGTAGACTTGATGTCAATGACCAAGTGCTGTCCATAAGGCAAGACGGGGATTTTAAAGTCGCCCCCAGCGTCTGTCTCTCCAGTGTAGCCATCCTGCTCTCTCGATGGCCCTGGTTGCTCCCCCTTCTTGGAGGGGGGCAAGTCGCTGTGCCGGCTGCTCTTTTGCTGCAGGAGCTCATCCAGGATGTCCCCCGGGAGCTCCGTGTTGGAGATGCGTCCCCGGTGGGAGCGGTCGAAGGCACTGAGGGAGCTCCATGACTCGTGAAGTGTGTGCTCCTGCTCACTGCGCCACCTTGACCGTGACGGCGTCCTGGAAGACCAGGTGTCTTCTGGAAGAAAGGACAAAAGAAGGGGGAAGCCCTGTGAGTGGCATGCGTGGAAGTGGGGACCATCAGAGACTGTCTCCTGTGCTGGCTCTCAGCGAGGCAGGGTCACCTCCAGAGGAGCCCTCTAGAAACCAGCGGGGTTGCTCCTGGCTGTCTCCTTAGCCAAGAGGCCTCCTGGCACTGGATGGCTGGGGCCAGGCATGTTACCATCCTGCACTGCATGGGGGCCCTGGCACAGAGCTTGGTCTCCTGTCCCACACAGCTTCTGACTGTCCTGTGGGCCATTCAGGTCAGTAAAAAAAATTGTTTATGATCACCCAATTCCAGAATCTGGTTGTTTTTGCAAAAACATGAAGTATTTTTTCATAGACTGAATTTTCTAAGAATGCAATCATCGTGCGAACCAAGGGAAGGCTACTTGGCTGTGTTAGAAACTTTGCCAGGAGTCGCTCCCCACTGTAGAAACTCCCATGACCAGGGGCAATGCTGCTGCCTGGGGCGTCTGCGTCAGCAACAAGAGGGTGTGTGCTGGAGGCTGTCACAGTCACGTGACTCTAACGGTTTTCAAAGACAATTTAATGGCAGGTGGAAGGCTTGTAAAAGAATGTTAAATGGAAAAAGCCAGATACGCAGTTTTAAATGCAGCATATCCTGGTACGGGTTGACATGCACCCGTGTTAACAGTGTTGTTTCTAGTTTCTGGGTGGGGAGCAGGAAGGACTTTTATTTTCTTCTTTGTAGCTTGATTTTTTTAAAGTTCCCTACATGCATTCCTTTTATTTTCTTTCTTTTTAATTTTTTTTAGAGACAGGGTCTCGCTCTGCTGCCCAGGCTAGAGTGCAATGGTGTGATATCAAAGCTCACTGCAACCTTGACCTCCTGGCCTCAAGTGATCCTCCCACTTCGGCCCCCCGAGTACATGGGATTATACGCATGACCACTGGGCCCAGCCTGTAATACCTTGATAATCAAGAAAAAAAGATGCTATTTATTTATTTATTGAGACAGGGTCTCAATCTGTCACCCAGGCTGGAGTGCAGTGGCGTGATCATGGCTCACTATGGCCTTAACCTCCCAGGCTCAGGTGATCCTCCCACCTCAGCCTCCTGAGTTGCTGGGACCACAGGTGTGCACCAACATGCTTGGCTAATTTATATATATATATATATATATTTTTGGTAGAGACGCGGTTTTGCCATGTTGCCCAGGCTGGTCTTGAACTCTGGGCTCAAGCGATTCGCCTGCCTCAGCTGGGCGAATCCCAGTGCTGAGATTACAGGTGTGAGCCACCGCACCCAGCCAAAAATGCTATTTTAAAAAGCCAATCGGCCAGGTATATTATACAGTAAGGAATTTATTTGCACACATGGCTAAAGCCTGTGTCCCAAGCACATGGAGAACACAGGCCCAGACTGATCTGAAGGCCCGATGCTCCTTATGGAACATGAGAGCCGCGGTGTGCACACCACGTAGTGGCCTGTTCTCACAGCCACGCCATGGCTCACCGCCATCTAAGGGTGTCATCCTGCAAAAACAGCGACTGCTGACACTGACATTGTTTTTCCTCCTTTCATATCGCACTGTGCCCTGCACTCCATTTCCTGCCTGTCTCCTAGGGGGCTCGGCTCTATCAATTATCTTCTCTCTCCAGAATCTTCAATCACTCCTTCCCCACTGGCACCTTCCCCTCTTTGCCTGCAGACATGCATAAATCTCTCCTACCTGGAAGAGAAGAAAGGAAGAAACAGGAAGGCGACCTGCTCCTGTGGCTCCCTCCGACCACGACCCTATTTTCTCCCTGTTTCGCTCAGGCGCTCTGCCACCCCTCCCACCCCTCAAGCCCCTGCCGCCTGGTGCCTCTTTCCAGTGGGATTGTTTTGCTCACTCAAACTCCACTTCCCCTTCCACTCGGATTTGGGGGATCCTTTGGAGACCCCCCCCACCTTCAGGCCATCTAATTAGATTAATGCTGACAGTATCCTTCCAAGCCAGCCTCAAAGAGGGGTACTCTTTAAACTGGTGGCGCTGAAGCTGGAAGCATGGAGATGTGGAATTGCCAAAGGCTATCTTGCTACCCGCTGGGGAGAACCTGCCTGAGAATGAAGCCAACACTGAGAACATGAGTTGAGAGATGGAGGATCCTGATGACAACCTCTGAACTCCTGGATCCAGCTGTGCCTGAAGTTAAACTCCTGGTGGCTTTCTGGTCTTTGCATGCGTACGACTCCTACAATTCCCTAACCCGCCACTGAAATGCCTTCCCCAAGTGAACAATGACCTCCCAGTCTTTGTCAGTTTTCAGTCTATGTGTGACATCCCTGGCAAACCTCTTCCATTTGATACCTCCCACTCCACTGATATAGGAGCCACTATACTTCTGTGGTTCTCTGCCTCTCCCACTGACAACTCTCTCCATCACCCCAGTCCCGCCCTCCCATACCCTCAGTCTGGGGGTGTCCCAAGGCCCAGGCCGCTCCTCTCCTGACGCCACCATCCTTCCTTGCCCTCATTTAGCTCCTAGTTCCCAGGCAGGCAGGCCTTGCTTAACTTTACAGGTCAAGTTCTGCCTTCTCTTCCCTGGGCACCATCCTTCAATCCCAACGACCTCTTGGAAGGTCCAGACACGTCCACTCTGTCACTTCAGTCTCCATGTGCCTAAAATGGAGTTTGTCATCAGCCCCTCTAGCTGGTATTGTCTCTCCCGCACTGAGAATCGAGACAACCTGACTCTCACCACACCCACAGCCCTGAGTGTGGCCGCCGCTGACTCCTGCCCCCTCCTCTCTGCCCTCCCCACCATGACCTTTCAGCTCCAGCCCCGCTGGCCCTCCTGCTCCCTGGCCAGGCTGCCTCTTCTGGCCTCAGCAGCTTTGCCCTTGCTGCGCCCCTGCCAGGAGTGCTCTTCTTCCAGAGGCCCACCTAGCTGGCTTCGCTTGTCACCCGCCTCCTTGGAGAAGCCTTCTCTGCCACCTTATCCTCGCTCCCGGATGTGTCCCAGTGTGCAGCACAGCTCCTGGTGTGTGGAAATGCCAGTGAAGGGCTGGACGCTGGTAGCCCTCAGGATCAGCCCTAGAGGTTGAGGGACTCCCTGCTCCACCTGTCAGTTCCTCTGCCCCTGTCCTCTGCCCTCCCCTCCTTCTCATCTGCCATTTAAAAAGATACCAGAGGTTTCTTCCATCCTCTCCCCTCAGGCACGAGGCTTAACATGTGGCAGAAGGAACTACCCGGATGGATTCTCATGACTTCAATTTATGTGATTTGATTTCCATCGACTAAAATGAATGGCCTGGGTTGGTTTGCAAGTGCACCGAGGAGCCAGCACCGAACGCCACATATCAGAGACACTGCCTGAGTGCGTGAGACAGGCAGAGACTTTGCTTTCATTCTGCATCTGCTTTCTAACCTATTCTCCCTGAGTTGTACACTCTGGGTTTAAAAGCAGAGGAGTAGATGGCTGGGCGCGGTGGCTCACGCCTATAATCCCAGCACTTTCGGAGGCTGAGGTGGGTGGATCACCTGAGGTCAGGAGTTCAAGATCAGCCTGGCCAACAGGGGGAAACCCTATCTCTACTACAAATACAAAAATTAGCTGGGTGGGGTGGCATGCACCTATAATCCCAGCTACTCAGGAGGCTGAGGCAGGAGAATCACCTGAACCTGAACCCAGGAGGTGGAGGTTGCAGTGAACTGAAATTGTGCCAATGCACTCCAGCCTGGGCGACATAGCAAGATTCTGTCTCGAAAAAAAAAAAAAAAAAAAAGCAGAGGAGTTGAGCCTTGCTCTTAGACCTCTTCGACATGAGAGCTGGCTGGGGGCCCATGGACCTCTATGTCTGCAGACTCCATGGGAATTGGGGAGCTGCTGGAATCAGTGCTCTGCCCTGTCGTCACCAACATTTCTACAATCTGCACAGACATCAGAAAGCCACTCCTTCAACCTGCAGTCAACACAATCTGGGAGGGGTGCCCAATGATGAGATGGTGCTATCCAAATTTCCTACATACTCCTAGATTGAGATGAATAGGACTATGGAGCTCTGAACTGAAGTTTGTCAAAATCAACTGCACTGCCATGAGGTATGTGGTAATTGCTGCTAAAACAGGAAATGATGAAGTACTTAGAGGGATATCACAGAGCCATGTTTATTCTAGTGAATCACCCTTCGGCCATCACTGATTGGACAAGGAGTGGACACCTGATCCAAGTAGACCAATCACCTTCTACCCTGAGACTTTGGAATTGGTTGCAGGAACAAGAGCCGGGACATAGTCACTCTAGGGCTGTGAGGCCATTTCCTTACATTTCTCCTCATACAGCTGTGAGGCCGTGTGAGTAGCAGAGAAAGCTGGTATTGTGAGGAAAGTGAGGGGAAGTGGACCCGCAGAGAAGAAGAGGTAGGGCCCAGAAGAGACAGAAAGAAGTGTCCTTGGTTCCCACCAACTTTCTGGTTCTTCCTTCCAGTCCCCTGTGATGAGTCGCTACACTCTCTACCTTTGGGGTCAAGGTGATCATTAAGGATTCTCTGAATAACACCCCCTTTACTGCCCAAACTGGGCTGATGAGAGCTCCTTCACCTGTAAACAACTGACCCCTGATGAAAATAATTCCAAAATGCAGATGGCATTCAACGAGATGCTCTGCTGGGCATAAGATTTCTCAGGCTTGCTCTTTCTCTCTTGCTCTCTTTTTCTAAAGAGACCGGATCCTGCTCTGTCATGATTTTCATACGTTCCCTACATTATATTGCTTTAATTTTAATTAATTCAATGAATTTAATTTTATGATTTCATTTTTTGAGACAGAGTCTCATTCTATCGCCCAGGCTGAAGTGCAGTGGTGTGATCTCGGCTTACTCCAACCTCCACCTCCCGAGTTCAAGCGATTCTCATGCCTCAGCCTCCTGAGTAGCTGGGATTACAGGTGTGCGCCTAAACACCTGGCTAATTTTTCTATTTTTAGTAGAGACAGTGTTTTGCCATGTTAATCAGGCTGGTCTCGAATTCTTGACCTCAGATGATCTTCCCGCCTCAGCCTCCCAAAGTGCTGGGATTACAGGCAAGAGTCACTGTGCCCAGCCCAATTTTCGTTTTTTCAGAGACAGGGTCTTGCTCTGTCACCCAGGCTGGAGTGCTGTGGTGTGATCATGGCTGACTGCAGCCTTGACATCCAGACTTGAACTGCAGACTTTGTTTCACTTTAATTTTTTTTCAGGCATTTCAGTCCCTGGGTTCAAGGGATCCTCCTGCCTCAGCCTCCCGAATAGCTGGGACTACAGACACACACAACCACACCCAGCTTTTTTTTTTTTTTTTTTTTTTAACTTTTGTAGAGATGGGGTCTTATTATATTGCCGAGGCTGGTCTTGAACTCCTGGCCTCAAGAAATCTTCCCACCTTGGCCTCCCAAAGTGCTGGGTTTACAGATGTGAGACAGTGCACCCAGTATAAGGCTCTTATACTGGCAACAAAATTCCAATCCCAGAACAGAACTTGGGCAGTCATTCATTCCGCCAGCATTCTTGGTGGGCTGGCCTGTACCTTTCTGGAAGGGCATGGCTATGGGATTTGGTGCTAGGTAATGGATAATTTAAAATTTCTAAGCAACTTTCCTTTTTAGCATGACTGGCTTAACAAGCATGAAATCTCAGGGGCTTGGTTCTTAATGTGCCGTTGAGCCAAGCACTGAAATGCTTGGAAAGAAATTAAAGTGAAACAGAATCTCCTAAACTTGGGCAAGTTAGAGTAACACCGTTACCTCGGAACTCCCGGAGGCTTTGCACGACTGTTTGCTGGGAAAGCTTGGAATGCCTGGCCTTCCCGGGGCAGTTGGGTGATGATGGCTGTGACCATAGGCTGTGACTACTATAGGGTAGTGTTTGGAAACATGTATGGTAGAGCTGATCTGTCTGGGTTCGAGTCCTGCTTTAACCCTTACTGTCTATGTGACCTGAAAAACGTTACTTCCATCTCACGTTCTCTTTATCTGTAAAATGAGTCTGTCAGGAGGTTATTCGGGTAACACGCCTGGACCAGAGCCCGGCTTACCGCAAGCATGCTGTGCACCCGGTCACTGCAGTTCTTTCTTACAACGGCCCTCCCACACTGTGAAAGACCTGCCATGAGCCAGGCGCCTGCCCTCAGAGAGCTCCTCAACTCTTTCCTTCCAGCTTACCGTCCTCCTGACGCTGACTGAGCCTCAGTGTTAAGTCTCAGAAGGGGTGAGCAGCAAAAATCTGTAAGGTTGGGGAACCAGAGGAGGCAGCTCTGCCCACGATGACACTTGGAGTCTGAGGAACTTGTTCCTGCACCCTAAGTGACATGTCAGGGGTATATCTGCTAGACACTCCCTAATAGAGAAACGCTGATTTGAATCATTAAGAAATGCATGCATTAAGACATGGAATTAACCCAAATGCCCATCAATGATGGACTGGATAAAGAAAATGTGGCACATATACACCATGGAATACTATACAGCCATAAAAAGGAACGAGATCATGTCCTTTGCAGGGACATGGATGTAGCCAGAAGCCGTTATCCTCAGTAAACTAATGCAGGAACAGAAAACCAAACACCACATGTTCTTACTTACAAGTGGGAGCTGAACTATGAGAACACATGGACACAGGGAAGGGAACGTCACACACTGTGGCCTGTTGGGGGGTACAGTGGGGGAGGGAGAGCATTAGGAAAAATAGCTAATGCATGCTGGCCTGAATACCTGGGTGATGGGTTGACAGGTGCAGCAAACCACCACGGCACACATTTACCTATGTAACCTGCACATCCTGCATGTGTACCCCAGAACTTAAAATAAAAATTTTAAAAAAGAAAATAAGAAAATAAAACTGGAAAACAAAATGCATGCCTTGGCGTTGCATAGATATTTCACCCAGAGGCAGCATCACAGAGAGGGCGATGATGACAGAACAGCTAATCTCTCTTGGGGGCTCCTGTGTGCCAGGCACTGTGTTAAATGCTCCACAAGTATGATCTCATTTGATCCTCCCAGCACCCCATGTATTATTAGTGTCATTTTACAGATGAGGAAACTGAGACTCAGCAGGGTTTCAGACCCTGCCCGAGGTGTGGGTTGGAGGTGATGG
Organism: Theropithecus gelada; assembly: GCF_003255815.1. Taxonomy (NCBI): domain Eukaryota; kingdom Metazoa; phylum Chordata; class Mammalia; order Primates; family Cercopithecidae; genus Theropithecus; species Theropithecus gelada. The sequence continues at coordinate 56,629,580 of NC_037688.1, forward strand.
AGCCAGCATACATGCTCAGGCAGCCTGGCCCCAGGGTTTTGCTTCCACATGGTATGGGGTGGGGTTAAATTCAGAGGCTCTAGGGCTGAGCCCTGGCATGGCAGGCCTGAGTGCTCTGTGGATGGAAAAGGACCTCGTCCAAGCTAGTGTTGAAATAACGGCTACTACTCGCCGAGCACTCATCATGTGACAGGTTCGGTGTTGCTATTTGGAAGCCATCATCTCATTCCTTCCTTGCCACACTGGGTGGGGAAGTCATTACCATTTTACAGATGAAAACACTGAGGCCCAGGCTAGAGGTCTCAGGCCTGTAAGCCGCCAAGTTTAGATTCAATGGTTTGACTCCTAGCTGCTATCCGTACTCCTTCCCAGGAGCCAAATCTGAGTGCAAATATTGAGACTCCCTGCCTTGGTGGGCTCTCCGTTCATAATCAGGAATGCCCTTGAAGATCATCTAATCATCTACTGCAAAGTTCACAAAGCTCTCAGGGCGAGTCCTGCCAACAGATGTTTTTTTCTGTTTTTTGTTTTTTGACACATACAGTGGTTTAAAAATAATCTCAATCAGTTGCCAAAGTTAAAAAATAAGAAACATTTCTGGTTTCTCTTGAAAAAGGTAAAAGGGAGGTCTGGTACAGTGGCCTTGCATTCATTATTATTTTTTTTGAGATGGAGTTTTGCTCTATTGCCCAGGCTGGAGGGCAGTGGCACAATCTCAGCTCACTGTAGCCTCCACTTCCTGAGTTCAAGTGATCCTCTTGCCTCAGCCTCCCAAGTAGCTGGGATTACAGGCACACACCACCACATCTGGCTAATTTTTGTATTTTCAGTAGAGTCAGGGTTTTACCATGTTAGCTAGGCTGGTCTTGAACTCCTGGCCTCAGGTTATCTGCCCGTCTCAGCCTCCCAAAGTGCTGGGATTACAGGTGTGAGCCATTGCACCTGGCCTGGCCTTGCATTCCTAAAGGCTGACTAGAAACCTGAGTGGAGTGGCAGCCGCCCTGTGGGTGGGTTTATGGTCTCCAAATTGCCGAAGTCCTCACTATTCCCTGTGCCACTTCCAACACCCAGGCAAGTGTCAATTGCTATGCATCATCACACTTGTGTTATTATTTTTTCTTTTTTTTCTTGAGACAGAGTCTCGCTGTGTCACCTAGGCTGGAATGCAGTGGCACAATCATGGCTCACTGTAGCCTTGACCTCCTGGGCCAAAGCGATCTTCCCGCCTCAGCCTCCTAAAGTGCTGGGATTTCAGGCCTGGCCACTGTAGTCACCTATTTTTCTAACAGTTGGAGAAAGTGAAGTGATTAGAGACCAATGTCTCTAGGAAAGGTAGGAGAACAAAGTAGTCTTTTGGAAAATGGCTTGGAAAAGTCATGTGTTGCAAGAAAAATGGGCAAAGGGACATACTTTGGTGGCAATGACAAACACATCTATGAATTTATCATGCAAAATGTATCTTGCCCATTTCACTCATTTATGTACCTCTTTGGCCCCTGAGACAGTGATTTGGTGACCCTTAGTTGAGAACAACCACCTTGTTTTGCAGATAAGGAAACTGAGGTCCAGGGAGTAACTGGCTTCATGCCAATTAGAGGCGCTGGGATGATGGTGCCCAAGTCAGGCTGCTTTTTGGAGCTTACCTCTGCTGGCTGACTGGTCGTCCCCATGACTACTGCTGCCAGCATCCTTCCTTGAGCCCCTCCTCCCACTAGCAGGGCGCCCTCTGTTGGGGGGCTGGTTAAAGATGTCTGAGTCATCACTGTGGACTTTGGGGGTTGCCCTCTGGGGTCTCTCCTTGGTGTTGGCGCTCCGGCTGGTCCCCCGCCCTGGCTCACGCCGGGGGCCTTTATCCCCAGCCTCGGTCTCTCTGGGACCCTCACCGATGACATCGTCTGACGGGAGCCTGCCCTTCCAGGCCAGTGGCTTCTCGGGACTAAGCCAGACGGGTTTTGACTTCCTGCCTTCCTGCTTCCTGTCCTTCCCGGTGGGAGAAGGTTGTAACCAGGACGGGGTTTTCCCGGGTGGCTCACAGATTTTTCTGCCCATGAGGTTTTCCAGTTGTTGGATGAGAGAGGGCTCCTCGTGGACAGGAGGGCACCTGACAGGTGGGGAGGTGGCAGGAGCACTGGGCATGTCACCTATCAAAGCGGGGGCTGCCGACAGTCTCAAATATTCCTCTAACTGGGACAAACTATCTTTCCCGCAATTAGTTGAATTCTTGCTTTCGCCAGACACATCTCCTTGTGAAGATAGCTTTGCGTCCACTAATGTTTCAGCTGGCTGTGGGCAACCGAGACCAAGCTCCTTGTCCCCGCTGGCGCCAGCCATCTCGTGGGCGCCTCTGCTTTCTTCCGAGTGAATGTTCATGGTGTTCTCCAGTCGCTCGCTCTTCTCGTTCTTCTGGTCAACCAGGATGCTGTGGTCAGCTGGGGCCTCCCTGTCTCCTTTGTCTAACTTGCCATTGAAGATAAGGTTTCTGTTGACGTAAAGCTTCACGTTCTTGGCACCAATGTCAAGATCCTGAAACCACAAGATTTAACAAAGTGAAGATGCATAGCATCAGACTGATGTATGAAATTTTGGAAGTCGAAGATACCAAAAAAAGAAAAGAAAATGTGAAATGCTAGAAATGCGAGCTTTTGAAAACGACGGTGCTGGGGGTGTGAAACTAGGCTTGGTCTCATTTCCGTGCGAACCGTTACATACTCTATAAATCAAAGGACTTTCACAAAGAGACGGACTCAATCGCTGCCTTCGTCATCATTACCTCCTGTTGGGACATTTGTAATAGCCTACTAATTGGTCCCCCTGCTTCCCGTCTCTTGCTACTTTAACTTGGACTTCACATTGCCACCAGAGTTAATTTTCTACCAGAGCGAATCTGTCCAGTCATTCCCCTGTGTGAAATCCTTCATGTTTTTTTCACAGCCTATAGCAGTGTTCTTTAAAGTCCAGTTCCTGAGACCATCTGCGTCAAAAAGCCTGAAGTGCTTAAAAAACACAGCCTTCCTGGCCTCGGCAGGCATCATAATTGGGAGACCGTAAAAGCAGAGGCTGAGACAAGGACTTGGGTGCAAGTCGAGTATTTGGCAGGTGAGTCCGAGAGGTAACGGGGAAAGTAAGATAGGGCAGGAAAAAGGAAATACCCAATTTTTTTGAGCTGGTCACTGCTGTGGCCAACTGGTGCTCCTTCCCATGGGGGCCCTCTGTGGAACTCCAAGAACTCACTTTCCCCAACCTTAGTCTTCACCTATCTTAAAAATGGCTCCATCCTTGAAGCAGTTGCCAAAAACCTCGTGGCCCCCTTGATCCCTCTCTTTCTCACTTGCCCATCCGATCTGCCAGCTGTCCCTCGCCTCTCTCTTCAGAACACTTCCTGGGTCTGACCTCTCTGCCCGGAATGTGCTGCTGCCTTCCTTGCCCAGGCCACCAGGGCCTCTGACAGAGACACCACTGCCGCCTCCTAATTGGTCTCTCCGCTTCCACTCTGCGGTGTCTCCTCCAAATCCTGCACTCACACTTCATTTTCTATGCAGCAGTGAGTCTTTTTTTTTTTTTTTTTTAACTGAAATCAGATCATGGGAATCTTCTGCTTAAACGCATGCTGCAAGTGTCTCTCCAAGACTGGGACATTTATCCACTGCTAGTTCAAGGCTGCCCTCGGGGCACTGATGCACCCACACACGCACGAGCTGAGTGTGCTCCCACGGCAGAGCACCCCAAGAGCACCTGAGGCAGGGCGCTGTCCACATGCGGGGACTGTCCCATGTCCACAGCAGCTGCAGTCGGAAGGGAGCCAGGAGGATGCCGTGTGACGACCACTGCCTCAAGGGCAGCCTGTAGGTAACTACTGGACTCAAAACAAGTTCTCCAGGTGATTTCTTCACACGACAGGGTGCAGAACCATGCTGATGATGGGATAAATTCCAAAGCCCTCCACGTGACATGCAGTAACCTTCACAAAGGGTCCCCACCTCGCTCTCCTCTCTCACTGCCAGCCTAAATGCCCCCATGTCACACAGGTTCAGCTCTGTTCCTTCTATGCTTAAGATAAAATCACACTTCCTGCTACTGTTCCACTTGTCTCATCCTCTTTACAGCAAAACTCTTTTCCCAGCTTTATCAAGGAATAGAATACACATCCCATACAATAAATTGTGCATATTTAATGGATACAGCTTGATAAGTTTTAACATGTGTCTACGCCAATGAAACCTCCACACTCGAGAGAACAAACGTACCTATCATCCCTAAGGTTTCCTCGTGCCCCTTGGTAACCCCTGTCTCCCCTTCCTCCTTCCCCAGCCCCAGGCAACCACCTAGCTGTGGTCCCTCCCTATACACTGATCGTCCTTTCTGGAATGTTTACAGAAAGGAATCATGTTGCATGTAGTCTTTTTTGCCCGGCTCTTTCAGTCATCGTAACTGCTCTGAGATTCACCTGTGTTATGGGAACTGATAGTTCCTTTCCTTTCTACTGCTAAGGAATATTCCATTGCAGGGGTCCCCCATGATCTGTCCATCACCCTATAAGTGAATCTCTGAGTGTCACTGTCCCTGTGGCTCCTCCTCCCATTGGGTTTCCGCCTCCACCTCCACGTGGAACCCACCTGACCTGGGCACTGATAACTAGGGTGACGGTCCATCCTTGTCTGTCCGGGACAATTCTGATTTATACCTGTTGTCCTGGTGCCATTTTTAATGACTCTCAGAAGTGTCTGGTTCCTAAATTACAGGGTCCAGCTGACTGCCATAGGCAATGGGAATTTCTCAGTTCTGGGGGGCGGGGAACGGGTGGGTGTGGCGGCTCGGCAGTACTCAGCAGCTTCTCCTCCTTTGCGATGGCTTTCCTCCCTGGGGCTTGTGTGGCTCTGCACCCACCTGGCTTTCTTCCTGCCTCGCTGGCTGAGTCTGCCTGACTCCTGGGCTACTTCCTCTTCTTCGGCTGCACCTTGAAGGACTGGGCTGCCCGGGGCTCAGTCCAAGGCCTCCTGAGTGCTCTTCCCTCGCTCTCCAGGTGGTCTCACTCAGGCCCCAGGCTCCCAGTTATTTTCATCTCCAACCCTGACCTTTCCACCAAGACCCAAGTGACTGCTTGGCCTCTCTTCCTGGATATCTAACAGGTATTCCAATATTAAAACGCCGAAACAGAATGCTCTCTTTTTCTTTAAGAGACAGGGTCTTGCTCTGTTGCCCAGGCTGGTGTTCAGTGGCTTGATCAGGGTTCACTGCAACCTGAATTTCTGGGCTCAAGTGACCCTCCCGTCTCAGCCTCCTGGATAGCCAGGACTACAGGTGCACGTCACTATGGCCAGCTAATTAAAAGAAATTATTTTTTTGTAGAGATGGGGTCTCACTTTGTTGCCCAGGCTGGTCTTGAGCTCCGGGGCTCAAGGGATCCTCCTGCCTTGGCCTCCCAAAGCGCTGGGATTACAGGTGTGAATCACTGTGCCTGGTGTGCCCGAAACAGAATTCTGAAATCACCTTCTCCAAACCCAGTCTTCAACTATCTTAAAAATGGGTCCATCATTCGAGCGGTTGCTAAAAAGCTCACCCTCGTCCCCTCTCACTTTCTCACTCACATCCAGTGTGTCGGCACGTCCCTCGGCTCTCTCTCCAGAACACAGCCTGGAGCTGACCTCCTCGCCTGAGTGTGCTGCTGCCTGGGCCACCAGGGTCTCCCCCAGAGACACCACCGTTGCCTCCCAATTGGTCTCTCCGCCTCCACTCGGGGCTGTCTCCCCAAAACGCTGCGCTCACTTCATTTTCCACACAGCAGTGAGTCTTTTTTTAACAACTGAAATCAGATCCTGGGAGCCTCCTGCTTAAAGCTGCCCAGTGACTTCCTATGGCACTGACAATAAATCCTACGCCCCTTCAGGGGTGCCCACTGACCTCTCTGACTCCGGCTCCTGGCACCTGCCTCGGTTCCTTGACGTGGCTCAGCCTGTTCCTGCCTTAGAGCCTGCACACTTGCCTGGCATGCTCTGCCTCAGACGCCCACAGCCTTGCTCCTTCTTCTGTTCAGGGCCTTCTGTGACCATCCCTCTAGAGCAGCCCCACCTCATCGGTCCCCTCTGTATCTTATTGCCCTGTTTGATTTCCTTTTAGTCTCTGAATGGTCTTGCTTATCAGCTTTTAACTTATTTATTGTTTTTCCCACTCAAAGTTAGGCTCCAAGACAGCCAAGGCCCTGCCCGTCTTGTCCAAGGGCACATTGTAGCCACCCAACAATTATTTTTGGGCTGGGTGCAGTAGCTCACGTCTGTAATCTCAATACTTTGGGAGGCCGAGGTGGACAGATCACCTGAGGTCAGGAGTTCGAGACCGGTCTGGCCAACATGGTGAAACCCCATCTCTACTAAAAATACAAAAATTAGCCTGGCGTGATGGTGTGAACCTGTAATCCCAGCTATTCGGGAGGCTGAGGCAGGAGAATCACTTGAACCTGGGAGGCGGAGGTTGCAGTGAGCTGAGATCGTGCCATTGCACTCCAGCCTGGGTGACGACAGTGAAGGTCCGTCTCTAAATAAATAAATAAAAATAAATAAATAAATAATTTACTTTGGAATAGCAAATGAATAAACACAGTATTCTCTCCTGGACAGCACTGCTCTCTCAACAGTGCTCTAAGAACGAACCTGATCAGAAAAGCGGCGGTCTGTGGGTTTCACCTCCAGATCATTTATTTCCCACATTGCCTTGGCTTCTGATCTGCTCTTGGGAGATGGCAGCCGAGACCCCGGAGATGTTCACCTATACTAACCTTCTGCTTAGCCTTCCCGAAAGCTAGGTGAGTAGGAGCTAACAAATTTCAGGATCACTGAGTTACGGAGGTTTCTGCAGCAATTTAGAAGGAGAACTTCCAGCCTGCGTTACGCCACAGGAACTCGGCTTCAATTATCCAATTGCGGATGGCAGGCTACCCTTTGCCGACTGTCAGAAAAGTCGATTCTCAAAGCACTCTTTTACATGTTTATATGGATGGAGTCTCTGTTTAGCAGAGGCACAGAGCAAGTGCATGCTGTGAATTCATTGGGAAACAGCTATTTGAGATGGACAGCATGGGCAGTTTTCAATGACTGGCCGTGCAAAATTACTGCCATAGGAACATCTGATGAGACAGAAACGCCTTCCTTTAAAGAGGTGGTGGGTGATGGGGAAACCATCTCGTCCAGCACAGTCACAAGGTGGGCATCCTAGCTTTCCTAATAGGGTGCCCGACTTCTATGACATGGCCACCCATCTTCCTTCCCCAGTCCAGAGCCCATCTGACCCCCAGCCATCAGCTGCCCTGTCCCCACCAAGATGTCTGGTGGAGAGGGAACTGAGAGAGGGAAGCAGGCGCAGGCAGGGGTCAGGCAGGTAAGAGAGAGGAGTGGGCTCAGGTGGAAACCAGTGGTATGCAGGGGTCATGGGGGAGGCGGGAGGGTCGTGCCCTGCCTGGCAGCTCTGAGCTCTGAAATGTTTCCAGCACTCTGCAGGCCAAACAAGCCACATTCATGGGCAGATGTGACCCAAGGATCACCAGAGTAGGGTCCCTGTAGGGAATGAATATTAGTCACTTCTCTGGATATTCTGTTTAAAGGATAACAGACTGCCTTGTCCTACACCATCCTCAGAACAATCCTGTAAGGGAAGCATTAGGGCCCCATCTTATGGATGGAGAAACTGAGACACAGGCCTTCCCCAAGGTCACATGGCTGGTGTGTGGTAAGCCACTATGGCTGGCATGCTAAGATCTTAACCACCATCTTTCTGTGGGTCAAGCTAGATTCCAAGAAAGCCACAGTCCTGGCCCATGCTAGCCTAGCCACTGTCAGGAGCACCTGTACCGGTGGAGCTCTGAGCCTCCACCCTTTTTAAACATTGTATTTTTATTTTTTGAGACGGCATCTCGCTCTGTCGCCCAGGCTGGAGTGCAGTGGTGTGACCTCAGCTTACTGCAATCTTTGCCTCCCGGGTTCAAGCGATTCTCATGCCTCAGTCTCCCAAGTATCTGGGATTACAGGCACGCCACTATGCCCGGCTATTTTTTGTATTTTTAGTAGACACGGGGTTTCACCACGTTGGCCAGACTGGTCTTGAACTCCTGACCTCAGGTGATCCGTCTGCCTAGGCCTCCCAAAGTGCTGGGATTACAGGCGTGAACCACTGCGCCTGGCCTTTTTTTTTTTTTTTTTAATAAGTCCCTCTGGGCCAGGCACAGTGGCTTACACCTGTAATCCCAACACTTTTGGAGGCTGAGGCGGGCAGATCATGAGGTCCGGAGTTCGAGACCAGCCTGGCCAACATGGTGAAACCCCGTCTGTACTAAAAATACAAAAATTAGCCAGGCGTGGTGGCAGGCGCCTGTAATCTCAGCTACTCGAGAGGCTGAGGCAGGAGAATTACTTGAAACCAGAAGGTGGAGGTTGCAGTGAGCCGAGACTGTGCCACTGCACTCCAGCCTGGGCAAAAGAGGGAAACTCGGTCTCAAAAATAAAATAAAATAAAAAAAAGAAAATAAGTCCCTATGGACGAACTGTCTCCTACCCCACCCCAGCCCCCACCTCCACCTCCACTGGGTGGTGGGCGTGTGTATGTGCGTGGGTTCCAGTCCTTCGAGACATTTTTCTACATATTTACGTATATACTGCATAAGTGTCATTATACCACAAGGGTGTGCTTAGCGGCTGTATGAGAGCCACATCTGCCCCAGGAAGAACGCAGGATGGAAGATTCTGTGAGTCTGGATTCCTCCACACCCCCCCAGTGCAGTTCTGTACAAAGGACATCTTTAGGAAAGGATCCAGGGGGAAAATCCTCTCCTCAGGAACCAGCCTGCTTCCTCCCCCTCCACTCGTCGGAGCTTTAACCCCAGGCTCTTTCTCCCTTGTTGTCTTCTTCCAGGAAGTGCACGATGAAATTCCTTCCTGCCAGAATGTCTTAACCTTTAGAACCTTGTGTCTCTCTCTCTGCGCGCGCGCGCATGTGCGTGTGTGTGTGTGTGTGTGTGTGTGTGTGTGTATGTGTGTGTGTGTGCGCCTTGTTTCTTTGGTGTGAATATTTTTTTTCCTTCCTTAACTAGAGTTATTTTTACGCCTTTTGTTCTTGCTGCCTCAAACCCCCTTTGCCATGGATCTTGACAAGGATACTTTGAAACTCTGTGGCTGGTGTGTAGTTAATGGGAACATCTTTCCTGGCCCACATTTTGTCCTTCTCTTCCTTCTTTACAGTTGGCAAGAATCAACTGTGCTGAAACTGTAAAGCATTTTTAATACAATATTAATATTATTTCAATCTAAGTAATTAACTCAGCAAGGCCACTTTCCTCCCTGGCCCCAGGGTAGAATGGTATGTCTTTTGCAATGAACACAAACACAACTGCCCAACAAAGATTCATGGTGGCACGGTTCCACTGTGACAACAGTGAAGCACAGCTGTGGGCTTTAGCATCTTAAGTCACTTTCCCTGGAGAGGAGCACCTGCCTTTGGCGCAGCCAGTACAACCTGAGAACAAACCTCTGGAACAAAACATTGGCTAGGCCCAAATACTACAAGCCAAGGTGGGTCCGTTAAGGCAAATGGCGCCTTGGCATGGTGACACAACTGAATTTGGCCCAGATGTGCACTGGCTGGACTTCAGGAACAGCCCAGGGAGCCCACACTGCAGGAGTCCCACACTCTGGGAGTTGTGTCATTGGCTGGGAACATTCACTGGCACCTCTGCAGAGCAAAAGCATGGGCTACTGTCCTTCCTAGCTCTTTGCCCGGAAGTGCTAGCTCCAGAACAGGAAGGAGTCAGGGGTTCTGGGCCAGGAGTTTAGGGTTTGTCTCCCGGACTCACTGCTTTTATCCCAACTGTAGGTCTATCAAGGTATGGAGGGCTATGGAGGCAGTGAGGTGCTGTTTCCCAGAGCGCTGCCACGCACACGTCCGGACCTGGCTCAAGGACTGACTCCTCCAGGGAGCCCTTGGCCCTCCCTGTCTTCCCCTCCTCCCCGACTCTGGTTGACTTGAGTCTTCCTCTGAGGTTTCAGTGTTGGGCTTGCAACCTGGTTCTCTGCACCTACTGCTTAGCCAAGTGTCCACAGACACACGCTTGTCCTCCCCAGGAGGCAAGACCTTCAAGGACAGGGGAAAGGGCTATTCCTATCTGTCCTGAGGTCTTGCTTTGGGGAATAAACTTTCAGGGAGTTCTGGTTTCATTGGGGAGTGACCTTCATGGTCTTTTACATGTCCCTTGGGAGGAAGGCCAGTGAAAACCATTCTTTGTGATGTGAAATTTAATTTCCTAGAAGGGACAGAAGAAGATGGTAAGACACTGAGACATTTAACAAACACCTACTATATGCCACACTCTGGGAAGACCATGCCATGCCCCACCTGGCATCACAGACTCAGGATAACGAACGTGGATGGGATCCAATTAGTTCACACACTGGTGGTCCTCTGGCTGAAACCATGCTCGTTTAGCTCACCAAGCATTTAAGAATTTTAGAATTATTAGTAATATCTACAAATTGCGAGCTTTCACATAACAAGGTGCATTTCTGGCCTCTGTTGAAAAACTTAGGCTGTGTGGCAACACGGGGTCGGCGCTAACGTGAGGAGTAATGGCTGCCCTCCTGCAGGGCCTGGCTCTCCAGTGACAATGGTCGCTCTATAGAAAGGCAGGGCTGTGCCGTGTGCAGTAACTCATGCCTGTAATCCCAGCACTTTGGGAGGCTGAGGTGGGCGGATAATCTGAGGTCAGGAGTTCGAGACCGGCCTGGCCAACATGGCAAAACTCCATCTCTACTAAAAATACAAAAAAATTAGCCACGTATAGGGCCACACACGTGTAATCTCAGCTACTCAGGACACTGCAGCAAGAGAATCGCTTGAACCCAGGAGGCAGAGGTTGCAGTGAGCCGAGATCATGCCACTGTACTTCCCCTGGGGAACTGAGTGAGACTCTGTCTCAAAAAAAAAAAAAAAAAAAAAGAAAAGAAAAGAAAAAGAAAAGCAGGGCTGTGAAGTGGGCACCAGAATGCCTGGTAGTCATGTGATCGTCAGCAAGTTGCTCTGCCTTTCTGTACCTCAGTTTCCCCATCTGTAAAATGGAGCCGGTAACTGCAGTACCTGCCTCATAGGACTGTTGTGCAGAATAAATGAGCTGATTTACATAAAGTGCTTTAAATGCTGCTTGCCACATATGCAAGACACAGGAGTTACCCTCATGTCTTGTACCTAATGTACCACACTTAAATGTATAGACCCATCGAGGCTGGCTGCTCGGGTTGGCATGGCTCAGAGACAATGCTCTGCAGGGCCCAGTGCAGCAATCCCCCTGTTTCTGGCAGAGGTTGGCAGCAGCCATAGGAGGTGCCCCATGCACTCTGAGGTCAAAACTCAACTAAGTTTGCGTTGAGGCCCTGGCATGCAAATCTTGCAATTTTATTCAATGCAGCCCATACTGTGTGGGGGTCTTTTGGTGTTGGGGGGCGGGGGTGGTAGGGGAGGGTCCTGGCCTGTGTGGGATGCAAAGGAAGCAAGCCAGGGTCCTCGCTTTGAAGAGCTCACAACCAGCTGTAGGTGAAGCGGTCGCATGCTCAAATGCTAGTGGCACTGCAGCCATGGGGGTCTGTGAGCTGAAGGACGCATACCCTCAAGTCCGCTCCAGCCAGTGGATGAAAGAGAGGGAATATTGCCAGGTCATCAAAAGCCAATTTCCAAATGTTGTCATTAAACAATTCATAAGCTGTAAACACCGTGAGGACCAAACCGAACGCATCACAGGGCAGATTTGGCCGGGGGTGCCTGTTTGTATGTCAGAAACTCAGGACCCTAAGGAACACCCTCAGGAAGCAGGGACTTGGTGCCAGGAAGGGTGTGGCTGGAGACCCCCGGAAGGGGCCTAAGGCAGGCTAGGGGTACGGGGAGGCTTGTCTGTGAAGTCAGGCTCAAGCTGAACCTCAGTGTTTTGAAAGGCAGGCTTGTAACAAGACGGGTCAGGTATTCCAGGCTCTGGGGATGGCAGGAGCTAAGGCAGAGGGGAGAGAAGAGTTTTATGGGGGCCAGTGGGAGGTCAAAGCTATCTAAGCATGAAAGAGCCAGAGAGTCAGATATTGGGGTCAGGGAGTGGCGGAAGTCACCAATGCAAACACATTCAGGGTCCAGGCAAGTACCGCAAATGAGACAGGCAATGGGGTATAAGGACAACGGTGTCGCTGTGACTCAGCTCCACTCAAGTTTCCAGGTATAAATGTGGGATCTTCTAGTTTCTCAAAAAATGCAAAAAACTTCATATTTTCATGCAAAACCTCCCAATTTAAAAATGTTGGCTATTAATTCAAATAATTTTGAAAACATGTGATCCAGCGGAAGTCTACCTGTGAGCTGCATCTGGTGACCGGTGCACAGCCTCTGTGTCCAGCCTTCTTCCCAGGATGCTCTGGGAGGCATGGGACAGCAGTGGGTCATGGTTGCTCCCCTGAGGCATTCTGCAGCTGGGAGGCCCTGGGCTCATGCCCTTCACTGCAGGGCCCCTGGGCCTCCCCTGCCTGGGCACGAGCTTGCAGGGGCAGGCAGCGTATCAGTGCTGATTCCCAGCACAACGCCTGGGCTTGGGGCAATTGACAAACCTCTGCTGATGAGAGGAGGGGCTGAGCCCATGAGCAGTGGAGGGGAGGATGGGGATACACGGGAATAAGGCTTCACACAGCAACAGGAAGAAGGGAAGGGATGAGCTGGATTGGGAAGGAGACTGGTTTTGGAAATCGAACTGGGAGGACTTAGAGATGCCTGACAGTGAGGGGCAAAGGGAAGTCAGAGGATCAAAGTTGTAAGCCAGGAGCTGGCGCAGACAGAAAAAGGAAGTGGAAAAGGAAGCCTGGCGTGGGTGGACAGACGGGCAGGGTTTGGGTGTGCCAAGTGGGAGTAGTGTGCATTCACAGTAAGAAAGGCCAGAAATAGCGAACCAGTGGTCAGGCCTGCAGCTTTGATATGTGGTTAAGTGTCAAGGAAGGTTTAAGTTTGGGAGCTGATGAATAAATTCAACAGCATGTGACTCCTATGTTCTTAGAGAAAAAGAAAAAGTACCTAGGTCGGGTATGATTTTCTATCTTCCCTGGTGATTTTTCCCTCTTTCAGAGGCAGAACTTCAATTTCCCATTGAAAATCCAGCTTTCTCTTAATTTCACCTCATGTGGATAATGTGGGCCCACCCCAGGTAGCAATGCAGGTCTGACCAATAATAAGCGCTAGATTGCAGCTTTCATGAGGACAGTCTCTTTCTGCGGGGGCTGCTGAAATAAACATGAACCTGATGCCACTGGGGGCTACCACGTGGAACCTGAGGATGAGGCCAGCACAGAGGGGAAGAGAGCTAAGTGATGGAGGGAGGCAGATTCCTGATGACATCATGTGAAATCCTGGATGCCGCCATACCTAAAGCCAGCCACCCAGCGTCTTCTCTTACATGAGCCAAAGACTTCTTCTATTTTGTGCTTAACCCAGTTTTAATTGGGTTTTCTGTCTTTTGCTACCAAGAGAATCCTGGCTGATAAAACAGCCCTTCTACTGAGAACTCCAATCAACGGGCTCAGCTACTGAGTCAGTCCTGGCCAAGGCTGGCAGGAGGCAGGTGCGAAGCTCCACCCTCCAGGCGATCTGTGATTTCTCCTGCTGCGCCAGTCAGCACCTACACCTGGGTGAGCAGCCCTCCCCTGTCCAGACATCTGCCTACTTCCAGTTGCAGCCTGCCCGCCTGGTCCGCACAGCACAGGACATGGGTCTCAGCTTCCATGCTGGCTCTGCGTCCACTTTCATTCTCTCTAGGAGCAGAGCCTGGCTCTGAATCCCCACGTTCTTGTGGGGCTGCTCTCTTTAAAGGCTGAATGTGGCTGGGCCCAGTGGTTCATGCCTGTAAATCCTAGCATTTTGGGAGGCTGAGGCAAGTGGTCACTTGAGGTCAGGAGTTCGAGACCAGCCTGGCCAACGTGGCAAAACCCGTCTCTACTGAAAATATGAAAATTAGCTGGGCGTGGTGGCACGTGCCTGTAGTCCCAGCTACTCAGGAGGTTGAGGCAGGAGAACTGCTTGAACCCAGGGGGTGCAGTTTGCAGCGAACTGAGATCGGGCCCCTGTACTCCAGCCTGGGTGACAAAGCGAGACTCTGTCTCTAAATAAATAAACAAATAAATAAATAAAGGCTGAATTCTCTGTTCACTTCTCCTTCCCCTGCTGGCTGGGGACCCACTTTAAGGCTGACCCTCTTGGAAGTCTCATGGCTACCATGTCTGTACCTACCTGAGTGAGGACTCTGCCCACAGACTGTACTCACTGCATCCCACCCAACGGAAAGCACCCTCTGGCCATTGGCAGTGGCCTAGACCAAGCCTGAGGTCCACAGCTCAGGAAGCTTCCCACGCAATGGGGTCAGTCCCCTTTTCACCAGTTGCCCTGCTAAGATGCCCAGCATACTTCCTGGACCCCACAGTGCCCAAACTCTGCCATGGGGCAGAGCCATCAGGCCACACTGACTCGGGTGACCAAATGAAGGTGACATCTTTGACTTCCGAGTCATTGCAATGTTTGGTCTTGGTTTGTATCAGATCCAAACAAACCAAGTGTAAAAGAAACAATTTTGAGAGAATTAGGAATGTTTAAACATGAAGTGGGTATCAGAGCATGATAATTAATTATGGCCATGCATGATAGTGCCATCAAGGTTACAGAAAAATAAACAAACAAATGTCTTTTTTTGTTAGAGATGTATACTGAAGGATTTATGAGTGAAATAGTGTGATAACTACAATTTGCTTTCAAATGTTAGGGGGATACGTGAAACAACAATAGCAGAATGTTGATAATTATTGAAGCAGGTGATGGATACACGCCTCATTACTAAACTAATCCCTTCACTTTTACATTCATTCAAAAACTTCTTCCCAGAAAAAGGCATTGCTGAAAATGCAAATAGTCATAGGATGAGTTGAGTCTACCCAAAGGGCACCCCAAGAGCACTGACACCCTCATCCAAGCCACCACCATCTTCAGCTAGGCTGTTCTTAGCTAGACTATGTCTTAAGCCTCCTCTCTCTGGGCTCCCTCTGCCCCCTGATCCATTCTCCAAATCAACCAGAGTAGTCTTTTAAATTCCTCAATCAGGACCGGGCGCGGTGGCTCACACCTGTAATCCCAGCACTTTGGGAAGCTGAGGCGGGAGGATGACTTGAGGCCAAGAGTTTGAGACCTGCCTATCTCCGCAAAAAATAAAAAAAACTAGCTGTGGTGGTGTGCACACCTGGAGTCCCAGCTACTTGGGAGGCTGAGGTGGGAGGAACACTTGAACCCAGGAGGTCAAGGCTGCAGTGAGCCATGATCACGCCACTGCGCTCCAGCCTGGGCAACAGAGAGAGACTATCTAGAAAAACAAACAAACAAACAAACATCGTCCATCAGATCATGTCACCCTGCTCACAAGCCTCCGGCAATGACACTAACAACTGACCCTTGTACAGAGGGCGGGAGGCCAGGAACGACTCAGAGCACTTTACATGCATTCACTGGACATTTTCCAGATAACGCTGAGGCATAGAGATGTGAGGTAACCTGCCCCAGGCCACATGGTCTCTGATGGGCTGGCTCTGACCATACTATATTCTGCCTGTCTCCGAATCAGATCCAAACCTGCTGGCCCACAGGATCTTGTCCCCACCTCCCTCTGGGACCTCCCATGACACTCCTTGCTCCCCATGCTCCAGCCACTTGGCAAAACCACAGTCCTTGAACTCCTGCCGCAGGGCCTTTGCTCCTGCTGTGCCCTGCGGGGAGTGCCTTTCCCACAGATGCCCCATGGATGCTCCTGGTCATCACTGAGCTCGGGGAAGGACTCTGGCCACCTGGCTCCAAGCAGCCCAGCCTCCTCCTCCCTGTGGCCCTCATTCACTGTCCTGTGTTATTGTCATGGATGGTGGCAGGGGTGGGGATGGTACTGGGATGAAACTGTTCCATTTCAGATCATCAGACATTAGATTCTCATAAGGAGTGTACAGCATAGACCCTTCACATGTGCAGTTCCCAATAGGGTTTCCATGCCTGTGAGAATCTCATGCCACTGCTGATCTGACAGGAGGCAGAGCCCAGGTGGTCATGCTGGCTCATCCGGGGCTTACCTCCTGCTATGCGGCCTGGTTCCTAACAGGCCTCAGACTGGTACTGGTTTGTGACCCGGGAGCTGGGGACTCCTGGCCTAGACCACATTACATGTCACAGAAATATGCCCCTGGAGAAATGTAGCATTTATTTATCAAAAACAATTTAATGAGTGCCTTTCTGTATATGAAATATACCCTGGGTGCCCGTCCTGCCTGGATGCTCACTGCTGTCCCACTTCCTGGTGTGACCAGGCTGGAGGCGGCACTTGCGTGGTGACGCTGTGGGTGATGATGGGGATGGTGTGCTTATCTGTACTGTCACACATAACTAATATGACTATTATAAAGGCAAACAGATGGAGCATGGAGAGCTGCTGGAAGCCCACTTTTTGGATGAGTTATTACCTACTATAGAAGGGAGACTATCGGTTTCTTCCTCCCAACAGATGCCACTCTGCAGGAGAACCAGTGCCATGAAAAACCAGAGAAAGGCAAAGCGGACCTCAAATTCCCCTCCCCGGCTTTGTCTCTTACCACCTGCTAGCTGGGCAAGTCACTTAATCTGGGGAACACCAAAAGATATGACACACATAGTAGCACATCCTCCTGAGCCCACGGCAGACGTGGCTGATCAATCATCGCACCCTTTCCTGGATGAAGCAGAAAGAAGGTTCCAGATCTTTCTCAGGACGGCACTCCAGCAAGCCGTTTCCCATCAGCGTTGGCAAAAGAGACACAGCCTATTTGCCATCTGGGATCTCACTGTCCTAAGTTCTGGCTTCTTCGTCTGTAAGATGGGAAATACCACTACCTGCCTCATAGGATCACTGGGGGTTAATTGAGATGATTCATTTGTTCAGTTATTCATTCATGCATTGAATATTTACTGAGTGCCCACAGGGTGCCTATACGTGCCTGATACCTACGGCACTGAATAAATGGCAGCTGTCACAAGTAGAGGCATCTGTTTGCTGCCTTCTGTGCACTGCTGTGGTGGCAGTGCAGCCTCCACGTCCTCACTTCGCCTCTCCCATCCCTCTCCTCTGGCCCAGCTGACACTTACAGCATCACCAAGTGAGGGGGGAAGGAGCCCGTAAATGCTAGCATGAGGATTTCACAGGCAGCACATTTCCCAATAAAAGAGACTCCCCTTTTTCTAATCCCTTCCTTTCTTCCGTTCTAAATAAGCCCTGGTTGGATTAGCTGCCCACATTTAACTTTTCTTCTTCAGATTCCCATACACAAAACACTGTATTAACAAGCCACATCTACCAGGCCAAGCTATATTTCCTATAAACTCTCATTTTATCTCCTCTAAAACACACAGTAATAGCATCCTCTGGAGAATATTAAATCAAACCAACCTGCAGCTGCATTTGTTTGCGCTTTTCTGCTCCTGGTAAATTCTGGCAACAGATGGGTGTGTGTTACATAAGCGGTGCCCGGCAGGAGCCGCAGTCCTCCACACTTCAGCCTGGGTGCGGAAAGACCTCGGCTCTCAAATCCCTGCAGCCAACAGCTCCCCCACGCACCCGTGACGACACCCCAAGCTCCTGAGGGACTCTTAAGACCCTATGCCATTTTAGACAATTCTATAAGCACAAGGAAGGCTGAGCATAGGTTAAAGAACAAAGGCAGGCCCTGGCCAAAAGGGATGAAGCTTATCTTTGTTGTAATCCTGCACATAAAATCTGCTTTCCTTGCCCTGAGATATATATTCAGTGACAGGGCCGAGCTGCAGGGTACAGGCCCGGGCAGCTGGCACTGTTCCATTGCCCATTCCAGAAGAGGGTGCTGATGGCCACCAGCCAGGAAGCACTGAGTGGGACTTGGAATGAGAGGACCTGGCCCCAGATGCTCGCAGTGTGCGGTGACTATGTGGGCTGGGGCTGCATTCCGGGGTCTGAGGGCCAGCCTCTGAGCACACAAGAGGCCAGGGCTGGCAAGTGGAGAAGGCGGGTCTGACACGCCCAGAGAAATTTCCACAAGTTCCCAATGGCTTGGCCTTCTTTTTTTCAAGTTTAAACTTCAGGTGTTTGTTTAAAAACAAACAAGCAAACAAACAACCTCAAAGATCAGAAATGAGAGAAAGCTCTGGGCAGCACTGTGTGTACACACAGCTGGCCGGGGCTGCCTGTCCTGTTAGTTTCCTGACTCGCGGTGCCTCACAACTGACAGGTGCTCGGGACGTGATCACTAGGTGGATGGACAGCTGGTGGGTGGCAGAACTAGCAAGAAGCAGCTCAGGAAGGGGGGATTGGAAGGAGGGAAGGAGGGAAGGAGGGAGGGAAGAGGGGAGGACTGCCTCTCTAGGACTAGGTTCCCAGCTCTGCCTCCAACCTGCCATGTGGTCTTGTCAAGCCACCTAGACTCTCCTATACTCTCATCTGGATATCAGTAAGGATAACACAGCTGCTTATGGATTATTAGGAACATGAGCTCATTCATTCATTCATTCATTCATTCATTCATTCATCAACCACGTATTTCTCCTTTCACTAGGGAGGGAGTGGAGATGACTCAGGGTGGAGACGTCTCTTAAGGGGTCCATGGTGGCCTGGGAAAGTAGCCATAAATTCCGGTCAGGAGATGGTGGAACATGTTCATGAGGTCTCAGAGAAGTGCAAGGGGCAGGGGGCAGGGGGCAGGGTCGGCTTCCTGGAGAAAGTGACGTCTGGGTTTCCAGGAATATGAGGCAGAGATGGGCATTCTGAGTTGAGTGAGATGGGGCTGTGAGGGGCAGGGATAAAGGTATCACTGCCGGCCGGGCGCGGTGGCTCAAGCCTGTAATCCCAGCACTTTGGGAGGCCGAGACGGGCGGATCACGAGGTCAGGAGATCGAGACCATCCTGGCTAACACGGTGAAACCCCGTCTCTATTAAGAAATACAAAAAACTAGCCGGGCGAGGTGGCGGGCGCCTGTAGTCCCAGCTACTCGGGAGGCTGAGGCCGGAGAATGGCGTGAACCCGGGAGGCGGAGCTTGCAGTGAGCTGAGATCCGGCCACTGCAGTCCAGCCTGGGTGACAGAGCGAGACTCCGTCTCAAAAAAAAAAAAAAAAAAAAAAAAAAAAAAAAAAAAAAGGTATCACTGCCATGGTCAGGGGGTGGAAAGCCAGGGCAGCCTACATTCTGACAGGAGAGAGGCAGGGCCCAGTGTGAGGGGATTAGGAGGCTCTGATGTCACACTCAGGGGGTTGACCTTGATCCTCTGGGCCAAGGGGAGGCTCTGAGGGTTTGAAGCAGCAATGATGTGTGACTGGATCTCCCTGGAGGCTGCTGGAGACAGACTGGGTTGGGCCTAGGGCCAGTGAGAGCGATTAGGAGGCTATGTTCTTTCACACCTCCATGCCTGTGAACAGGCAGGGCCCTCCATCCAGGATACACTTTCTCCTTTCCTGCCTCGGCTGACTGCCATTGTCCTTTGCCATCACAGCTCAGGTATGTGTTCCTTCAAGAACCTTCCCTGATCTCTCCCAGCCTGAGGCGGGCTCCTTTCTCCACACTATGCACAGTCTGGGGCAGGCTAGCTCAAAAAGAAGAGTTTTGTTTGAATTGCATGGTGGTTTAAAAAGAACTTAAATTAGCTACTGACATTTACAAATAAGGAAGGCTCATGTCAAAACTCAGATATCCAGCTCTCTGGGCATGTTGGGAAGATCTGGCAGAACTGGCTGGTATTCTACAAAGCAACCCTTAGTTGAAGCTGAAAAGTACCCTTCCCTTTCCCTAGGGCATGGGCTTGCCGGTGTGCCATAGTCCTCACCACTCCCTAATGTCTCTAGCAAGACTGAAGGTGACGCTCCGTTCCTATTTATAATCTCACTTGAACAAATGCTTCCCTTACAGATTTGAAAGGAAAGTACAACTCTTGCCCCTATGTCTACCATAAGAGGGGCAGATAGGCCAAGTGAATTCCTGTCCTTCCCCACTATTTAGCTCCCTGATGGAACTATGAGTGCATGAAAAACAGCCCAGAGAAGGAAGGAAAGGGTGTGGGCACAGGCAGCAGCATGAGGGTAGATAGTGTGAGGTTAGAAAGGAGGGTGTGGATCCTGCAACCGGAGGTGGTAGGTCCAAAGGTAGCAAGTTATCTCAATTGATCACAGTCAGTTACAGAACTAACTCCTTTTTCCATTCTATCGCCGCTTCTCATTACTGTACTTGACTAGTCTTTAAAAAAATAAAAAATAGAACCAGAGGGGCACAACAGCCAGAGGTTAAGGGCCTGGCTAGTCACAGTGAGGTCCACAGAACAGGAAGACTGGGATGCCTGGGAGCTGGCTGGACCTGCAGAATCTCAGGCCCTGCCCCAGACCTGCTGAATTAGAACCTGCATTTTAGCAAGATCCCACAGATGAGTCAGTGCAAGTTAACATTTGAGAAGTGAAGGCTACGAGAAAGGGCCTGGAGTCCGAATGCAGGCGTTCACATTCTCACTCTGACACTGACTGGCTATGTGACTTGGGGCAAGTTACATAATCTCTCTGTGTCTCTGTTTCCTTATCTGTAAAACTGAGTCTCAGCTTGTACTTTTCCAGTTCCCCCAAGGGTGGCCTGATACCACCTCCCAACGCCAGCAGCCGGAAGCTCTGTCCCTGGGGGCTATGAGAATGCAGTGTGAACCTGCCAGCAGGCTCCTGCTGCACACGCAAGGCCAGCAGGGCCTCCATGTATCCATTTTGCAACTTTAGGAACCAGGCTATTGGCAAACTGCTAAGCGCTTCCATCAACCCAGTGCCCAGTGGGGAACCAGCGCCTGTTACTTACGCCATCAGCTGTCCAGTAATTCCGAACCTTGATCTTGGCCAGACTGAAGTCCCCCAGCTGTCTTGTGTTTCGAATAACAAAAAACAGCTGGAGAGGCGGGCGGAAGGGGCAGGTCCACGGGGAGGAGTCTTTCTCGTCCTAGAAGGCCAGCAAGAGAGGGTAATCATTAGGCACATTTCTGCCTCTCCCCAAAGTAAAATGGCAGTGGCTCTTTGGCTCACGAAAACCAGGAGATGCCTGGTGAGGGCTCAGGGCAGGCAGCCAGGCCACCCCATTGCCATCACCCAGGCTGGGGACTCAGATCACCCTGTCTGGACGGCACTTCACAGCAGGCTACTGACCCCGTCCCACCCCCTGCACAAAGCTGCCACACGGACCCCTCTGATCTGCCAACCAGACGGAATTTAAAATGCAGCGGGCTTTATTTTAATCAACTTAATCGGCTTTGAGGAGAGCTCTGGGGGAGGGGAAAGACACTAGAAAGAAGGACAGGACGCTATTTGATTAACCTGGCAAACAGAGCCTTTGATTTTCTTTTGTAAAACCCTGCCGAATTTTAAAATTTCTAAAATAGAAAAGAAAGAAAGCCACTGGCTCAGGCGTTGGCTGGGCCAGTGCCAGGGCACTGAGCCCTGGGATTTATTCTGTTCCTTTCTGGGTTTCCAAGCTTGGAGGCTTCAGTTTGCAGACTCCCCCTGACGGAGGCCCCAGGGGCAGGTGAACAGGGACGCCTTGCTGTCATTCTCATTCATACCGACAAAATTGCATGTCATGAGTGCTTTGGGTGCAGATGGAAAAAGCTAAACTGGGGGACTTTTCTCAGCCCCAGCCGCCTTTTCTTGGCTTTCTGCAATACCTATTCACTCTCCATTGGGACAAAACTCACAGCTGCTCCCAAACGTGTCCACGCTGGCTTGACCTGGTGCCTTGGCACAGGGTGGGCCTCTGCTTGCTTGCAATTCTCGCAATTCTCTTCCTAACCTTCTCAATCTGGGGAATTCAGCAAATCCAAGTGCCCTTGGCTCCTTGCAGTCCCCGAGCTTGGTGCCTACCTCGAGGTCCCACGATCATCTCTTTTCACGTCCATGTCATGCCCTCATTCAGCCGTGAGCTCAAGGGAAGGGGTCGTGTCTAGTTATTCCAGAACCCTAGGCTTTTAGCACAGTTTCTTGGCACATGGAAGATGCCAAAAAAAAACACAACTCTTTGTGTAATAAATAAATGACTAAGTGAATGCATAAATGGAGTGTGCCTCCTAACATCTGCCCTTTCATTAAAGCTTTAGGGAGGAGACTGTAGGCCAGGCGCGATGGCTCACATCTCTAATCCCAGCACTTTGGGAAGCAGATGGATCACCTGAGGTCAGGAGTTCGAGACCAGCCTGGCCAACTTGGCAAAACCCTGTCTCTACTAATAATACAAAAATTAGTTGGGCATAGTGGGGCACGCCTGTAATCCCAGCTACTCAGGAGCCTGAGGCAGGGGAATCGCTTGAACTCGTGAGGTGGATGGTGCAGTGAGCCGAGATTGTGTCACTGAACTCCAAACTCCATCTCCAAAAAAACCCCAAAAAACAAACAAACAGAGAACAGACTGTAAGCTTTGTTTGGTTCATGCAATGTTAAAAAAAAACACACACACACACACACACACAAATTCATTGCCAACATTTAAAAATGGGGAGATTCAGAGAGGTGCAGTGGCTCACACCTGTAATCCCAGCACTTTGGGAGGCCGAGGCGGGTGGATCATTTGAGGTCAGGAGTTCAAGACTAGCCTGGCCAATGTAGTGAAACCCTGTCTCTACTAAAAGAAAAAAAAAAAATACAAAATTTAGCCGGGCATGGTGGCGGGCCTGTAATTCCAGCTACTGGAGAGGCTGAGGCAGGGGAATCACTTGAACCTGGAAGGTGGAGGTTGCAGGAAGCCAAGATCGCACCACTGCACTTCAGCCTGGGTGATGGAGTGAGACTCTGTCTCAAAAATAGGTGGTGGTGGAATGGGGAGATTTCTCCAAACAGCCAGATTTCTGGCGCCTCTGCAGACTCAGAAAACATGGCAGCTCAGGAGCCCTGATGGCCGTTTCCTGGAGCCAACAGTGTGCAGCCCCTGAAGCCCGCCATTCCCCAGGGCTCCACGGTCCCCGCCACTCCCTACTGCTTCACATCCACCTCACTTCCCTCTTCTGCCTCTGCCTGGCCCCTGTAGGCATTGAGTCTGTGGTCCTTGTTTAGGGCAGCAGCAGCAAGTCCCATCTGCCAATAAGCAACCTCCGCGGGCCTGACACTGGCTGACTTGTCCCTTTTATCTCAAAGGGGCATCGCCCTGCATTTGAGAACATCTCGACAGACTCCCCGCCACCAGGAACGTGCCTGCTACTTGACAGAGCCAGGGAGGGAGGATTGGCTGATCTGGGGTTTGATCGGCCCCCAGGAGATGGGAGGCCCAGGCTCCAGCTGCGGTGGAGGACAAAGGGGGCTTGTTTCGGTGACAATGGTGCCTTTCAGGAGGGAGGAGGTGGCTTTTGTTAAGGGGGAACGATGAGTTCAAGGGGTTCTGACTTATTCTGGCAAGTTTCTCCAGCTCTACAAGAACTTCTAGTGCTCTGGGCAGCTGCGAGGGGTCAAGAAACCACATCCCCAAATCCAGCGGGTGAGTCTCATTCCTTTGCTGAGTGGGGGCCTAAAATGGGTCACTGTGGCTGCCTGACAAAGGAAGAGACTGATGGCTGACCCTTAGATGTGGGCTAGGGGACTGTAATTGATTTCCCTTCACATTTCTGTCAGCAGGAGGAGTAACAGGAGGCCTAAGTGGGAATTGTGGTGTTCAAAGTCAAAGAACATTAACCTGAGGATAACTCTGGGCCTCATTAGCACCCCAGCCTTCTGATGTTTTCTCTCCACAGACAGGATCTCAGAGAGAAAGGCTTATGGGAAGCTGCCCAGGACTGACCTGGCACATGCTGGGAAAACCCCTTGGTGCCAGGGAGGAGGCAGAGCATCTGCGGCTCCTCCCTCCCCATCACAGGGGGTAAGGAATACAGCAGAACGGGAATCGGGCGCCTTCATGCTGCTGTTACTGCCCTTGGTTCTGGCTTCTTTCACTTGGAAACCCCAGGAGGTGGGCATTGCTGTAATGCATGTGCTACTGACCAAAACAGGCCAAAGCTCAGCGAGGGGTGGGATCGCCTAAGGTTGCTCAGTGCCTACGTGGTGGAGTGAGGATCTGAACCTCCATCTTTCATGCATTAATTCATTCTGTCTCTGGATTCCCCTGAGGCAGACCCTGAGGCAAGGATCCATGTGTAAGTAGCTTATTTAGACAGAGCAGAAAATATCAATGGGAGAGTGAAGAAGTGAGACAAGGCAGGGAAGGTGGCTCATAAAGGGTATGTTATGAAGACAGCTGCTCCTGTGGGCAACTAGAGCTTAATCCCCCCAGGGAATCTGGGAGCCAGGGTGGAACAGGCGCCAGAGTGACTGCACCAACGGGGCCAAGGAGCTGGGGTATTTATACCCCAACTTCCACCAATGTTGGTTGAGTGCTGCTCCTGGGGGTTCTCTATTTCTCTCTGTATGGGTGGTAAAGTGGGCCCTGGAGGCCAAAAAAAGAATCCTCCAGGAAAGAAATCTCAATGCTGCCATTCAGAAAAGCAGTCAGCATGCCCTGAAGTGCTAGGGCAAAAGGGTGGAAGCAGGCACGGACACATCTACTCCATAACTTGCCCAACAAACACTGTCCAGGGTCCCTCCTGGGGGACTGATGCTGAGCCAGACACGGTGCATGTGCAAGGGAACCTGACCCACCAGGTCCTAGTAGCTCTGTGCTATGAGGGAAGGCAAACAGGTAATGTTTCCAAGAAAAAAAAAAAATCAAGCAGGGACACATTCTAGGAAAAAAAATAAGAGAGAATTATTCATGGCCCATGGAACAGCTATTTTAGAAGGGATGGTTAGAGAAGGCTTCTCTGAGGAGGTAACTTTCTAACTCCTAAACCAAAGGTGCCTTTTTAACTCCAGCATTAACATAACACTGAATAGTAACCCGCAGGGAGATAGTGCACTGCCCTCAGAAGTAGCTCCATTTTAATAAATTATTGCATTAAAAAGGAACAAACTATTGACATACACAACAATATGGAAGGATGTCAAGGGCATTACACTGAGTAAAAAAAGCGAGTCTCAGAAAGGTTACCGACTTTAGTAATGATATAAATGCTATATAAATGGTATGATTTCATTTACATAGCATTCTTGAAATGACAAAATGTATGTAGAGGAACAAATCAGTGGTTTCCATTGTCAGGACTGGGCTTGGGGAAGTACGGCTGTACAGGAGGAGCCCAAGGGAACTCCTTGGTGGTGACGGAACTGGTCTGTATCTCGATGTCTGTATCTTTAGAAAGAAATCTATATATGTGATAAAATTGCATCGAACCATATACATGTACACACAAGTGAGTGTATGAAGGTCTGTACATTATACAAATGTCAAGGTCCTGGTTTTGATTATGTACTACAGTTACATAGGATTTACCACTGGGGAAAACTGGGTAAAGGTGTATAAGATTTCTCCGTCCTTTTTTCACAAGGTTCACTATATTCACAAGGTTGTGCAACCATTACCATTATCTTCTTCCAGTACATTTTTACCACCCCCAAAAGATAACCATGTTCATTAGCAGTCTCTCCCCATTCCTGCCTCCTCCCAGCCCCTGGCAATGACTAATCTACTTTCTGTCTTCAGATTTGCCTATTCTGGACATTTCATATAAATGAAATTATACAACATATAGCCTTCTGTGTCTGGCTTCTTTCACTTGGCATAATGTTTTCAAGATTCACCCAGGTTGTAGCATGTAGCAATGCTTCATTCCTTTTTAGGGCTGAATAATATTCCATTTTGTGGAAATACTACATTTTCTTTACTCATTCATTGATGGACATCTGGCTGTTTCTACTACTTTTTGGCTATTCTGAATAATGCTGTTATGAACATACATGTACAAGTTTTTTGTTTTTTTTTAAATAAACGTATGTTTTTAGTTATCTTGGGTATATACCTAGGAATGGAATTGCTAGGTCATTGGTAACCCTACATTTACCTTTTTGAGAAACTGTTAAGTTGTTTTCCACAGGGGCTGAGCCATTTTACATTTCCACAAGCAAAGAATGAAGGTTCCAATTTCTCCACATGCTCATCAATACTTATTTTCTCTTTTTTTTAAAAAAAAAATTACAGCTATCCTAGTGTGTGTGAAGTGATATCTCATTGTGGTTTTGATTTGCATTTCCCTAACAACTTATGATGTTAAGTATCTTTAATGTGCTCACCAGCCATTTGTACATCTTTTTTGGAGAAATGTCTATTCAAAGTCATTTGGCCATATTTTAATTGGGTTGTTCATCTTTTTGTCATTAGGGTTTTTTTTTTCTTTGTATATTCTGAATATTAGACCCTTATCAGATATACGATTTGCAGATATTTTCTCCTTTTTGTAGGCTGTATTTTTACTTTCTTGATAGTGTCATCTGAGGGAAAAATGTTTTTAATTTTGATGAAGTCTGATTTATCTTCTTCCTTTTTTTGGTTGCTTGTGCTTTGGATGTCATAGCTAAGACTTCATTGACAAATTCAAGGCTATCAAGATTTACACCTTTGTCTTCTTCTAAGAGTTTCAAAGTTTTAGCTCTTACATTCAGGTCTTTGATCCATTGAGTTAGTTTTGCATAAGGCATATGGTGGAAATCTACCTTCATCTTTTCGCATGTGGAAACGCATTTGTCCCAAGGCCATTTTTTGAATGACTATGCTTTTCCCATTGAACGGTCTTGGTATCCTTGTTGGAATCAATTGACTATAAATCCATGGGTTTACTTCTGGATGCTCAGTTCTATTTCATTGATCTATATATTTATCCTATGCCAGTACCATGCAGTCTTTATCACTGCAGAGTTGGTAGTATGCTTTGAAATTGAAGTGTGAGTTCTACTTTATTCTTTTTCAATAATATTTCAGCACTCTGAGTCCTTTGAAATTCCCCATAAATTGTAGAATCAACTTGTCAACTTGTACAAAGAAGTCAGCTGAGATTCTGATAGCAATTTTGCTGAATCTGTAGGTCATTTTGGGAAAGTATTACCATCTTGACAATGTTAAGTCTTCTGATCCATGAACATGGGATGCTTTTTCAGTTTCTTAGACCTTAGATTTCTTTCAACAATGTTTTGTAGTTTTCAGAGTATACATTTTGTACTTCTTTTGTTAAATGTATTCCTAAGTATTTTATTCTTTTGATGCTATTGTAAACATAATTGTTTCTTAATTTCATTTTCCCTTGTAATCCTTTTTACTTCTGTAAGGTCAATAGCAATGTTCTCTCTATCATTCTTGATTTTAGTAATTTTAATCTTCTCCCCCATCATTTTTTGGTTAGTCTAGCTAAAGGTTTGCCAATTTGCTAATCCTCTCAAAGAACCAACTTCTGATTT
Organism: Theropithecus gelada; assembly: GCF_003255815.1. NCBI lineage: Eukaryota > Metazoa > Chordata > Mammalia > Primates > Cercopithecidae > Theropithecus > Theropithecus gelada. Next base: position 56,656,966 of record NC_037688.1, read on the forward strand.
CATTGACTTTCTCTATTGTTCTTCTGTTTTCTGTACTATTTTACGACTTCCTGTGAGTCTAAAATTATCTCCAAATAAAAAGTTTAAAAATTGTAAGCTTAAACAACAACAACAACAAAAAAACTGTAAGCTATGTTTCCGTTTAAAAAAACAAAAATAATATGTATGGCACATTTTTATGTATGGGGGATATAGTGTAAACAGGACAGACAAGAATTTTCAGCTAAACTGGGGAGACATAATATACATGTAAACAAGATCATTTCTTACAGTGAGATGTGCTCTGAAGAAATGAAAAATGGTGATGTGATAGTGACCAGGGTGTGAGGGAACAGGACTCCTCCAGATCGTTGGGTGAGGGAAAGTCTTGCTGAGAACGTGATATTAGGGCTGAAATCTGAATGTGGAGAAGCAACGTGAAAAGCTGGAGGAAGAGGGTTTTGGAGAGGTAGGAATGAGGTTGGTGGGTTGGAAGAAGAGAGGGCAGGCCCAAGGCTGCTGGAGCCTGGGTGTGAAGCAGGGGTGTATGAAGCAGGCAGAGGGGGAAGTGGAGGCCTGTTCACAGAGAGTCTCCAGGCCATGGGAAAGCACCTGGGCTTTATTTCCAAGGGTAACCAGAAGTCACAGTGGACATGTTTTAAGTAGGAGAAGGGGACAATCATATATATATATATACACACACACACATACACACACACACACACTCACATATATATATATACACACATACACATAAATATACATACACATACATGTTATTTTTTTTTAATTAATTTTTTTTTGGTAGAGGTAGGGTCTCACTATGTTGCCCAGGCTGGTGTCAAACTCCTGGCCTCAAGTGATCTTCCTGCTTTGACTTGCCAAAGTGCTGGGATTATAGGTGTGAGCCACTGTGCCCAAATGTACCATCCCCATGATTCAATTATCTCCACCTGGCCCTGCCTTTGACAAGTGGGTATTTTTACAATTCAAGATGAGATTTGGGTGGGGACACAGTCAAACCACATCAATCCCCAATACATGAAAGTGTAATATGTATGTGTGTGTATATACACACACACACACACACATACATATTATTATTATTATTATTATTACTTTTTATTTGGAAATAATTCTAGACTCATAGGAAATCCATAATTTCCTAGGGCAGTCAAGGAAGATTGTGGTACATCTAAGCCAACAGCAATGCTGGTTACTGAACAAGAAATACTGGAGGAAGAAGTGATGTGGGGAAGAGGGCAGGGGAATCAAAACTTAAGTTTTAAATCTCTAAACTTAAGTTTTAAATGGGCTGGGTATGGTGGCTGATGCCTGTAATCCCAGTGCTTTGGAAGGCCAAGGCAGGAGGATTGCTTGAGGTCAGGAGATGGAGATTAGCCTGGGCCACATAGTGAGACCCTATCTCTACAAAAAATATAAAAAATTAACCAAGTGTGGTAGTGTGTACCTGTAGTTCCAGCTTCTTGAGAGGCTGAAGTGGGAGGGTGGCTGAGCCCAGGAGGTCGAGGCTGCAGTGAGCAATGACTGCACCACTGCTCTCCAGCCTGCGCGACAGAGCAAGGCCCTGTCTCTAAAAATAATAATAATAATAATAATAAAGTCTGAGATGGCCAGGAGAGATCCAAGAGATGTCAAGCAGGAAGTTGACATTCACGTCAGGAACTCAGAGGGGCAGGCAGGGGTGGGTGTATAAATCTGGAGTCATCTTGAGGCCTTGGGCTGGGATGCAGCCAGTAAGAGACACGGTGCGGGCAGAGAAGGGAGGAGTTTCCATAGAGGCTGGGGCACTCCCACATTTTTTGAATGCCCCAATTCACCTCCACTGAAGCATTTTCTCTTTCAAACCCAGCCTCTGCTTCTAGGTACCTCGGCTGTCGGGTGGGCTCCATTAGCCATGCTCTACGGCCTGAGGCAAGTGCCTCTTCCTCACTGCATCTTGTTTTTTCTCATTGATAAAATGGGGAGAGTCATCCCAAGGTTCACGTGAGGGTTAAACGAGGCGATGCACCAGGCTATGGCTGCCACACGCTGGTGCAATTAGATGGTTCTGAGAGGCAGTGTGCTCCAGTAGCCCCGGGCCTGGGACCCAGGATGCAGGGAAGCCCCGCATCAGGGAAGAAGGGGGAATCCAGCGTTCCTGCAGATGAGCCCAGAGACCCAGCAGCCCAGGGTGACACAGCTGCCTCATGTCCCAATCGCAGGGCCAAAAACCAAAAACCTTAAATCCACCAAAACCGTGGGTCATCACACGGCAAAGTGCCCCAGTCTCTGCTAAACAGAAGAAAGGCAGAGCAATCATCAGAATTGGTCCCCATCAAATCCAACGATGCTTTTTATTGTCCCTAGTGTGCTCTGTTCTGGAGAGCAGGCTTCCAAAATGCCACTGCTTTCCGCAAGAGCGGGGTAGGGGAGGGGTGGCGAGGGCTGGCCCAAGTCCCAGCAGCAAGCATGGGAGCCTAAAGACTTGAATCTGGAGGCAGCACAGGGATAGGCCAGGCCACAGCGCCCAGGCGGCCGTTATCCACAGCTCAGGGACTGCATCTTTCGAGGGCTGAGATCACAGAGCTGCTGATCTAGAAGGGGACTCAGACCTACCCAGTCCAAGCCTGGGGACAGCTGTTGCTTCTTAGCTCTGTAGCATCCAGCTTTCTTTTAGTGGTGATCTTGAATTTCTTAATTTTTATTTTTATTTGTGACATACATTACACATTTTCTAAGCAATCTTGAACTCCTTCAGGGAGAATCCCTTCCTGCCCCGCTGGGGCATCTTGGTGGAACTGGCATCAAGATGTCCTGCCCTAGTCAGGTTTGTCCATCAGCCTTCCTTTCCTGAGACTATTTCCAGCAGAGGGTGGTGAGGACAAACCAACCAGCCAACCGACACTGCCGAGGCATCTTAATCATGGTGGCTGTATGAACTAAGGGAATGAAGTTTTATCCTTTTCTCCATCTCTCCTTCTCATTTTGTTCCCTTCTCTGAAAGCAGCCCCCAACCTTGAGTTATGACCCAGTTTAGGACGTAAGTTGGTCATGGTTTCAGATGCCATGGAAGTGACCACTCACACAAAGGCCAAAACAGTCAACTCTCTAAGTAGGACAGCACAGTCTCCCCCAGAACCTCAAGTCCAAAGAGAAGAATCTTTCCAGAAGAATCTCACATCCTCCTGTTTATCTCCCACCCCCAAAAGAAGACCACACCCGTGGTGGCCAGCATTCCAGGATGCTCCCTAAAACCCCAACTTTCCCACAAAGCCCATCCTCTCCCGGCCTGCATGGCAGTGAGTACACTAGCTACTCAAAAGACTTGAAACACACTTACTTTTTTTTTTTTTTTTTTTTTGAGGCGGAGTCTTCACTCTGTCGCCCAGGCTGGAGTGCAGTGGCCGGATCTCAGCTCACTGCAAGCTCCGCCTCCCGGGTTCACGCCATTCTCCTGCCTCAGCCTCCCGAGTAGCTGGGACTACAGGCGTCCGCCACCTCGCCCGGCTAGTTTTTTGTATTTTTTAGTAGAGACGGGGTTTCACCGTGTTAGCCAGGATAGTCTCGATCTCCTGACCTCGTGATCCACCCGTCTCGGCCTCCCAAAGTGCTGGGATTACAGGCTTGAGCCACCGCGCCCGGCCACGAAACACACTTACTTTTTAAACATGTGCTAACTGAGCTGGACTCGGTTTCTGCTGCTGGAAATCTAAGAATCCTAAAAGATGATTGACCCAATCTCCCATTTTTCAGCAGGCAGAAAAATCCACTCTCAGAGAAGGCAGGTAAGTTGCCGAGGCCAGAGTCAAGACCAGAATCTGGGTCTCTAGAACCAGACATTTCAAACACCCCTTTTCTTGTTTCCTCTTCTTTAAAATGGGAATAACACTAACTACTTTTCCCAGTGGTATTAATACTGTTAATAATAATAACAATAACAGCAAAGGCTGGGCATGCTGGCTCATGTCCGTAATCCCAGCACTTTGGGAGGCCGAGGTGGGAGGATCACTAGAGGCCAGGGAAACCAGCCCAGGCAACATAGTGAGACCCCCGTCTCCATAAAAAATTTTACAAAATTAGCCAGATGTGGTGTTGTGTGCCTCTAGTCCCAGCTATTTAGGAGGCTGAGGCAGGAGGACAGTTTGAGCCCAGGAGTTCGAGGCTGCAGTGAGCTATGATCACGCAATAACAACATCTTCTCAGGTCTCTGAGAAGATAATTATGAACGAAGCTGAGGCCCAGCATAGCAAAGATGATGTGGCTGGCTACTCTGGCTCAGTTTAGCTCACAGTCTCTTGTGTCCAACTTGCAAGTTGCAGGAAGAAAAAAATGCCACTATCCTCCCCCATCTTTTTTTTTTTTTAATTCTGTTGTTTGTTTGTTTGTTTATTTATTGAGACAGAGTCCTGCTCTGTCGCTCAGGCTGGAGTGTAATGGCACGATCTTGGCTCACTGCAACCTCCCCTCCCAGGTTCAAGCGACTCTCCTGCCTCAGCTCAAGTAGCTGGGACTATAGGTGTGTGCCCCAACGCCTGGCTAATTTTTGTATTTTTGGTAGAGACAGGATTTCGCCATGTTGGCCAGGCTGGTCTTGAACTCCAGGCCTCAGGTGATCCGCCCACCTCAGCCTCCGAAAGTGCTGGGATTACAGGTGTTGGCCACTGTACCTGGCTCTGTTGGATATTTAAAGGAAAGAAACATTTAACGTTTGTGGAGTGTGCACCTCACGACCTAGGGCAGCAGGGTCCTGAGGGAGTGTGGGCAAGGGTCCTGGCCCAGGCTGCCTGATATGAACTTGGCTCCACTACCTTCCACCTGCATGACCTTGGCCAAGTCAATGCCCTTCTCCAAGCTGTAGTTTCTTCAACTACAAAGAACAACCATTAACCTTAATGACTCCTGAGGTCCAGTGTTTGATGGTGACTGGAAAACTGCAAGATGGATAAAAGAAGGTGAATTGGCTCCCCCAAGAAATACCCACAGAGCAGGGGCTGGGAAACAGCTTAGGGAGAGAGTGTCTGGGGCCTCTGCCAGCACCGCTCCCTCAGGCTCCTCTCCAACTTTGCCCAAATGAATAACTCTGGTAGATTTATTTAATTTTTTTTTATTTTTTGAGACAGTCTCATTCTGTCACCCAGAGTGCAGTGGTGCAATCTTGGCTTACTGCAATCTCGGCTTACTGCAACCTCTGCCTCCTGGGTTTAAGTGATTCCCCTGCCTCAGCCTCCAGAAGTAGCTGGGATTACAGGCATGTGCCACCACGCCTGATTAATTTTTGTATTATTAGTAGAGACGGAGTTTCACCATGTTGGCCAGGCTGGTCTCGAACTCCTGACTTCAAGTGATCCACCCACCTCGGCCTCCCAAAGTGCTGGGATTACGGGTGTGAGCCACCATACCCGGCCTATTTTTGGTTGTTTTTAGAGACAGGGTCTCACCCTGTTGCTCAGGTTGGAGTGCAGTGGTACAATCACAGCTCACTGCAGCCTCAATCTCCCTGTGCTCAGGAGATCCTCCCACCTCAGCCTTCCAAGTAGCTGGAACTACAGGCATGAGCTATGATGCCTGGCTAATATTTTGTGTTTTTTGTAGAGACAGAATTTTGCCTTGTTGCCCAGGCTTGTTGTTGTCTTGAACTCCTGACCTCAAATGATCCGCCTGCCTCAGCCTCCCAAAGTGCTGGATTACAGGTGTGAGCCTCCGTACCTGGCCAGATTTTGTTGTTCTTCTCCTCCCTCCACTCATACCCTTAACACAGATTTATCAAGGGCAGAGAAAATGCATGGGAATACACAGCCAAGAAGCAATCCAGTGTCCCCTCTACTCACAGCTAAGTTCCTGTTGACGAGGCGGCCCAGCTCCCCAGGTGTGGCTGTGTTCCGGATATCCACGTCGTGGGGGGACACATAAAGCTTTGTGTCATTCAGGTCAAAGAACTCGACTTCTGTGAGACCCACCCACCACGAGTTGCCCCAGTTGGACAGGATCTCCATGGTCACGTAGATGGCATCTTTGATCTCGTCTGCCCTTGTTCTCTGTTTGTCCTTAAAGAAGAGAAAAATAACACCAAAGGATTAAGTCATGACAGGCTTGAATTCGGCTCTACCTCTGCTACCACTGCCTTCAAAAAGTTAGTTAACCTTCAGTGTCTCAGTCTCTCCATCTGTACAATGAGGATAAGAATAGCACCCACTACCTATGGTTATTCCCATGATCAAATGAATTCATACTGTAAAGCATTCAAAATAGAGTCGCTGTGTAACTGGCACTCTGTGAGCATTCTGTTTGAGAGTTTAGAAATACATAAAAATGTCTAAAAAGCATTGAATTCTGCCTAAGCACGCACATCTCTCCCCAACTACTCAGTGTTCGGTACCCAGAAGCTTGTCACGACATCTGCTGAACTGAGTAGGTGTTACAGGCTGAGGCTGAGCATGGGGGCTCACGCCTGTAATCCCAGTACTTTGAGAGGCCAAATTGGGAGGATTCCTTGAGGCCAGGAGTTCAAGATCAGCCTGAGCAACAAAGTGAGATCCTGTCTTTACAAAATTTTTTTTTTTTAAATGAGCTGGGCACAGCGGCACATGCCTGTAGTCCCAGCTACATAGGAGGCTGAGGCAGGAGGATTGTTTGAGCCCAGGTGGTTGAGGCTGCAGTGAGCTGTGTTCGCACCACTTCACTCCTGGGTGAAAGACCTAGTCTCAAAAAAACCAAAAAAACAAAAAAAAGGTTATAGGCTGAATTTAGCCCTTTCAAATTCATCTGTTGAAACCCTAATCCCCAGTACCTCAGAATATGACTGTATTTGGAGATAAGGCCTTTAAATAGGTGATTAAATTGAAATGAGGCTGGGGGGAGGCTGGGGGGAGGCTGGGGGGAGGGTGGGCGGACACTAATCCAATCTAGCTGGTGTCCTTGTAAGAGGAAAGCTGGACACAGAGAGACACATCAAGGATGCACACACAGAAAAAGGCCATATGAGGGCAAAGCAAGAAGGCAGCTGTCTGCAAGCCAAAGAGAGAGGCCTCAGAACAAACCAAACCTGCCAACACCTTGATCTTGGACTTCCAGCCTCCGGAATTGTGAGAAAAGAAATCTCTGTTGTTGAAGCCACCCCATGTATGGTATTTTGTTATGGCGGCCGTAGAGGACTGATATAGTAGGAAACATGGCCCCCTGGCCTTGGACAAGTCACTTGACATCCCTCGGCCTGGCTGGGGAAGATGACATGACACCATCTATGTGATAATCCTGTCACAGACGTTAAACAGGATATCAATACCTAAGAAGGCCCTATCACGAGCCCCGGCCCTGGGTGCGCTCCGTAAGTGTCTGTTTCTTTCTGGTTCTCTCCTTCATTGGTTTTAATGCCTGCCTCCTTCCTGTGTCGGCTGTCTGCTCTGAGAGCCTGCGTGAATGCCATCAATAAACGGCCACCCTTCGGAATGGCTTCCTGAGGCCCTCCGGGGCTGACTGCAGCACTGGTCGCCACGGATCAGTCACTCACAAAATGGTGCATTCCCCGCGTGCACATGCCCTCTGTTAATTAGCACGGGTAATCTGCAATGGTTCTGTGAGCAGGGAGCCGAGCAAATGAACAGCAACTGTTCCCCACTTACTTTTTTAATTAATAGCCAGCGAGACGTGCTATTGCTCTCAGTGTGTGTTTGGAGGGGCCTTGATTGCCACATGGTGGGAACGTGGATAGGGAGGAGGGAGAGAGGTCAGCTCACAGCTCCCGGATGAAAGACAGGGCCTGTTTTGATCAGCCGGCTCCTCGGAACCCGCAGCTTCCTCCTTCTGCTTCACAGCCATGTGGCGTCCTGGCCAAGCCCTCTGCTGCCCTGGGTCTGAGTCCCAGGCATGCAGGACCCTGATAAAGCTAAACTGGCCTAGCTGACTCCAGGGGACAGGGAGGTTAATAAGCTTGTGCTTGTGTGGAACGATCCAGGACCAGGTAAGCAGTCAGTCTGGGGGCTGCTGAAGAAGTAGCACTGGTCACCTTGCTTGCTGGTGGGAGGCAGGAGGGCCAGATGGGAGGAAGGCCAGATGGGAGGCAGGCTGCCTTTCAGAGGGGCTGCTAGAACTCCCACCCAGTGCAATCTGAAATGTGCAAATTCCTCAGCTGTGTTGGTAAATGAAAAAGCTGAAGAATCTATTAACTAAGCAAGTGTCACAACTTGTCTGTTGCTACTCAGTGGCTCCTCCTGCTTCTGTACTGCCCAATTTGGGATCCTGCTTGGCGGTGGGAGGGGGACACTGGCTGGGCAGCTCCTGGCCCCTGTCATTCATTGTCCCTGCTCTTGCTGAGACCACTTGATTTTCCTTGCGGGGAAGGCACGGCGTCTCTTTTCTCAGCCATAAAGAATAGGGGGACTGACCCTTTCCCACTCCAGGGAGGGGCCTGACTGGTCCAAGGAAGCACAGGCAAGCACGCTGGCACAGGTCAGTGCAAGCACGCCAATCACAGACTTACATGGTGAGAAACGGGCTTCCCTCCTGACAGTGGAGTCTGATGACACAGGGGTGCAAGGTAGAACCATTCTAGCTATTTGGGGACCATGAGGAGGGAGCAGAGATGGGACTGAGCTGCAGCGGTGAAACTGAGCTTTCCACTGTGCAGACAGAGGGGAAAGACACAGTGGGAGCTGCTGGACCAGGCCCTACCTGGCCCTCCCTGTGTCATTTTCAATGAGAAGAGTCTGTCATTTTTCTTCTCTTTGTTGTATAAGTCAGTTTGCCCTGGATTTTCTGTCTCCCGTAATATAAGGAGACTTGGCCGGGTATGGTGACTCACAGCTGCAATCCCAGCACTTTGGGATGCTGAGGCAGGAGGACTGCTTGAGACCAGCCTGGGCAACACAGCAAGGATTCATCTCTACAAAAAAATTTGTTAAAAGTAGCCAGGTGTGCTGGGGGGTCACTGTAGTCCCAGCTACTCAGGAGGCCGAGGCGGGAGGATCGAATGAGCAAGGAGTTCAAGGCTGCATTGAGCTGTGATCACACCCACTGCACTCCAGCCTGGGAGAAACAGCAAGGCCCTATCTCTAAAATTAATTAATTAATTAAAATAATACAAATGAAGAAACTATTCCATGCAGTGGGGACCCCAGCTTTGATTTTTCTCGGTGAACTCTCGGCGGATATTTGCTGGTCTCTCCCTGCACTGAGCTGCATGCTCTCAGAGACCTTTCCTGTTTCATCCTCACAGTGGCCTGTGGGGCATGGATTATTGACCCTATTTGACAGCCAGGACCAGACAGCTTAAGAGGCTTGTCTAAGGTCACACAATCTCTCAATGAATGCCACAGATTCACAGCTGGAACTCTAGTCCAGACCAGGCCAGCTCAGGGGCCTTTCTGCTCTCACAGGATTTTATATGTGGCTTTGGGAGGACTTCGCATTAAGTCCTCACTGGCCAGTAGTAACATTGGTGATCACCATACCAAATAATACTAAGAATGGCTTGGGTGAAGGTAGGGGCAGAAGGATGTGCTGGGGAGGCCGGGTGTGGTGGCCCGTAATCCCAGCACTTTGGGAGGCCAGGTGTGGTGGCCCGTAATCCCAGCACTTTGGGAGGCCAAGGTGGGTGGATCACTTGAGACCGGGAATTAGAGACCAGCCTGGCCAACATGGCAAAAACCCATCTCTACTAAAAATACAAAAATTAGCTGGGCATGGTGGCGCGTGCCTGTAATCCCAGCTACTCAGGCGGCTGAGGCAGGAGAATAGCTTGAACCTGGGAGGCAAAAGTTGCCGTGAGCCAAGATGGCGCCACTACACTCCGGCCTGGGCGATAGGGCAAGGCTCTGTCTAAAAAAAAGAAAAGAAAAGAAAGAAAATTGAATCGCCGTTAATCCTACCACTCTGATGCCCCAGTTCCATTTTGTATTTTGTGTCCTAGCTCCATCAGCACACTCATATGGCCACATCTTTGCGTGGCTGTTGCAATCCTATTGGACTTGAAGATTAACATCACCTTTTACAGTTAGGCTGATATCGCTAACATTTCTTGTCTGCATCGTCTCATAATGATAGCTTCCATCCTTTTATACTACTGCATTGTGCTGACGTATCATACTTTTCCTGATTAACCCCATTGTTATAAGACATTTAGGTTTTTAAAAAATGTCTTCCCTACTTCCAATAATTCTGTAACAGACATCTGTGTGCCTCTAGCTTCTTAGTTCTGTGGGGTGATTTCCTTAGATAAGGAAGCGGGATTGTGGGGCTGAAACACTCTGAGAAGTGTTTCTCAGGCTCTTCCTAAGGTCAAGCATTCTGTTTTCCAAGAGGGTTTTACCTGTTTATACAGCTGCCTGCCACGTATGTGTGGCTGCCACAGCTTTATTGTAACCTTGCTAGCACTAGAGGTTATCCTCAGAAATAATTTGTCAATTCAGAGAGCAAATGGGACATTTAGGTTGTTGTAATTTGCGTTTCTTGATTGCCAGCGATGTTGGACATTTTCCTATGGGCTTTCATGCTATTTATGTTTCCTCTTGTGCAGACCGGCTTCTCTCTGCTGAAACTTCTGGCCCACATCTTCCTTTCTCTGCTCCTGCTCTTCATCATATATACCTCTGTGTGTCAGGGATGGGGGGAGATGGAGACACAGGCAGAGAGAGATGCTCATTTAACCACTGTCAGAGCAATCCCCACCGATGCGAAATGACTGTTCTGAGGGAACCTTCCTGAATGTAGAACTGAAAATCAAGTCAAGGCTCTCACCTCTGCGTCTGATACTTGCTCCTTGGTTGGTGAAACCACCCTGCCGAGATGGGCAGAGTCACTTTCGACGGCCTGGAGGACTTTCAGAAGCTTCTGCTGTTGTCTGAAATGGGATTTGGTTTTAGCAAACAGGTAGTAGTAAATGACACACAAAAGAGAACATTCCCATTAAAAGTGCCACACTGACATTTCCTTCTCGGGAACAGGAAATGAAGAGGAAGTATGCACTCTGTATCCAGTTCAAAGGCAAGGGCAGGCTTGCTGTTTTTCTCCCTTTATACATGGCTATACAATTAGCGATGGAATCAGAGCCCAGCTGGGGACACACTGCTTGGGGCAAGGCGGCCAGCTGACCTCCCTAAGCTTTGAACTTGAGAGTCAAGAGCAGTGGTCAGCCGAACTAAGGCCTACGGGTCAAATCCAGCCCGTGGCCTGTTTTTGTACAGCCTGTGAGCTAAGAACGGTTTACATTTTTAAAAGGTTGTGCAAAGAAACAACTATAACAACAACAAAACCAACTGCAAAGCATATTTACTATCTGGCCCTTTACAGCAACAATTTGCTGACTCCTGGGCTGGAGATCTGCTCTGCTCCTCTTGTTCCTGAGGACATGGCATTCTAAACCCAGCAGAGCATGCCTTCATCATTTGCAATCATGCCCACATGTGCAGTTTAAGGCTCGGTACCCCCAAGACCCTGAAGCACAAAGGATCTTGATGCCGAGGAAAGAAGCATTTGGCGGAGTGCATGCTGCTTGTAATAAAACTGCATCAGATGTAAAATATCCTCATGGCCTAGCCTTTTCTTTCTTTCTTTCTTTTTTTTTAAATTTTTTTTTGAGACGGAGTTTTACTCTTGTCGCCCAGGCTGGAGAGCAAAGGCACAGTCTCAGCTCACTACAACCTCCCACTCCGGGGTTCAAGCAATTCTCCTTCCTCAGCTTCCTGAGTAGCTGGGATTATAGGCACGCGCCACCACACCCAGCTAATTTTTGTATTTTTAGTAGAGACGGGTTTTCGCCATGTTGGCCAAGCTGGTCTCGACCTCCTGACCTCAGGTGATTTGCCCCCCTCGGCCTCCCTAAATGCTGGGATTACAGGTGTGAGCACCGCGCCCGGCTGCAGCCTTTTCACGTGCAGGGGAAACTGCGAGTTCTTATTATGGCCACGATGGTACACAGCCCTGATTTCTATTTGGGGCCTGGAGAGTCTTAAAGGAATGGATGGCGGTGCCTTTAGCCTATTCAGTTTCCCTGTAAGTTATAACAAAGGGCTCCCTCTAGGTGGACACAGACCTGGAGGGCACACAGCTTGGCTAGTGAATTCCTTCTTCATGCAGAAAAGCCACCACCCCCTTTCTGGGCTGATGCAGCCCCAGGCCAGGCCCTCAGCTTAGTAACCAGCACACAGGCTGGGTTTCAGCCCCTTCTCGCCCCTCAGCCAGGCACTTTGCACAGTGCCCAGCATGCACAGCTGCCTGTGCACAGCGGCCCTCGGAGTGTGCCTGTGTGCCATGGCATGCCAGAAACTACAGGCTCAGCCTGGCACATCTTTCTGAAGATCTATTTTGTCTGAAGACTGGAGGGAAGGCTTTATTTTGATAATAAAACCTGACAGTTCCAATAACTGCTGCTACACATTAATGGAACAGAATGCTGAGTTTGGACAAACTTTTAATAGAGAAAAGGAGCTTCGAAGGACGCTGCTGTGGGCCAGCCTCGCCCCCTAGACCAGCAGGGGAACAAGTTTAACGCCCTGTGCTGCATGGGGTATTCTACTGGAAACCTGGAGAAGGTTCAAGTTCTACACAGATTGCGGCCAATCTGACCAAGATAAGAGTTATATGCCTAAAAGAAATCAAGTCAATTTGAATGCTTTAGAGCTGGAGGGGGAGACAGAGTATAGTCTAAAGGAATCGTTTAACAGATTTGGGGCCAGGCGTGGTGGCTCACGCCTGTTTGGGAGGCTGAGGTGGGTAGATTGCTTGAGCCCAGGAGTTGGAGACCAACCTGGGCAACATTGTGAGACCCTATCTCTACAAAAAAGTACACAAATTAGCTGGGTGCAGCGGCACATACCTGTGATCCCAGATACTCAGGAGGCTGAGGCTGGAGGATCACTTTAACCCAGGAATTTGAGGCTGCAGTGAGCTGTTTGTGCCACTACACTCTAGCCTGGGCAACAAAGCGAGACCCCATCTTAAAGAAAGAAATAGGGGGTTTGAAAAAACATAGGAAAAGCAAAGAACCCTCATGAAGAAGATCCCTATGGCTGCACTCCTAAGGAGTTTTGAGTTTGGCGTCACCCTTGGTAGTACCTGCTTCCCAGAAGTCCAATTCTGTCCATGGCCTGGTTGATGGCTCTGGCTCCCCCTGCTGCCCCGGCCGGCTCCTGAGTGGTGGTCGCCGTGGTGATGGGAAGCAGCTGAGGATGGGAAAGGCTTATTAAACAGATGTCTCAGGCAACACTCCTGGCCTAAGACACAGCAGGGTCATGGTCAAGGGCAGGCATGCTTAGGCTGACAGTCCCTTTGTATAAAACAGGAACAGGAATGTGAGGGTGACAGCAACTGCCTGAAGCTTCTATCTAGAACCCCTCACACCATCTCAGTTTCCGATGACCAGGGTGCTCCTAGGAAACAATCCACTTCGATGAGCTACTGGAAACCTTCTCTTATCAAAAAGCTTCACTGGCCGGATGCAATGGTGCATGCTTGTAACCGTAGCATTTTGGGAGGCTGCGGGAGGAGGATCACTTGAGCCCAGGAGTTTGAGGCTGCAGTAAGCTATGGTCGTGCCACTGCACTCCAGCCGGGGTGACAGAGTGAGACACTGTCTCAAAAAATTAAAAAAAAATCCTCTCGCCATCTCAACTGAGCCCCTGTTCCGCTTTGTACAAAGTAAGCAGACTCCATGAAGAATTCCAGTAACAGCATTAGGCCCTTTCATTTTTAATTCTCTGAGCCTTTTCCCCTTCTTTTTCATTTATCATTGACACTAGAAATGTGCCCTGCTGTCTATCTGCAGAAGATTTTAGTCCCCGGAATCTCTGTGGGTCAGGAATTAGGTCATCCAGAAATTCCGGACCTGGGCAGTTACTGCACGCCTGTCAGAAACACAGGCTAGCGGCAGACGAGGATGATGGGAACTGGCAGGACGAGTGGCAGCAACGCAAACGACAAACAACTCTGGCGCTCTGGGGTGCGACATGCATACCCTGTCCCGCTTGGGCTCTGTCTCCCTCTGCTTCTCCCATCCCCTCCTCCCCGCCTCACAAAGGGCTTCTTCCCAATCCTTGATCAGGCTGGGCTCATTCTCACCTCAAAGCTTTTCCCCTGTTCCTTCCACCTGGAATGCCGTTCCCTGTTGTTGGTGCCTTCTGAACAGGCAGGGCTCAGCTCAGATGGGACATGCCTTCCAAGGGGCACCCATGACCACCCTGTCAGAGGCAGCCACTGCCCTATACCCTGTCATTCTCTCACATATTAGCAGCTGTGATTGTCATCGCTCTCTGACGTCACCCTGTTTATGAATGGTTTTATTTGCTGCTGCCCGTAAGCTGCATGGGGCCAGGGCTCATCTGTCTCAGCTGCCTCTGTATTCTAAGCACATGGCACAGACCTGTGTATGACCAAGCAAAGACAGTCCTGGGCATTTTATTAATTCACATCCTTATTTGTTGGGACCAAATTTGCTGAGATATACTTAACTGACCTAGATAGATACAGATTAAAAAATGTATTTATTCAAGGTACTAAGATCTGTTTTTCATTGTCTTGTCAATAAATAGAAATATAGGCTGGGCGTGGTGGCTCACACCTGCAATCCTAGCAATTTGGGGGACTGAAGCGGGTGGATCACTTGAGGTCAGGAGTTCGAGACCAGTCTGATCAACAAGGTGAAACCCCGTCTCTAGTAAAAATACAAAAAATTAGCTGGGCATGGTGGCAGGTGCCTGTAATCCCAGCTACTTGGGAGGCTGAGGTGGGAGAATCACTTGAACCCAGGAGGCAGAGGTTGTAGTGAGCCGAGATTGCACCACTGCACTCTTGCCTGGGCAACAGAGTAAGACTCTGTCTCAAAAAATAATAATAATAACATAAATAAATAAATAGAAATATAACAACACTTTGAGTCAGCAGGCCTGGGTGAGTTCTGGCTTCAACTCGTGACCTTGGGTAAGCCACGCCAGCCCTGGTCTCCCTATCTGTGAAATGGGCAACATGACACCAGTGCTCAGGGCACACAGTGAGGACCTGGTGGGACAGCGTGAAGGAAAGCGCCCTGGAGGCCATCAGGTGCTATGCACATGCGTGGGGCTTTGTCATTCATCTCTGCCTGGCACTGACCTCAGGGGTCTCTTCCTTCTCCTCCAGCAGACTGGTCCATGGTTTTGCTGGTGGTCCCTCTGCATCCTGTAAGGATGTGATCACATGATGTGACGTTGGAACAAAGCCTTCACTCCATGCTGTTCACAGAAAGATGAGGGCACAGAAAAGGGCAGGGACCTTCTCAAGCTACCATAGACGTAAAGTTCAGGGGCAAGGTCAGAGGTCCGGGAACACACACAATAGGTGCTGCTTGATGGATGCCCCAAAGAGCAGCCTCAAGATAGACCCTGGGGAACAACTGGTGCTGGTGACAGGGCCCTGGGCTTGCAGGCAGGCAGACCTCGGCCACTTCCAAAGATGTGATCACCCTGTCCTTGAGAGAAGCAGGCCACCTTGCTTCTCTGTACCAGTGGCCACATCTGTGAAGTGAGGCAATGAAACCAGCCTGCCTATTTCAGGGCTACAGAGAGCATCGAGGGGGACAAACTACGAAAAAGGGTTTCAACAGGCGAGTCACACACCAAGCTTCTGGGAAAGAATGTGTACCCCAAGCTATACCCAACGCCTCCAGCTCCCCAAGGTCCCTGCTCCACCCACCATTTATCCTCCTATTGGCTGCTCAAAGCTGAAGGCAGCAGCTGGAAACTCAAATCCCTGTAGGCCCAGAGAGGCTCTGTGAACAAATGAAGTGGGCCAGGGGCAGGACAATAGGAAGCAGTGAGGACTATGGATGCCTGAAGGGTCCATGCTTGGGAATGAGACCTTTCCTGGGAAGCCAGAGCTTGTCGTTGACTCCATTCTTCACTGACCCACCTGTTTGCAACCCTGCTCTAAGGTATCCAGGGTTTGCAGGGAAATCAGTGAAGATTGGAGGCTGATTAGCACCCAGCTTAGGCTTTGTGAAATAGAGTCAAAAGAAGGCGGAAGTAATGGGAGCCATAGCAGGTCAGTGGGTGACTGTCTGTGAACAGTGGAAACACGGATGAATCTGGGGTCAGCGATACCCACTACACCTCTCTCTTCTGCCCACCTGCTCTTCTTAACTGCAGCTCAGACACTGCCTAGTCCAGGGAGCATCCCCTGGTTCCTCGTCCCGCCCGGAGCGCACCTGCAGTGGGCTGGCTGGCTGCTCAGCCTTTCTGCTGAGGGGCGCCCTCTGCAGGGCCGCGTTCTCCACCTGGATGGCTCGGAGCACAGCAGAGGCTTCTTCCTCTAGGTCCTCAGCCTCGCAAAGAGTTTTGCGGGTTGCAGACAGGGGTCTCTCTCGCCGGCTTCCAGGTCCTGAGGGCAGAAGACAGGGGGACGTTCCTTTAGATTATATTCTCAGAGTGCAGCTCAAAATCTATTAGACCCCAATTGAGGAACATTCTATAAAACAACTGGCCTGTAATCTCCAAAAATGTCAAGGTCATAAAAGACAAAGAAAACGGTTCCAGATTACAGGAGACTAGGCAGACACGGCTGAATGCAGTGGTGCCCTGGGGGCACTTGGTCCTGAGGAGGACCAAGCAGCTGTAAAGAACAGCGCTGTAAAGAACACTTTGTGGCAACTGGAAAAATTCAAATACAGTCTGTGGCTTAGACAGTGGTATTCTATTAATACTAAATATCCTGAATTTCATTAGTGTACTGTGCTTATGTAAAATGCCCTTGTTTTTAGGAGATATATACCACAGTGTTGAGGGGTAAAGGGGAATGATGTCTGCCACTTAATTCCAAATAGCTTACAAACACACACACACACATACACACACACACGTACATACGCATGCACAGGAGTGAAGGGGAATGGTGTCTGCAACTTCATCTCAAATGGTTTACACACATACATGCACACACACACATGTGCATGCACACACACACTTCAGGGGTAAAGGGGAATGATATCTGCAACTTCATCTCAAATATTTACACACATACATGCTCTCTATTGATCGATCTATCTATAGCTATGTAATTTAATTTACAGATCAATACATGATAGCGGGCATACACATAAGTGTGTGCATAATATTTCTGTATATATAAATACATAATTTTTGTATAATTATATATCTTTGTATAATTATATATAATTTTTATGTAATTATATATATATATATAGAGAGAGAGAATATAAAGCAAAAGCAAAAGCAATTGGAGTAAAATGTTAACTGGTGAATCTGGGTGTGTGGGTGAAGGGTGGAAGTGTCAGTGTACTATCCTTACAATGTTTCTTTAAGTTTAAAATTGTATCAAGACATGCAGCCAACAATCACATGAAAAAATACTTGACATCACTAATCATTAGAGAAAAGCAAATCAAAAATCACAAGGAGATACCATCTCACACCAATCAGAATGGCTACTGAAAAGTAAAAAACTAACAGATGCTGGCGAGGTTGAGGATTAAAGGGAACGCTTACACACTGCTGGTGGGAGTGTAAATTAGTTCGGCCATTGTGGAAAGCAGCATGGCGATTCCTCAAGGAACTAAAAACAGAATTACCATTTGACCCAGCAATCTCATTACTGGGTATATACCCAAAGGAATATAAATCATCCTACCATAAAGACACATGCACATGTATGTTCATCTAGCACTATTCACAACTGCAAAGACATGGAATCAACCTAAATGCCCATCAACAGTAGACTGGATAAAGAAAATGTGGAGGACGGGTATGGTGGCTCATGCCTGTAATCTCAGCACTTTTGGAGGTCGAGGTGGGTGGATCACCTGAAGTCAGGAGTTCGAGATCAGCCTGGTCAACATGGTGAAACCCTGTCTCTAATAAAAATACAAAAATTAGCTGGGTGTAGTGGCAGGCACCTGTAATTCCAGCTACTTGGGAGGCTGAGGCAGGAGAATCGCTTGAACTCAGGAGGCAGAGGTTGTAGTGAGCCGAGATCACACCATTGCACTCCAGCCTGGGCAACAGGAGTGAAACTCTGTCTCGAAAAAAAAAAAAAAAAAAAAAAGAGAGAGAAGAAGAAGAAAATGTGGAATACTATGGAATACACCATGGAATACTACACAGCCATAAAAAAGAATGAGATCATGTCCTTTGCAGCAACATGGATGAAACTGGAGGCCATTATCCTGAACAAACTAACATGGGAACAGAAAACCAAATATCGCATGTTCTCACTTATAAGCTAAACAATGAGAACACATGGATACTAGCACGGGAACAACAGACACTGGGGTCTATTGAGGGTAGAGGGTGGGAGGAGGGAGAGGACCAGAAAAATTACCTATCAGGTACTATGCTTATTAGCTGGGTGATGAAATTATCCGTATGCCAAATCCCTGTGAAATGCAGTTGACCTACAGAACAAACTGCACACCTATTCCTGAAACTCAAAGTTAAAAAAATTGCATCAAAACAAAAAGTTATTTTAAAAATTAACTTTCTTACGGAATACCTGTAAAGAATAATATATAATGTTAGGAAGAGGGATGGGTATTTTGCAATATCATTGCTCTTTTCTGTTTTGCTTTTGCGCAGGTAACAAGAATTACAAAGTAATAACACCCCAATTTAAGAAAACAAGTATTGCAAAGTTGCAGTTGATTCTGGAAGTTCCCATGAATGGAAAATTGGTTTTATAAAATACACAGTGATATAAAAGAAGCACCTAATAAGACTAAGCATCTAATAAAATAAATTATGGTACACCCACCCAACAGAGTACAATGAAGCTCTAAAAAGAAAAGAATACTAAAATATCTGCAGATAAAATTATATGAAGGCTTTGACTTGCTTCCTAAAAATCTGGGGAATGGGTAGGGGTGATGATGAAATGAACTTGGCTGCAAATTGATTATTGCCAAGGGTGGGTAATGGATGGATACATTGGGGCAGGGAGGGGAGGTCACTGTAACATCCTCTCAATTATTTATGTTTGGATTTTTTTCATACTAAAACATACTCCATTAAAATATAGAACTGCTCCAAATATTTCTTTGGGGTGCTTAAAGAGAGTTTACCTACTGAATCTCAACCCTTGGGGAAATATTTATCTGTGCCAGGCTCTGTTCTTGGCACTGGTGACACAGTAGTGACCAGAGAAACCAAGTCCCTCACTCACACAGTGAGAGACCATAAGCTGGAGAAATAATAAATTTAAAACACAGTGTTTGACGTGGAAACTGACATGAAAAACCACGCAAAGCAGATCGGGGTCAGGGAGATCTGGAGTGCGGGTATCAGGCGCAGAGAGAGCCTCGCAGATGACCAGGGAAGTGTGCTCCAGGCACTAGCGCAAAGATGGGAGGCGTGTGATGTGTTCTCGGAGCAGCCAGGTATCCACGGGGCTGGAGCGGAGCCAGCAGGGGTATAGGCTGACAGAAGGACTGAGAGGGGTTGGTGGAGGGCAGGTCATGCAGGGCCTTGGAGGGCACTGGAAGGCCCATGCTCTGAGGGAAATGGGGAGCCACTGAGGAATTCAGAGCAGAGGAAGACCACATCTGATGTAGGTACAGAGTGGAGAAAAGACTGAAATTAGGTAGGGGCGAAAGCAGGGAGATGGTCAGGGGCTACTGCAGTTGTCCAGGCGACAGGAGGCAACAGTGGTAGAGGACAGGACACAGAATGCGGTCAGATTACGGGCATCTGCCAGAGACAGACCAACAGGACTTCCAGCTGTGGATGGGACAGGAAGAGAGGAGTTATGGGTGACTCCGTGGGTGATGGCTTGAAGTGGAAGACGTGACTGCTTTCTGCTGAGCTGTGGAAGGCTGTGGGTGGAGGAAGTCTGGGAGGAGCAGAGGGCTCAGTTTGGGACAAACTGGGTTCAGGATGTGAGTGTGGCAGCAGAACAGAGCTGTTGAATTGACCTGTGCACACAGGAATCCAGAGTTTGAGAGAGGGCCTAGGCTGGAGATGTAAATTAATTAATTAGTTAATTAATTTATTTACTGTGGCAGGGTCTCCCTTGTTGCCCAGGCTGGAGTGCAATGGCACAATCTCGGCTCACTGCATCCTCCACCTCCCAGGTTCAAGCAATTCTTGAGCCTCAGCCTCCCAAGTAGCTGGGACTACAAGAACATGTCACCACGCCCGGCTAATTTTTGCATTTTTTGTAGAGATGGGGTTTCACCATGTTACCTAGGCAGGTCTCAAACTCCTGGACTCAAGTGATCCACCTGCCTCGGCCTCCCAAAGTGCTGGGATTACAGGCATGAGCTATCATGCCTGGCCTGGAGATGTAAATTTAACATAGGCAACTGGATTGGATCATTTAAGGGTACCAAAGATTGGTATTCATGCTGGCCTATAACAAACTAATGAAATTTACAGGTATGACATCTTGGGGGATCTGTGTATATTTGTGACCTGGTGCAAGGCTGGCTGAAAAACAGCATGCTTCCCTTCTCAGGACCTTAGCAAACCATCGGCTGTTGATTATTAAGGGTTCCTGTTGAAGCACTTGACTTTCTTGCTACGCCCCATTAGAACGCTGTGTCTGAATGTTCGGGTAGCAACATCAAGAATGTCACTGGCAGGAGAGGGCAGGAGACACCCGGAGGCTCTACTGGGCTGCTTTCTAGTACAGCCAGGCACTGGGCTGATGGGGATGGCGGGTTTTTATGGGAATGCTAACCTAAAACGAAGGAATAGCAAGTTCTGCCAGGCACCCAAGAAAGGGGCTGTGAGTGCAAATGCCCCAGGGACCATCTTAGTGTCACTGAATGCCAGGGGCCGAGTGCCACTGAATAGAAGCCACCTCCCAGCTCCAGCCAATGCTTGCCTTGTAGGACTGCGCTCCTAGTGTTACCAAATGCTTTTTTTTCCCCCTAAGAAAAGCTAGCATCTGAAATTTATGTGAAATCCCCTGAATTTTATTTGTTCATAACGTCTTCCAGTTTTTAAGAAATGTCGTGAGGGCCAACAGAACCCACCGGCTGTTCTAGTACAGGCCAGGGCACGTCCCAGCTGCTCCCTGAGAAGGGTCAAGGCACCTGGAGGAACCTCCACAGCACCTGTGGATGGCTGCTCTGTGCAATAAACATCAAATGGGGCAGGGCACAGTGGCTCACGTCTGTAGTCCCAGCACTTTGGGAGGCTGAGGCTGGTGGATCACCTGAGGTCAGGAGTTCAAGACCAGCCTGGTCAACATGGTAAAACCCCATCTCTACTAAAAATACAAAAATTAGCCAGGCATGGTGGCGGGTGCCTGTAATCCCAGCTACTCGGGAGGCTAAGGCAGGAGAATTGCTTGAACCCGGGAGGCAGAGGTTGCAGTGAGCCGAGATCATGCCACTGCACTCCAGCCTGGGCCACAGAGCAAGACTCCGTCTCAAAAAAAAAAAAAAAAAATCAAGTGGGCCATTTTCAGACTTTGATGTACAGTCTCTTGTCATCATCCCTGATGCTGCTCCTGAGGACAGAGAGGTAAGGAGCTGCCAGACACGTGAGCCAGGGATTCTGCTCGCCCACTGGAGGCTGCTTTGCCCTTCTCATCTATCAGTTGGCCTGCTGGGCAACAGGAGAGATGAGAAAGTAAAACAAACATAGGCTGAGAATGAGGTTTGGAAGAAGCTCTGTTTAGCAAGCTGTGTTGCACGTTCTTATTGTTATGGAAACAAGCAACAGGTAAAAGGATGGGGAGGACCTCACCAGTATCTTCCTTAGTGCAAAAAGGATCAGGTCCCTGAAATAGCTAGAAAGACCAGAAAAAGGAGTGAAGGAAGCTGAAGGATGTGGTTTTGAGCTATACTGGAGCTGAAGCCAAAACACCCCAAGGTATAGACGCACCCTCGCCCCTCCTGCGGAAATGGGTTATCCACAAAGTCAAAGGTACTTTGTTACCAGGCTTGCAACCTGCACTATGCAGTGAGCTTCTTTGGTTGAGTGAGATGCTGCTCTTGGTGTGGGGGTACAGGGGTTGGAGGAACAGGCACACTTCTGCCCTCATTGACCTCGTAGTCACAAAGCAGAGACCGACACGGGTCAGGAATATGCAGAGGGTAAGGGGCTGCTCGTGACGGGAGGGGACACACAGGGGTTATTTGAGATGTACCATTTGGGAAGAGGATATTTGAGTAGGGACATGAAGGCAGTAAGCCCTGGGAATACCCTGCTGTTCCCTCCGCCTGGAACAGCAGGTGCCAAGGCCCTGGTGGGCCAAGCTCAGCACACTGAGGAGTGGCAAGGAGGCTGGAATGGGGGGCAAGGGGAAGGATGGTTAGCAATGAGGGTGGAGAGGTTGTGGGCTCAGTTCTTGTAGAGCCTCACCTACTTCATGAGATCATACCCATCTTGTTTACTGTTATATCCCTGACGCCTGGCATTATAATTTTTGCTGAATGGATGGATGAAAAATGACTTCAACCCCAAACCTTGTAAATCTAAGTATTTGTGAATATCACCAAACCACATGGTTCTCTCCATCATCTGCAGTAAAGCACAGTTGAAAAACTCAAGCTCCCTTTAGACCCTATAGACAATTCCATAAATAAGGGACCAAGATTGTGTGCAAAGCTAAACAAATAAGCCAGCACCTGACACGTGGGGTGCAAACACCAGCGTTGGTAGAAGGCTTGGGCAGCACCAGGACAAGCAGAGCCTGAAATTCACAAGCTCCCTCGCCATTTCTCGCATAGAGCACTTAGAAAATTTGTCTAAAAAGAACCATGTGATGACCCTTATCTTTTTATTGCCAATCTTTGGGCAAGAGCCTGTTCCTCTTGTGCCTCATCAGTCTGGGGCTGGGATGGAACAAGGGGCCTCTGAGGTAGCCTGGAAGCTCGTCTCATGACCTGTGAGCAGGTGGGACGATCTGTCCTTGGCCGCTGCAGCACTGTGCTCACTTCCTCTTAGACAGGGAGATTCACAAAGGCATCTTTCTTCAGTAGAGACCAGTTTTATCTGCACAGACCCTGTTGCCCCTGAGCAAATCTTTCATTTGGGAGGAAATGCTCTTCCAGCAGCGGCATGATCACCAGGAGCTGCCTGTGCCCTTTGAGTCATATTATGCTAAGAAGGTGCTTTTTAAAATTACATCACCCTGTCTCCAAGTGAAAGTCAACGCTGCTGCTCCACTACCAGAGCTTTTCCCATCCTGGCTTTCCAGAACCGTCCTACATGGTGCCCGCGTTCTCCAAAATCACATTCCCTCTGGACACTCCCTCACACCGCGTGCACGCACGCACGAGGTAACCACCTTTTAATTCTTTTTGATGCTCTCATCGCTCACTTGGGCGAATGCTAGCCTGAACACCCCATGATGGTGGATTTATTCCCATCACAGATCTAGAGGATGGTGGATCTATTCACACAGTCAATTTGTGCCACCAGCAAAAGCCAAATAGAACATTTTAACTTCTCCCAAACTGCTCTTTTCTGGTTGAGAACCATTCCTCTTCCGATAACTTGGCTTTCTCTTCGCTTCACCAGCGTTTGGCTTTCTTCTCTCTCACAGAAAAACAAAAGGTGTATCAATTCAGGAAATTTACCATGAATGCAACACATGTCACAAAGAAGATGTGAGGGCACGAGGCCACTGGTTGGCTCACCAGCCACCAGCTGTGACTTGAAAAGCTCAAATTCAGAGTCTCAGCAAAATTACCCCTTACTACATGCAAGAGGCCTTGGAGGTCACCTGGGAAGCCACCGAAATGGCGAATATGAAATTTAAGGACAAGGGTCTATTATAGCAATCATAAACCAGCAGCCCACAGGCATAACCTGCTTACAGAGATGTGTTGTGTCACTTTTACTTTTTTAGAAAAATTGAAAATAGATGTCAAGTTCACAAAAAAAAAAAAGGAAATCCACCTGAAAATTGGGATTCCTGGCATCTCCTGAAAAGTAATACCATCTAGCAACCCTGGATCAATATTCACACGTGGGAACCATTGGCTGGAGCTGGGTGATGGCGCCCCCTTTCGACGGGGCCGAAGTGCTCCAGTTTCCACAGTGCACCCCACTCCCTGTGGTCACATGCCTGGTAGGCCTTGAAGCTGTACACTATGTTGTGTGGCAAAAAGTGCAGGGAAATGGTAGACGTAGCCCTGTTTTGTCTTCAGATGTCCACACTCCTAAAAGCCAAGAGGGAGGTGGGGAAGGGAGAGTGTGCCCTAGGACAATGTTCTAAGCCTGAGTGCTCCAAATCCTCCATGCATTTCAAAATGGGCCAATGTTATCAGGCTACCTACTTCCTATGGCATTGGAAACGGCAGCAAGTGGCCATGAATTCCCCCCATCCCTGTATGTGGACTGCTGCAATGTGATTTTGTAGCATTTTCCATTAGGAGGTGGTGTCTGTTTCTCTACCTGGGCTTGGCCTGGTGGCTTTCATTTTATTTTTATTTATTTTTCTATCTATCTATCTATCTGTCTGTCTGTCTATCTATCTATCTATCTATCTATCTATCTATCTATCTATCTATCTATCTTATCTATCTATCTATCTATCTTATCTATCTATCTATCTATCTATCTATCTATCTATCTATCTAAGATGGGGTCTCACTCTGTCACCCAGGCTGGAGTGCCATGGAATGAGTATGGCTCACTATAGCCTTGACTTCCCTGTGCTCAAGTCATCATCCTGCCTCAGCCTCCTGTGTAGCTGGGACCACAGGCATGCACCACATCACCCAGCTAACTTTATTATTATTATTATTGTTTGTAGAGATGAGGTCCAGGCTGGTCTTGAACTCCCAGGTTCAAGTGATCCTCTCGCCTCGGCCTCCCAAACTGCTAGGCTTACAGGCATGAGGCATGGCAGCCAGCCTTGCCTGGTGACTTTCTTTGGCTAACAGGACATTAGTAATCATGACCAAGCAGTCTTTAAAAAGTACCCAGGCATGGGCTTGTCCTCTCTTGCTGCCCTGAAATCACCAGTGCTAGAGAATAAGACTCTATGGGACCAAGATGGGCTGTTCTAGCCAAGGTCCTCAGGACAAACAAAACTGCCAGACATGTGAGTAAGGCTGTCCTAGACCATCTGGCCTAGCCACCTGCTAGCTCACTACAGAACAGCCCAGTCCACCCACAGACTCATGAGCAATCATAAAACGGTTGCTGTTTTAAGCCACTACATTTTGGGGTGGGTTGTCAGGCAGTAATAGTTAGCCGACAGACTTGGCTTGTCAAGGCCTGTGTTCTTCTCATCTCTAAAGCTTCTTTTGGGACTTGTCTTGATGGCAGGTGCTATCTGCAGCCCTAACTGTCTTCATTCTGCCATTGTCTCTCCTTGAGCCCAGGAGTGCAGGTGATTTTCAAGGACAGCAATCAAGGCCCCCAGACTAAATGACTTCTAGTCTTGGATGTTACAGTCTGTTGCTCTACACTGCCTCTGTAGAATCTGTGGCAAAATGTCCTATGTGGTTGATTTATTTTTTGAGATGGAGTCTCACTCTGTCATCCAGGCTGGAGTCCAGTGGCGTGATCTCAGCTCACTGCAACCTCCACTTCCCAGGTTCAAGTGATTCTCCAACCTCAGCCTCCTGAGTAGCCGGGACAACAGGCACATGCCACCACACCCAGCTAATTTTCATATTTTTAGTACAGACGGGGTTCTGACATGTTGGCCAGGCTTGTCTCAAACTCCTGACCTCAAGTAATCCGCCTGCCTCGGCCTCCCAAAATGCTGGCATTACAGACATGATCTACCATGCCTGGCCAGCTATGAAATGGATAGCAGTGGCTTTTGTCTATCTGGCACCATGATCTTCACAGTACCCATGGCTTCCTCCAGGGAACCATTCTTTCCTCACCTTTCTCAGCCTTTTGGGTGGATATGACCCCACTCCTGGCCCTGGCTGGAGTGGATCTGTGCAGATCTGACCCCACTTCTGGCTCAACCTGGACCATGCCAGACTGCCTCTCCCTGACCGTGGAGAAGGGAGGCTGGTTCAGGAGAGAGCTGGTTCTCGAACTAGGAAAAGAACTGTCTCTTTCACCTGAGGATTGCAAAGCAGATAGTAAAGGAAGCCTGGAGCCACTGGGGGCCATCTCTGGGCCACAAATGAAATGGCTGCCTGGTAGTAACTAGAGATGTGGGTCTCAAAGTGTGTTCTCTAAACCAGTAATGTCAGGATCACCTGGGAACTTGCTAGGAATTAAAACACTTACCTCTACCTCAGAGACAATGAAGCAGAAATTCTAGGATTGGGGCCCAATAACCTGATTTATTTTATTTTATTTATTTATTGAGACGGAGTCTTGCTCTGTTGCCCAGGCTGGAGCACGGTGGCGCGATCTCGGGTGACTGCAACCTCTGCCTCCTGGGTTCAAGCAATTCTCCTATCTCAGCCTCCTGAGTAGCTAGGACTACAGGTGCCCGCCACTATGCCCGGCTAACTTTTATATTTTTAGTAGAGATTGGGTTTCACCATATTGGTCAGGCTGGTCTTGAACTCCTGACCTTAGGTGATACACCCTCCTCAGCCTCCCAAAGTGCTGGGATTACAGGTGAGAGTCACCATGTCCGGCCAATCTGATTATTTAAATTATTATTTTATTTAAGAACAAAATAGAGACAAGGTCTCACTACACTGCCCAGGCTGGTCTTGAACTCCTGGGCTCAAATGAACCTCCTGCCTCAGCCTCCCAAAGTGCTAGGATTACAGGTATGAGCCACCATGCTTGGCCAATAATCTATGTTTTAATTGGCTTTGCAAAAGTAATTCTGATGCATGTCCAAGTTTGAGAACCTCTGGACTAGAGAAGTGTAAAGCTAAGTGATGGAACAGCTTCCCAAGAGACCATCTGAGCACCAGGATCCCACCATCCCTGAGGCCAAATCTACCCTTTTGGAATTTTTAGGTCTGTGAGCAAGACATTCTCCTTTGTTGCTTAGGCCGATCAGGGTTTCTGCCACTTGCTGTTAATGGGCGCTGGCTAATATATTAGGAGTCTCTGGACTTTGGCAGAATGGTCTTGCTGTTGCGGGTTTTCCTGACAGGAACGTGAAGTACAGGGCTGTCGAGTTCCTCTAATTCACTCACACTGAGGGGTGTTGCTTTCTTTCTGTGCTTGGCAGCTTGTCTGGGAAAAGTGGTTTAGATATATCACTTTCCTAGAGCACTCTGACAACTTGGACGGTAAACTTTCTGCATTAAAGACTAATGTTCTTTCATCCTCAAGAAGACAACAGGTTTCTGGAAGGAGATTATATTAGCTTTTTTGGAAGGCTTATGGATTGAGGCTGGAGTCACACAGGACATGAGGCCCTTTCGTTAGAGCTAGGGACAGTTGCAGTGATAGAAAGGAATGAAGCTCTCTTGGAGTTGCATCGCACGCACATTTAATTGACACAAATTCAATTTTATGGGCTTAGTCTAAGAAAAAGGGGCAAGGGGAGAAATAACTCTTTATGGGGTACAAGCAAAAGGTGACACTTCTGGAATAGCAGACTACCTAATTCGGACCAACCTCTCTCTGGAACACAACTAGGAAACCTAGAAAATATTTTTAAATATTTAAAACATCTATTTGAAGAAAAGAGATCTGTTTGAAGGCATGGAGAGTGAACAGGGCTGTGAAGAATTATAGGGGTAATAGTACACTGGAGAAAGAAACTCAGAGACGTAGACCCAGCATCTTGGAGGCCTTTCCTCTTATGGTGCTACTGATTCTGATGAGAGCTGCCATAAGGCTGGGAAGTTGAACAGAGCTTGCAACAAGCTCAGAGGCTACAGTCTGGGAGTGAGGGTGACCTGGAAGTAGCCGGGAGTGAAGGGCACAGAAAGGTTAACAATGTGGGCGAATCCAAATTACTACTGATTATATAAAATAGTAATAACGTCTAGTAATAAGAATCAGTAGTAATAATCACTAGAAATAATGTCTAGTGGTGTTTAAAAGCTAGAGAGAGTTAAAATGCATGACAATAGTATTTAAGTTGGGAAAGGAGAAAATGGAGTTAGAGTTTGTAAGATACTTCCACTAAATGGGAAGTGGTAAACTTGCTAATTTAAAGTAAGCCCTAGTAAGTCAAGAATGCATGTTGTAATCTTTGGTAATGACTAGAATAATAATAAAAAAAGAATGTATAACTAACAAGCTAATAGAGAGGAAAAAAGAGAAATAATACAAAGCAATCCGTTCAAAGGAAGGCAAGAAAGGAGAGAAAGAGAAACATAAAACAGGAAGAACAAATAAAAAGCAAACAATAAGATAGTAGATGTAAACTCACAAATATCAGCAATTACATTAAACATAGATGGACTAAATGCCCCCATTAAAACGCATAGATTGTTAGAAGATAAAACTAAATACCAGTTACATGCTGCTTATAAGACAAACCTTAATATAAAGATACAGAAAGTTTGAAAGTGAAAGGATAAAAAACAGTACACCATATAAACACTAACCAAAAGAAAGCTGGAAGTAGCTTTATGTCAGACAAAGTAGACTTTAAGGCAAAAAGCATTACTAGAGAGACAACACATAATGATAAAAGGTTCAATTCCCTTAGAAGATACAAAAAGTCAAATTCTGTGTGTACCAAAAAAGACATCTCTCCCTGGCCCCAGATACAGAGTAAAGCATATAAGCAGCCCACCCTCCAGATGTCGTCTGAAGGAGAGTGACTTGGTTTGTGATTCTGCCGCACGTTTAGGAAGTTTCAGGTTCCTTGTGCCTCTGGTGGTGTGAACATCCCAGTGCCCTGCGCATGATGCCAGTGTCTAAAAACACAAATTTCTCCTACAACCTTGACGTTAAACAAGGCCAACTGCTTCTTCTGGGGCTCAGCCAAGAAGCTGTGATTTTTCCCACACTGGAGGAGAGACTGACTGTCTTGGGCTTACTGAGAGCTGATATATCTGTATGAGGTCATCTATATAAACCCTACATGCTGCACTTACTCATCAATTTCAGGGATTTCTAAGGGTAACTCTGGTCTCCTGCACTTTACAGCCTTTACAGCCTAATATCTAGGTGAGATGTGGCTCTACCACAATCCCATTTCAGTGTGAGAGTAGTGACAATGCCAGGCTTTTCAGCTTTCCTCTTAGCCACAGAACTCTTTCTTCAAATTTGACTTATGTTAGAGCCAAGTATATTGAAGAAGGAAAGGCTGAGCTCCAAACCTTTCAAAATAAGAATTCCACTACCTAAAATAGTATCCTCTTTAAGAGTAATGATGGAACAAACCGCCCTAGGAAATAAATACCAGGGACAGCTGGTAATGTGATCTTTATTAAATGGACCCAGTGACATGTGTTTTTTATATGAACGCATGCTGCTTTGCCACGGTGGCCAGGAAGCTCAGTGTTACAACTGTGACTACTTTAGGCATTCATTTGTTCACCCCCTGGTTTCATCTTATTTTTCTACTCTTGTTTTCTCTCCAATTTCATTTCCTCAATTTATTTATTTATTTATTTATTTAATTTATTTTTTAGACAGAGTCTCGCTCTGTTGCCCAGGCTGGAGTACAGTGGTGCAATCTCAGCTCACTACAACCTCTGCCCCTCGGGTTCAAGCCATTCTCCTGCCTCAGCCTCCCGAGTAGCTGGGATTACAGGTGTGTGCCACCATGCCCAGGTTATTTTTTGTGTGTTTTTAGTAGAGATGGGGTTTTGCCATGCTGCCCAGGCTGGTCTCGAACTCCTGGGGTCAAGCGATCCATCGACCTTTGCCTCCCAAAGTGCGGAGATTAGAGGCGTGAGCCACTGCGCCCGACCTCGTGAAAGACTTTTCAAAGTCTTACACTACCTACTGTATATAAAATTTGTTAGTCCATGTCAGAACTTCTTGGAGAAAGGCAGGTCATAAATTAATTAAGCTCTGTTTCTCAAAGTGCTGGACATGAAAGCATATATTATGGGTTGAACTGTATCCCCTAAAAAGGTCATTGAGGCCCTAACCCTTAGTACCTGTGACTGTGACCTTATTTGGAAATAGGGCGTTTGCAGATGATCAAGTTAAGATGAAGCCATTAGGTTGGGCTTTTCTCTGTCTTTATAAAAATGGCAAATTTGGACACAGAGACAGAGACATACATGGAGAATACCACGTACAGATTGGAGTTATGTTGCCACAAGCCAAGGACCTGTCAGAAGTTAGGAGAGAGGCCTGGAATGGACCACTCCCCAGTGCCTTCAGAAAATGACCCTTGCCAACACCTTGAATTTAGGCTTGGAGCCTTGAGAACTGTGAGATGATACGTCTCCATTGCTTGAGCCACTCTGATTGTGGTACTTCGTTATGGCTGCCCTAGCAAACTAACGCACTATGCCAGATGATTTTAGTTGATACCCGATTCAACTTTTAAAATACTAATAGTAATATATTTATATTGATGAGCATGAGAAAAAAGTATAGCAAGTGACTCAAACCTCCGATTTTCAGGCATGTTACTGCTTAGGACTAGGCTGATGTGGGTATTAATTAAGTGGTAACTAATGTGGGTAATTAAGCAAATAATAGTTCAGTTGGCACACGAGGGGCTTATAGTGGAGTAGTTAAGAGCAGAGATTCTGCAGTCCAGGTTCTCAAATACTGGCTTCATCACTTACAGGCTGTGTGACCTTGGACAGATTCCTTAACCTCTCTGTGCCTCCATCTCCTCTGTACAATAATATTGATAATAGCAGTATCTATTGCATGGAGCTGTGTGGATAATTAAATGCAAGATTACATATGTGGTCCTACACACAGCTTGGGAGCTAGTTCAGTGCTTTGTAAGTATTGACTCTTAACTTCGTTACTTGAATATGGAAAAAAAAAGCAATCTTGGCACATATACAAAAGAGGGAAGTCCCAGTTAGCTTAGTAGGATGCTGGGAAAGGTACACGACCACCACTGAGCCACCCCTGCCCTACTAGGGGTTCTAGGGGGGTTTGTGCAGTGGCATACTTTTTTACCAACTTGTTTTGGAGGAACTTCTGAAAACCCATTTAGATTGGTTCAGATAGTGAAGACAGTACCAGCAGGATAGACTGGAGACTTGTCAATCTGAACAGCAGTCAGTGAGGCCAATCCAGGAGATGCAGAAGGAACAATAGCACCTGGGACTGCCACCCCCACTCCCCACCTGCTGAGGGAGCTCCAAGAGTGGACTCAGGCCTTCATCTCGCCCCATGCCTCCTTCTCCTCTCTATCCGCTTCCCAGCTCCCATCTCACCAAAGCTGACAGAACCAAAATTTGTCAGACTTTTCTGACATCTTACATGTTCTATTTGGCTCTTGACCCCTACAGATCATTTCTCCGTTATCTATTGAACAATGCGAGCGTGACGCTCTGTGACGCTATCGGCTGCAGGAACCTTGACATGCCACAGGGTTGCCTCCCACTCCTACCTTCCTCGGGCCTCAGGCAGGCCTCTTTCCAGGCTCTGGGTCCCACCAAAAGGTCCCCAGCAACCAATCTGGGGCTAGCTCTGCCCCACTGGAGTCTGGCTCCTCCAACACCTTGAATTTAGACTTCCAGCCTCGAGAACTGTGAGATGATACATTTCCATTGTTTGAGCCACTGCTTGTGGGACTTTGAAGGCCCCACTGGGATGCAGGTTCCAGTTGGCCACAGTTCTTCCTGGTTGCTACAGGCTGAAGCAGGATGCGATCAGAGACCTAGGACAGGGATCTTGGCACTGCATGGCTTGCGCACGCATAGATCCCAGCTCCGGGACCTGGGTTGCCTCAGTCTCCTTTGCCAGTGACACAGACTCAGATCCTACCCCAGTGTCTTAGTCTGTTTTCTGTTGTTTACAACAGAATAACTGAAACCAAGTAATACCAAAAGGAAAGGAATTTCTTTCTTATAGAAGCCGAGAAGTCCAAGGTCAAGGGTGCTGCCTCTGATGAGGGCCTTCTTGCTGGTGGGGACTCTGCAGAGCCCCGAGGCAGTGCATGGTGAGGGGATGAGTGTGCTAGCTCAGGTCTCTCTTCCTCTTCCTATAAAGCCACCAGTCCCACTCCCATGATAACCCTTTAATCCATTAATCCATCAATGCATTAATCCACTGGACAAGCTTCATGACCTCTTCACCTCTTAAAGGGCCCACCTCTCAATACTGCCACATTAGGGATTAAATTTCAACATGAGTCTTGGAGGGGGCAAATATTCAAACCATAGCACTCAGCCACATGACAAGCCATGGCCCCCCATCACTGCAGGCTCCCCAACACCCAGGTTCTTACTCTAGGTTGTTTAGGATAGAAAGTCACAACTAATCTCATACCTACAACTGGCTCCCTAGCAAGCCCAATGACTGTCTGAATCCATCTCCTGGTAACATCGAGACTGAGCCCCCACCCTCTACATCTTGAACCACCTGGTCTCTTCCTTGGTCACCTCGCATCCTCCCCAGCTCCCTATAGGCCAGGCTCCACGTGGCAGCCAGAGGAATCTTGTTCAAATGTAAACCAACATGGCAGCCCCTGCTACAAAGCCTCAGCTGCCACTTGCCTGCTGTGTGCCTCAGTTCCTCGTCTGTGAAATGGGGACAATTGCAGAACCTACCTTAAAGGCTAGTTATAAGGATTATATGAGATGATAGAAGTAAAAGCTTATAATAGTGGCTGGCTCATCCTAAGTAGTGAATAAATGTAACCTCTCATGTCATTAGAACATAGACAAAGCTGGTCTTTTCACCATCAACTCTTTTGTACCTTCAGAATTGTGTGCCATTTGTACATATTATTACTCATCTGAAGTAAGCAAGTTCATTTAAGAGTAAAATAAATAAAGAAAGAAAAGAAATTTTCAAGGACAACCACATCTTGGTGGTGGAATCAGAAAGTCGCTCTCATGGTTACTTTTATGCGTTGACTTGACTGGGCCACAGGGAACCCAGATAACTGGTCAAAGATTATTCTGAGTGTTTCTGAAAGAGCATTTTTGGATGACATTAACATCTTCATCAGGAGAGTAAGGCAGATTGCCCTCCACCGTGTGAGTGGGCCTCGGCCAATCAGGTGACGGCTTGAATCAAACAAAAAGACCAGCTCTCCCCCAAGTGAGGGCGACTTCTCCAGTCAACTGCCTTGGACTTCACCTCCGACATAGGCTCCTCCTGCATGGTGGCCCCTGAACTAGAGGACTCGCTCCTCCACAGCTGCATGAGCCAGTTCCTTATCCTAAGCTCGCTCTCTCACTCTCCCTCCATATCCTTTCCATTCTGTTGCTCTGCAGACCCCTGACTAACACATTTGCTAAA
Source organism: Theropithecus gelada (assembly GCF_003255815.1). NCBI lineage: Eukaryota > Metazoa > Chordata > Mammalia > Primates > Cercopithecidae > Theropithecus > Theropithecus gelada. The sequence goes on from NC_037688.1 coordinate 56,690,115, forward strand.
GGGCAGCTCAGTCCTCTGCAAGGAGGGTAATGAAGTGCAACCTCCCATCACGGCACCCCAGAGAGTGACCCAGCCCCAGCCCTGCTCCCCTGCTCAGGGGCCCCCAGAACTCTTACCGGAGCATATCCTCTCCTGGTCTGGGAGCACAGCAGGGGCTTGGGGAGTCAGGTTTGGCTCAGATTTGGTGGGAATGAAAACCTCAGCATTGTCCTTCCGCTTTGCAGACAAATTCCTTTCCCTTTTATGACCTGTAGGAAAACAAATGCTTCATGTAAGACACCGAGCGCAAGCAAGTTGGGCATTCTGTTCAGGCGTTTGTTCATTATTCATTCACTTACTCATTCAACAAATGTCTATGGAACTACTCTGTGTGTAGTTTGGGATTAGAGATGTGAATAATGCAGGCGATGAAACAAGTTTGCCGAGAGCCATGGTGTGCCCAGCACCACATTTTGGTAAGTACATAAAAGATTTTAGGACATGCACAGGTTTTCAAATTTTAATGTTTCTTGGCTAGGCGGCCAGGCAGTGGCTCACACCTGTAATCCTGGTGCTTTGGGAGGCCGTGGTGGGGGAATTGCTTGAGCCCAGGAGTTAAAGACCAGCCTAGGTAACATAGTGAGACCCTGTCTCTTAAAAAAAAAAAAAAAAAAAAAAACAACGAAAAAAATAGGCTGGGCACAGTGGCTCACGCCTGTAATCCCAGCACTTTAGGAGGCCAAGATAGGTGGACCACCTGAAGTCAGGAGTTTGAGACCAGCCTGGTCAACATGGTGAAACCCCATCTCTACTAAAAATACAAAAATTAGCTGGACATGGTGGCAGGCGCCTGTAATCCCAGCTACTTGGGAGGCTGAGGCATGAGAATGGCTTGAACCCAGAAGGTGGAGGTTGCAGTGAGCTGAGATTGTGCCACTGGACTCCAGCCTGGGGGACAGAGCAAGACTCCGTCCCCACCCCCTACCAAAAAAAAAGTCAGGTGTGTTGGCACATGCTTGTAGTCCCAGCTTCTCTGGAGGCTGTGGCAGGAGGATCACTCCCAGGAATTTGAGGCTACAGTGAGTTATGATCGTGCCACTGCACTTCGGCCTGGGTGACAGGGCAAGACCTTATCTCAGAAAAAACCAACAAAACAAAACATGCACAATGTCAAGAAATTCAAATTCTCTCTTTTCACTTTATGCCCCAGCATCACTCGAACTGTACCTGGCATCAACTGTTCTGTGGCCTGGCCGTTCACACCCAGGAATGGCTGTCAGGTCCCCTGCTTTTCCAGGGTGGAGACTCAGTCACCTCTTTAGAGCTCCGTCCCCTCCCTCCCCGTCTCCCCTGCAGCCATGCCATCTGCAGGCCCAGTGGGCCCCACATGGGACCATTATTAACACTGCCCTGACCACTTGCTGCTCCCGCAGGTGCGCCTAACACCTTTGTTCCTTTGGCAAAGGTTCCCTGAGGGGCTGCAATGTGCCAGGCGTGTGCTGCATGCTGGGGAAGCGGAGGGTAAGAGCCGGCCTGTGTCTACAGGCTGGTGGATAGGGAGGTGTGGTGGGTGGAGAGAAAGACAACTGGGGCCAGTGAACCCAGCGCCATGATGACGCTACGGGAGCACAGGGGAGAGTTGGCTTAAGTGGATGTGGTGGGAGTGTGAAGAAGGCTTTGTGCAAGAAGCAACTTCTGAGTAGTCTGGAGGGAAAAGCAGAGAGCCAGGTTTCAGGGTTCTGAGTAGAGAGGAAAGGGACTGTGGTCATCCAGGCAGAGGGAACAGCCCAAGCAGGGTCTGGGGTGAGAACAAACATGGTGACGGCATGTCTGATGGACAAATGTCTTCTCTGGAGATGTCCATTATTGGGTGTGGATTTTCCAGAGCTGAACTGTGTCCCCTTCAAACTCTCTTTTTTTTTTTTTTTTTTTTGAGAGGGTCTCACTCTGTCACCCAGGCTGGAGTGCAGTGGCACAATCATGGCTCATTGCAGCCTCAACCTCTTAGATTTAAGTGATCCTCCTGTCTCAGCCTCTCAGGTGGCTAGGACTAAAGGTATGCACTACTACATCTGGGTAATTTTTTAAAAAATTTTTTTGTAGAGATGGGGTCTTGCCATGTTTCCCAGGCTGATCTGGAACTCAACTGATCCTCCTGCCTTGGCTGCCAAAACTGTTGGGATTACAGACATGAGCCACTGTGCCTAGCCCCCTCCAAACTCATACATTGAAATCCTAGCTGTCAGTATCCCTGACTGTATTTGGGCACAAGGTCTTTAAAGAGGTAATTAAGTAAAAACAAGGTCAAATGGGTGGGCTCTAATCCAATATAACTTCTCCCAAGAAGAGGAGATTAGGACACAGACACACGCAGAGGGAAGATCACGGGAAGACACAGGAAGATGGCCGTCTACAAGCCACAAAGAAAGGGCTCAGAAGAAACTGACTCTTGATCTCAAGCTTCCAGTCTCCAGAACTATGAGACAGTAAATTCCTGATGTTTAAGCCACCAGTCTGTGGTACTTACTCATGGAAACCCTCACAAACTGACATAGTGTCTGATTCCAAACATTCCCTCATTTCTCTTTCCTTAGGTTTACCATGGTTCAGAAAAGATTGTCTTCTCTTGGCACACCCAGCTCTGAGAGTGCACATGAACAGGAGACAGAGGTGCAGGCAGAGGCCAGACCAGCCCGAGGCAAAGCTTAGGAACAGAGGATGGAGACGGTTGCAAGTAGGCCTCTCTTCACCTCCCAAGTCCTCCTCTCTCCTCCCTGCCCCTCACCAATCGTTTTGCTTGTTCTACTTTCCAAGATCTTTCTTGACAAACCTCCTCCATTGGACGCTGCTGTTTCTGCATGCCAGCATCCTCCCTCCTTCAGGTTCACCTTGAGTTTCTTTCGGAAATGAGGGCTTTACTGTACTACTGTGTGACTGGGTGGTGATAACCACACCCCTTAGTCCTATTGGCTGGACCTGGCCAATCAGAGCCATGGTGATCCAATCCGAGACAGCTTGTGACACCATGTGGGTTGGAGAACCAGGTCTGGGACTTTTGCTGGGGCCTTTGGGGAAAGAAAAATTCACTTTCCGAGAGGTTGCAAAGTCAGTGTCTTATTTAAAGGCAATTCTGCTTTTGCCTTTAAATAAGCAGAATAGTAGATAGTAGATAGACTATCCAATATGTTGGAATGTTGGATAGTCTACTAAGAATGGAAGCAAGACACAGGAAAGCAGAGAAGAAGGAGAGCAAGAGGGAGATGGAGATGGGAGAAGAGAGAGGGAAGAGGCCAGAAGGGAAAAGAGAGTGGGAAGAAGGGACATGGGAGCGAGATGGAGACGCAGAGGGAAAGGAAGAGGAAGAGGGAAAGGGGAGAAAATGAGTCTTGCTACATCTCAGAACCTTTCAGTTACTCAAGTCAATAAACAGTCTCTTAGCTTAAGCTACTGTGTATTAGCCAACTGGTATGTAGATGCTGCAAAACATCTTACAATGTACAGAACAGACACCTCCAACTATCTGCCAGGAATTTACCATCTGGAATTTCAGGGCCCTGAGGAAGCCTTTGGGAAGCTCTGCATCTTGCAATCAACAGAGACCTGACTGATATACCCCCCTGGCCTGTGAGACACTCTAACCAAAGTGGAATTCAAAGGACCACTGGAAGTTTAAGTCCTGCTATTAGATGCAGAGACACCAATGGCAAAGAAATGATACACAAGACAGAGCTCACTTTTGGAAGCTGGGTTAAATTCCAGCACCACGAGGGTGTCTGGGCCCGGGGCAGAGCGTCCTTCTGTCTCCTGTTCCCCGGGAACATCCTTCTGTGTTGAAACCCCACTGGAAGGAGGGCGGTCATCTCTGGGATGGCCCACCAGCGCCGGGTCCTCTGGCTCAGGCTCAGAGAGTATGTCTTCCTCGATAGAGTCATACTCATCGCTGGAACAATCCTTTTGTTTCCTTTGTAGATTTACACTAAGTTCCAGGCTTTTTCTCAGCTCCTGCAAAAAGCCCAGAAGAGAGACGAGAGATAAATATGGTACCTTGAGAAAAACTTATTTGAAAATAGATCATTTGAACCAAGGAATTATTCTCCCCAAACTAACATTGAACAATATTATCTCAACCCTTGTGTTGTCGCTGCTTTGAAGATGAGAAAACAAAGGGCAGGGGAAAATGAGCAACTCCCTGGACAGAGCAGTGTTGTTAATATTAACTGTGGTGTTTGTATCCTGGAGATGCTGGGGGAAGGTGGGGTGGGTGGGGAGTGCACATGTGAAGGAGAGGGAGAGAGAAACAGACAATATGGCTTGTTAAAATCTGGGGCTTGTTCAAACAGATTGTAGAGTCCCACCCACTGATTCAGTGGGTCTGGGATGGGGCCTGAGGAAATGCATTTCTAATAAGGTGATCCTGATACTGCTGGTCCAGGGACCACGCTTTGACTATGAACTCCCAAAGGCCTCCAAATGACCCTCAAATCCCAGATGGTAAAATGTCTGGCCGGTAGTTGTTGGGGGCTGTCCTGCATATTGTAGGGTGTTGAGCAGCATCTAAATGTCATACTATTTAGCACTTAACTACAACTGCTTGACGATTTTTTTCATATTTCTTTTGTCTACATGAAATTGTAGATTCCTTACGGCTAAGCATTAAGATCTATACTTAGAGTGACCAGGACATGAATCACCCAAACCAAGATATTTCAGAGAGAAAGCGAGCACTACTATATTTACACTGGGACAAAAAAAGTATAAACGGAGCTGGGACAGTGGCTCATGTTTGTAATCCCATCACTTTGGGAGGCCGAGGCAAAAGGACTGCTCGAGACCAGGAGTTCAAGACCAGCCTGGGCAACATAGTGAGACTGTTTGGGCAAACCAGTATGTTTGGTCAGCCTAGCTATACTACCCCTTGTAGCCTGTATAGTATCTATCCAATGTAGTTCTAAAAAAATGAGAAGCAATCAATAAAGGTTTGATAATTGACCAATAAACATAACAGTTATCGCAGTAGGCTGAATAAGGGCTCCCCAAAGATGTTCATGTCCTAATCCCTGGAACCTGTGAATTCCTGAGGGCTCAGGAGGAAGTGAGGAACACCATATAGAACACTTTTACCATCTTAGAGAAATCATCCTACACAGACCCATGATAGAAATATAGATGTTACAGACACCACTGGTGAGGACTCAGGAAATGAACATGTAACTGAAAACTGGAGCCTAGGGAATCCTGTTATGTAGCAGTAGAATCTTAGCTGAATTGTGTCCTACAGTGTTGTGGAAAGCAGAACATGTAAGAGATGAACTTGGATATTTAACTCAGGAGATTTCCAAGCAAAGTGCTGAAGATTCAGTCTGTTTTTCTCCTGCTGCTTAAAGCAAAATGTGAGAGGAAAGAGACAGACTGAGGGAAGAACTGTTAAGGAAAAGGGAACCAGGACTTGGCGATTTGGATGATTTTTAGCCTATCCAGATTGCAGAAGATTCTAAAATTAGGAGATTCACTGTCAGGAAAGTATGCTATGGAGAGAAAACTAAAGGTGTGGCTCCACAACCTTTTTTCTTGTACCTCAGAAGGATGCAAAGTGCAAAATATTCAGTCGTATGGAGGGCTCTTTCAGATTAGACATGTAGCTCATGGATCCCCTTAGACATCTCAGCGGAAGCCAGGACAGAGGGGGGATTTTCCAGGAAAGATTTGCAGAGGAGTCCCTTGTCTAAAGGAGCAAATCCTAGAGACATACATGGGAGTCCCACATGACTTCTGAGAATGTCATACCAGGAGAAACACTGCCAGCTTGGACTGAATGGCAGAAAGAAAGAACAGAACGAAAGAAGGTTGTCAGACTCCCCAAAATCCTACGGGCAGGAAATTGGCTGATGAAATGGCTCATCTACAAACACAGGCTGCTCTTCCTGAAAAAGGAAGAATGACTCCAAGGATGAAGCTGTGGGCCAAGAGAACAGAGCCCTGAACCACAGAGAATTATTTCCAGGCCTTGAAAGCTAATGGAGTTTGCCCATTGGGCTTTAAAATTGCCTGGGTTTGGTGATTCCTCTTTTTTTCCCTTTTACTTGCCCTCCTTTTAAATGGGAATTTTGATATGATTTGATTGTGTCCCCACCCAAATCTCACCTTGAAATGTAATAATCCCCATGTGTCAAGGGCGGGGCCAGGTGGAGATAACTGAATCATGGGGCCAGTTTCCCCATACTGTTCTCGTGGTAGAGAACAGTCTCACGAGATCTGCTGATTTTATAAAGGGGAGTTCCCCTGCACAAGCTCTCTTGCCTGCCACCATGTAAGCTGTGACTTTGCTCCTTCTTTGCCTTCTGCCATGACTGTGAGGCCCCCCCGAGTCATGTGGAACTGTGAGTCCATTAAACCTCTTTCCCTTATAAATTACCCAGTCTCAGGTATGTCTTTATTAGCAGTGTGAGAACAGACTCATACAGGAATGTTGTTAATTGTTATCCTATGCCTGATCCACCATTATATTTGGGAACAGATAACTTGTTTTCTAGTTTCACTCATCTATAGATGAGAAAAAGTTTTGCCCCAAGATAGGTCATACCCAGGGTCTTACCCATAACCAATTTAGATGATGAGATTTTGGGCTGATGAGACTTAGATGATATTCTGGACTTGAGTTGATATGGTAATGGATTCAGAGTTTTGGAAAACTTGGGATGGGATGGATGGATTTTGCATGTGGGATGGAGATGAATCTTTGGGGGCCAGAGGGTAGTCTGTGGTAGGCTGGATAAATGGTCCCCAAAGATGTCCATATCCTAGCCCCTGGGAGCTGTGGAGATGCTGCCTTACAGGGCAAAGGGACTTTGAAGATGTGATCAGGTGAAGAATCTCCAGATGGGGAGAGGAGCCTGGATTATCCAGGTGAGTCCAATGTAATCACAGGGGTCCTATGAGAGAGAAGCAGGAAGATCAAAGTCAAATAGAGAATATGTAAGAATGGAAGCAGAGGTCAGGGAGGAGCGAGCTATAGTGCTGGATTTGAAACAGGAGGACGTGACCACAAGCCAAGGGATGTAGGTGGCCTCTACAGTCTGAAAAAGGCAAGGGGATGAGCTTTCCTCTCAAGCCTCCAGAAGGAATGCAGTTCTGCCAATGCCTTGATTTTAGACCAGTGAAACTGATTTTGGATTTCTGACCTCCAGAACTAAGCCACCAAGTTTACAGCAAGTTGTTACAGCAGCAAATAAGAAACAAATACAGCTGTCTCTTTTTAGAGTTCTCCCCTTCCATCCCTTGATATCAAGTATTGGTGATACACATTTAATAAAATTAATTATCTCTGTTGCCCACTGCAGTGGTGTGATCACAACTCACTGCAGCCTCAACCTCCTGGGCTCGAGTGAGCCTCCCATCTCAGCCTCCTGTGTAGCTGGGACTACAGGTATGAGCCACCACACCCAGATACCAGTGATATTTACTGGGCAACTAGAACACTGCCTGGCACATAGTAGGTGCTCGACCAATATCTGCTGAATGACTGAATAGATTCCACTGATGACTGGGTGGTGGCTGTGGGCAGACGCAGAGTGCCCTCACGTACCTTGGAGGTGACATCGGTGACAGGACCCTTAGCAAGTTACTTACTTACCTCCTTTGACTTGCATCCTGACATCCATAAAAATAGATTAACAAATCCCTACTTTGCAGAATTGCTTTAAAGCAGAGGTCTGAACTGGGAGTAATTTTGTCCCCCCACCCAACTCCAGGGGACATCCGGTAGTGACTTGAGATATTTTTGATCAGAACTCGGGGAGAGTCGTCCTATTGGCATCTATTACATGGACACCAGGGATGCTGCTAAACATAACAGAATGTCCAGGACAGCCCCATAACAAAAAATGATCCGGCCAAAATGTCAAGGTTGAGAAACGATTAAAGCAAGTGCGGGTTCACTGCTGGTGTTTAAAAAAATAACATCAGGTCTCCTAATTGAGTGTATTGAGATGGTTCATGCAACCTTCATGCAAACCAGACTGAGGTCATGACTTATGTCTTCAAAGTCTGACAGTGGTGGGCAGTTGGAGGGGCAACAGATTCACTGCTCCTCCCCAGGGCAACGCGAGTTCCTAGGTGACCTGCTGTTTAACAGCAATTTTGGCAGCTGTAAAACTAGTAATCCTTTACAGTAGAATAATGCTCTGTACTCTATAAAACATTTTCAACCCTTTCTCTCCTTTGATCCTCAGAAAAACCCTGTAAGACAGACAGGTAGAGTAAAACCCTGGGATAACATGAATTCAGTTAAAACAAGATAGCCTATTGGCTCTTATGCTTGGCCCAACTCCCATTCTCAAGTGAGGTCAACTTAGGTTCTGTTCTGCTGGGGTGGGGGCAAGGCTGGGTGAGAAAACAATGGGCACGTCCCTCTCTCTGCAGCCCCTACTCTTGCCCAGTCACTGTGGATTACATTCCTAGCTGGGAGACTGCTGTCACTGTCCCGGAAATCTCAGTCCCAGGGCCCCGCATTGTCCCCACTGATGTCTAAGGCCAAGTGCAGCCACCAAAGATGGCCAGTTTCAGGAAGGATTGGGATGGGGCATTAGGACCCTTGAACCCATGGTCAGCTGAGCAGACTTCCTCTGGCCTCTTCATGACCTTCACTATACTGCAACCCCACATTTTGAGTGATTGAATTGTGAGGATACCCCCAAATTTGAGGAACTGTGACCAGCCTTTATGCTGGTCCAACTTCTCACAGTGATTAAGTGGCATAGCTGTGACTTCTGCACTCTGCCACGCCTCCTTGCTCCTTCTAGATTATCCATGCATGACAGACTCTCTTGCATCTGTCATGGCCCAGCCAGTGGGGAAGACAATATGGCAACCACCATTCATTAAGGCTTCATGCATGCACATGTGCTTAGGTGCTGTGTTAAGAGCGGAGGTAGCAGTGGAGAGCAAGATGGCAAACCTCTGGCCTTATAGGAGCATACAGTGTGGGGCAGGAGGAGACAGGCAGGCGACGCAAAAATATAAACAGGGGCATTTCAGAGGTGGCCAGGACTATGAAGGAAGCCCTTGTCTGGATGATGCGACAGGGCGACTGGCCTGAGGGGGCCCTGATGAATGGTGGTCAGGGAAGGCTGAGTGCTGAAGAACCACCCGGTAGTGTCTGGGGCACAAGGCTGTCTGGGGCTAGGAAGAGCAGAGGCAAAGGCCAGGAGGCAGGAACGGCTGGAGGGCATATGCTCCCTAGAGGGAGGCAGCGGTCACGGGGGACAGGGCTTTGTGGGCCTCAGGGAAGTGTGGATTTTGTTCTATGCACTATGAGAAGCTACTGAAGGGTTCTAAGCAGAGATACGATGTTGCCTGATTTCTGCTTTTATTTTTTATTAATTTATTTTTTTGAGACGGATTTTCGCTCTTGTTGCCCAGGCTGGAGTGCAGTGACAGGATCTCGGCTCACTGCAACCTCCGCCTCCCAGGTTCAAGCAATTCTCCTGCCTCAGCTTCCCAAGTAGCTGGGATTACAGGTGTCCGCCACCACGCCTGGCTGATTTTTGTATTTTTAGTAGAGACATAGTTTCACCATGCTGGCCAGGCTGGTCTCGAACTCCTGACCTCAAGTGATCCAATCACCTCAGCCTCCCAGAGTGTTGGGATTACAGGCATGAGCCACTGCACCTGGCCTGACTTCTGCTTTTAAAAGATCTCTATGGCTCCTGGATACCAACTGGATTTTAGGAGGTGGGACAAGGGTGGAAACAGGCCTACCAGCTTTGCTGCAGTTGCAGGTGAAAGAGGAAGGTGGCAGTAGAGGTGGGGACAGGGAGGAGGCCTCGAGATCTATTTTGGAGGCAGAGATGACAGAAATGACTGACTAGAAATGAATCATATGCATACCCTCTGACCTAGCCCTTCCGGGAATGTATCCTTTAGTCCTAAGTACACAAAGATTGTTGAGGCATCTTTTATAATAGAGAATGGTCCACATGGTTATCAATGAGAGATGGATTAAATAACTAATACAGCAGGTGTTCACTGAACCCCAGGCAGCTCTTACAAAGAACGACATAGCTCTAATTTTTGCACTTCTTTGGGCAGATATCAAGATATACATTTAAGTAAAAAGAAGCATGTTGAAAAATGTACATATAAGATGAACTCAATTTTTAAAATCATTGTTAATTTCTATACATGTAGGTATGCATATATGCATAGAAAAAGTCTGGAAAAATAGGCACCTAACTTTTTTTTTTTTTGAGATGGAGTCTTGCTCTGTTGCCCAGGCTGGAGTACAGTGGCGCGATCTCGGCTCACTACAACCTCTGCCTCCTGGGTTCAAGCGATTCTCCTGCCTCAGCCTCCCGAGCAGCTGGGCTTACAGGCACACACCACCACGCCTGGGTAATTTTTTGTATTTTTAGTAGAGATGGAGTTTCACCATGTTGGCCAGGCTGGTCTTGAACTCTTGACCTCAAGACTCTTGACCTCAGGTGACCCACCTGCCTTGGCCTCCCAAAGTGCCTGGATTACAGGTGTGAGCCACCGTGCCCGGCCAGCACCCAACTATTAACAATGACCTCTCTGAGAGCCTTTCCAGAACTTTCCTTTTCTTCTTTGTTCTTAAAAGAAGTATTTAGTATTAGCATGTATCCAATTTTGTAATAAAAAAAAAATGATATATTTACTTTTATGTTTAAATCTTGTCCCTCCTTCTTACAAATAAACAAATTCCCTAGAGGAGTGGCAAGGAATGGTGGAGTGGAGGACCCTGGATAGCCAGCTGCCTGGAAAAATCATCTCTATCCCTGGAACATGTTTGGTTCCCAAAAGCCAATGACAAATGGCAGCACTCGATGCCGGAAGACAACGGAGCAGCATCTGTCTAACTCGAGAATAAAGTATCCAGCCAAGAGGTCCAGACTGGAAAGTAACAGACCATCCATCTCAAACAGCCAGAAACCCAGGGAATACAGATGGCATTCATGAGCTCTTCTCGGAAAATATCACCCAGGTGACAAAATCCAGACCAATGAAAGAGGAAATCAAAATAAAGATAGAGGCATGGAGAAGCTGTGATCAAAGGTCTAATGGTAAGCGCTGTAGCCACTTAAAGTTTGAATAAATACTAGGCGTTTATGCACATTAGGGAGATGGACCAGAATACAATGCTATAAACCTAAGCCCTTAGCTTAGCTAACAAAAATCAGGAGAGGGCAGGCAATGCGGGTGGCCTCATTTTCCACACCAGAAAGTCAACCCAAATGCATCTCAAATGGAAACCAGAGTTTTTAAAAAATGGCACCTCTAACCTCTTATTTCATGATGTATTAAACTGATGGCTATTTTAAGAAATAATGTTTCCTGTGATAAAGAAATTTGAATTTCAATAATTCCTCCTGTTTCAATTTGGTTTCTTTTTCTTCTTTTAAATTAATGGAAATTTAAATGCCATGATTGTATTTGCGAAATATATACAGGCCAGGTGCAGTGGCTCATGCCTGTAATCTTGGCACTTTGGGAAGCAGAGGTGGGAGGACTGCTTGAGCCCAGGAATTTGAGACCAGCCTGGGCAATAAAGTGAGACCCCCAACTCTATTTTAAAAAAAATAAAAAATAAAACAACAACAAAAAAATCCCTCTCCGCAAAGAAAATATATATAAAAGAGCAGCCTAGATTCAGTGTGGCTGNAAAAAAAAAAAAAAAAAGGTGGGGGGAGGTTTAGGGCAGATCTGGCTACTCTCTTTAAGTGGGTAAGTGAACTTAGGAGTCATTGGTGGGAACTATTTTCTGCCAGGTGAACTGAGAAAGAGAGTCAATTCGTACCAAGTAAGAAGGACACAGAAGCAGAGACGTAGACAGAGAAGAGCTACAGAGACAGGACTTCCCAGGACCCTGGAGAGCTCCATCTGTTCTTCACATCCAGATGATTCTGTGAAGCTCCACTGCTTCAGAGCCTGTGAGAAAGTAATGAAGTTCCCCTTCTGCTCAACTAGACTAAGTTTATTTTTTCAACCAAGTCCTGAGTCATATAAATACTTACCTTGTAGAGCTGCTGTAAGAAATAAAAATAATAGGCCGGGTGCGGTGCCTCACACCTGTAATCCAAACACTTTGGGAGGCCAAAGCGGGTGGATCACCTGAGGTCAGGAGTTTGAGACCAGCCTGGCCAACATGGTGAAACCCATCCCTACTAAAAATACAAAATTAGCCGGGCGTGATGGTGCCTCTATCACAATGAATAACATGCTGGTCCCCTACACTCCTGTATAGGCTCCTGTGTCCACATCTGGTTTTGTGTGTGTGTGTGTGTGTGTGTGTGTGAGTTTGAGACAGGGTCTCACTCTATTGCCCTGGATGGAGTGCAGTGGCATGATCTCAGTTCTCTGTAGTCTCGACATCCTGGGCTCAAGTGATCTTCCCACCTCAGCTTCCTGAGTAGCTGGGACTACAGGTGCGTACCACCACATGCAGCTAATTTTTTTTGTACTTTTCTAGAGACAGGGCTTTACCATGCATGCTTGTAATCCTAGCTACTTGGGAGGCTGAGGCAGGAGAATTGCTAGAACCCAGGAGGCAGAGGTTGCAGTGAGCCAAGATCAGGCCACTGCACTCCAGCCTGGGCAACAAAAGCACATACACACACATACGCAAAAGTAATATATGCAAAGCCCTTACCTCAGTACCTGGCCCATGGTAAATAACATGGAATACATGGTTGCTAATATTATAATCAAGCCACAAGGACATACTATTACAGGAACTAGACAAATTAATCATCGTGCCCAGTCATCTAAATTACTCTTCCCTGGAAGGGTAGCATGTCGTGGGGTTCTGTCCTTGGTCCTCTCCCAGGCCATAATTTTATCAATGGCTGGATCTGGCTGTTGGAAGCTGTTTATTATGTTGGCAGATGACATTCAGATGGGAGGCACACAGAATAAACTGGATGACGGAATCTGGGTTCAGATCAATTTCTTCAGATTAGAGATGGAGCAAGAGTAGCTTGATAAAATGCATCATGGTCAAGGGACAGAAAGGCAGGATGTAGCCAGAAAGAAAAAAGAGACCCTGTGCTCACAAGACCAAGCATTACATCATACTTCTTGCAGCAAGTTCTGACCCTCTGCCCCTAAGTATTGGCAGCAATCTATAGCATCTACAGAGAAGGAAATGGGAAATCAGTGGCTCATGCCTGTAATCCTAGCACTTGGGAGGCCGAGGCAGGAAGAATGCTTGAGGCCAGGAGTTCAGACCAACCTGGGCAACACGTGAGACACCTTCTCTATAAACAAACAAAAAAGAAAGAAAGAAAAAGAAAATATGAAACAGGAAATCATACTACACAGAAGAGCACATATCCACAAATCACAAAACATTTCAGGAAAACCAACATCCATGAAAGACAGGGACTTACTTAATAAATAGAAGAAATAACAATCAAACAGATAATAATGCAAGCAGAGACACTTAAAATATATTTAATATTATCAGAAGAATAAGAGAGGAAGGACATTGCATATATCAAACAAGAACAGCCTACTACAGAAAAAGAATTTAAAAATTACATTGATAGTAACTTGGGAAACATAAAAAAAATCACAAATAAAAGATTTAATCATCAAAATAAATCGTTTGTGACCAGCCTGGCCAACATGGTGAAACCATGTCTCTACTAAAAATACAAAATTAGCCAGGCATGGTGGTGGGTGCCTGTAATCCCAGCTACTTGGGAGGCTGAGGCAGGAGGGAGGCAAAGGTTGCAGTGAGTGGAGATCATGCCACTACACTCCAGCCTGGGCCACAGATCGAGACTCTGTCTCAAAATAAATAAATAAATAAATAAATAAATAAATAAATAAATAAAATAAAATAAAAATAAAAGAAATCAAAGCATGCTGAAGGACAGAACAGATACAGATAGAGAGAAAATTAGTGATCTGAAGATTAAACAGAGGCATTTTTCCAAAACACAGGAATAAAGACAAAAAGGACTGGCAAAAATATAAAAAGCTGTTAATTGCTATTCTATACAATTAGAAAGACAGGCTTTCTCGGATTTTTTTGGTAGAAGTGTAAATTCAGATTTTCTCATGAAGCTATTTCCAGATTTTCCACCACCTGAGCCAAACAAATCCCTATTATTTAGGCCAAGGGTAAGCAAATTAATCACAGGTCAAATCTGGCCAGCCACCTACTTTTGCAAATAAAGTTATACTGGAACACAGCCATGCTCATTTACATATTGACTGTGGCTGCTTTTGTGCTCAATGGCATAGTAGTTGTGACAAGAGACTGTGTGGCCCACAAAGACTGAAATATTTATTATCTGATCCTTTACAGAAAAAAGTTTGTTGACCCCTGGTTTAGACCATTATTAGTTAGGTATTTTGCTATTCGTGGCCAAAGCTACTCCTAATTGAAATAAATAATAGAGTTGCATAGGCTGGGCGCAGTGGCTCATGCCTGTAATCCCAGCACTCTGGGAGGCCAAGGCAGGCAGATCACTTGAGGCGAGAAGTTTGAAACCATCCTGGCCAACATGGTGAAACCCTGTCTCTACTTAAAAAAAAAAAAAAAAAAAAATACAAAAATTAGCAGGGAGTGGTGGGGCACACCTATAATCCCAGCTACTCAGGAGGCTGAGGCACAAGAATCCCTTGAGTCTGGAAGGCGGAGGTTTCAGTGAGCTGAGATCACACCACTGAACTGCACTGCACTGCAGCCTGGGCAACAGAGTGAGACCCTGGTTAAAAAAAAAAAAATAGAGTTGCATAAATAGAAAAAGCTCCAGAAAGATGAACATCCAATGTATAACAGCAGTTATTTCTGGGAAGGGGAATGAGATTGAGGGTAAATTTGATGGACTATTTTTATTTAACGTGCAAACTTGAAAAATTTTTAACAACAACGTGCTCAAATTATTTTGCAATTTAATTTTTCCGAGAAGAACTGAAGGTCTTATACCATGATAAAGAACAAACTACTGATGCATTAAAACACATGGATGGAGCCAGGCATGGTGGCTCAGTTACTTGGGAGGCTGAGGCAGGAGGATTGCCTGAGCCCAGGACTTTGAGGCTACAGTGAGCTGTGACTGCACCACTGCACTCTAGCCTGGGTGACAGAGCAAGGCCCTTCTCCAAAAAAAAAAAAAAAGAAGGAGTCAAAATAGTGTTTATCCTTGGAGAGGTATTAACTGGGAGGGGACATGTGAAAACCTCTTAAATATAGATTATTCTACATTTGATGTGAATAACTGATTTTATATATTTATATATAAAAATTCATAAAACTATACACTTAAGCTTGTTTATTTTATTGCACATAAGTTATACCTCAATAAATACATTTTAAAAAGAATAATGCAAAGTAGGCATTTTTCATTGTCCCTTAGTATGGTCCTATTTCTGAAATATATGTAGTTGTATGGAAAAAACATGCTAGAGGCACAGTGGCTCACGGCTGTAATTCCAGCACTTTGGGAGGCAGAGGCAGGAGGATCACTTGAGTTCAGGAGTTCAAGACCAGCCTGGTCAATGTGGTGAGACCCTGTCTCTACAAAAAATACAAAAATTAGCTGGAGATGGTGGCATATGCCCATAGTCCCCAGACACCCGGGAGGCTGAAGTGAGAGGATCGCTTGAGCCATGTTCATGCCACTGCACACCAGCCTGGGTGACAAAGTGAGAAAGTGAGAACCTGCCTCAAAAAAAAAAAAAAAAAAAAAAAAGAAAGAAAAGAAAAGAAAAAGGAAAAGGAAAAGGAAAAAGAAAAAGAAAAAAAAAAAGCTAGAAAGAAATATAAAAATAAATACAGACAATCCCAATGGCTCATCTTAGGATTTTTCGACTTTATTGTGGTATGAAAGCAATATACATTCAGTGGAAACCGTACTTCAAGTCCCCATACAACCATTCTGTTTTTCACTTTGAGTACAGTACTCAGTAAATGACATGAGATATTCAACACTTCATGATAAAATATGCATTGTGTTAGATTATTTTGCCCAACTGTAGGCTAATATAAGTGCACTGAGCACATTTAAGGTAGGCTAGGTTAAGCTATGATGTTCAGCAGGTTAAGTATATTAAATGCATTTTCTTTTGATTTACAGTATTTTCAACTTAGGATGGGTTTATTGGGACATTGTATGTTGAGGAGCATCTGTAACAGTGATTATCTAGGTGGTAGGATGACGAATCATTTGTGTACCTTTCTGCATTTTCTAATTTCTTGACAATCAGCATGCATTAATTGTGGAATCAGAAATAAATTAAATGTCGAATGCAGGGCCCACCGGGCTGGGTATCTGCAGATGTCAACCACTAACCTTGCCTTCCTACGCCAACCCCAACTACTCCAGCTGATGGAACACGGTGTGGACAGGATCCGACAGAGGGACTCAATGAATGATAAACAGGAAACACTTAAACAGCCCTTACAGATAATGGTTCTAAGTGCTTTGCATGTATTAGTCTTTTAATTCTCTCAACAACCCAGGAGGAGGTACTCTATTTTCAGCTCCATTCAGCAGCTGAGGAAACTGACATGCAGGAAGGTTAGGTAATTGCTGAAAACCATACAGCTAGTGGTAGAGCCAGGATGTGAACCTAGGCTGTCTGTCCCAGCCTCCTGCCCTGCCTGCCTGGGATCGCTCCACCCCTCAGTGCCAAGCCATCTCCCAGGACTTCAATAAAGACGACTGGCCCAAACAATGTATTTTTTAAAGAGTTTAGGTTTCTATATTAAAAAAAAAAAAAAAGCTGGAAAAGTCCAGAACTTTATTGAATTTCCTTATACTTATTTCAATTTCTGTTTTTGTTTGTTTGTTGTTTTGAGACAGGGTCTCGCTTTGTCACCCAGGCTGGAGTGCAGTGGCGCAATCTTGGCTCATTGCAGCCTCAATCTCCCAGGCTCAGGTGACCCTCCCACCTCAGCCTCCTAAGTAGCTGGGACTACAGGCACACGACACCATGCCTGGCTCATTTTTGTATTTTTAATAGATACGGGGTTTTGCCATGTTGGCCAGGCTGGTCTCGAACTCCTGGGCTCAAGTGATCCTTCTGCCTTGGCCTCCCAAAGTGCTGGGATTACAGGTGTAAGCCACTGCACCCAACCTTATTTCAGTTTCTGTTTTGAATTATATAGTGGTGGTGAGGAGGAAGGCACAGTTCAGTGGCTTCTTTTTTTATCGGTAATTCTTTTTAACTGTAATTTTTATTTTTTTGAGGCAGGGTCTCACTATGTTGCCCAGGCTGGCCTCAAATTCCTGGGCTCAAGTGATCCTCCTGCCTAAGCCTCCTAAAATGCTAGGATCACAAGCATGAGCCACCACGTCTGACCTTCAGTAGCTTCTTTTTAAAATTTTTAAAATTTATTTTTATTTTTAATTGTTGTGGGCACATAATGGGTGTATATATTTATGAGTTACATGAGCTGTTTTGATATAGGCATGCAATGCATAATAAGCACATCAGGGTAAAAGGGGTATCCATCCCCTTAAGCACTTATCCTTTGTGTTTATAAACAACCCAAATATATTCTTTTAGTTATTATTTTTTTAAGACAGAGTCTCCCTCTTATTGCCCAGGCTGGAGTGCATTGGCATGATCTCGGCTCACTGCAACCTCTGTTTTCCGGGTTTAAGTGATTCTCCTGCTTCAGCCTCCCCAGTAGCTGGGACTACAGGCATGTGCCACCACACCCGGCTAATTTTTGTATTTTTAGTAGAGACGGGGTTTCACCATGTTGGCCAGGCCAGTCACTCCTGGCCTCATGTGATCTGCCCACCTCAGCCTCTCAAAGTGCTGGGATTGCAGGTGTGAGCCACTGCACCTGGCCTCTTTTAGTAATTTTTAAATGTACAATTAAATTGTTTTTGCCTATAGTCACCATGTTGGGCTAGCAAATACTAGGTCTTATTCATCCTTTCTAGTTTTTTTTTTTTTTTTTGAGACAGAGTCTCACTCTATTGCCCAGGCTGGAGTGCAGTGGCATGATCTTGGCTCACTGCAACCTCCGCCCCCTCCCCAGGGTTCAAGCAATTCTCCTGCCTCAGCTTCCCGAGTTGCTGGGTTCACAAGCATGTGCCACCACGCCTGGTTAATTTTGTATTTTTAGTAGAGATGGGGTTTCACCACGTTGCCTGGGCTGATCTTGAACTCCTGACCTCAAGTGATCCGCCTGCCTCGGCCTCACAAAGTGCTGGGATTACAGGTGTGAGCCACTGCGCCTGCACATTTTTTCTAATTTTTTTGTGCCCATTAACCACCCTCACTTCTCCTGCCACCCTCCGTAGCTTCTGGGACCCATCCTCCTATTCTTGACATCCATGAGTTTAATTTTTAGCTCCCATAAATGAGAACATGTGAAGTTTGTCTTTCTGTGCCTGGCTTATTTCACTAAACGTAATAACGTCCAGTTTCACCCATGTTGTTGCAAATGACAGGATCTCATTCTTTTTTATGGCTGCATAGGACTCCATTGTGTGTGTGTACCACATTCTCTTCACACGTGTGTCTGTTGGACACTGAGGTTGCTTCCGAGTCTTGGCTATTGTGAACAGTGCTGCAAGAAACATGGGAGTGGAAAAATCTCTTCGATATACCCATTTCCTTTCTTCTGGGTATACACTTAGGAGTGGAATTGCTGGATCGTATAGTAGCTCTATTTTGAGTTCTTTGAGGAATCTCCAAACTGTTCTCCATAGTGATTGTACTAATTTACATTCCCCACAAACGTGCACAAGGATTCCCTTTTCTCTGCATCCTCGCCAGTATTTGTTTTTGCCCGTCTTGAATAAAAGCCATTTTAACTGGGATGAGATGATATCTCACTGTAGTTTTGATTTGTGTCTAGTGGCTTCTAACTGGAATCTGGCTGTAGTTAATTGCATTGAGTTGGGGGCGTTGAGTATCAGACCAGCTCCCTTTGCCAGATGAGGAAACTGAGGCTCACATTAACCAGGCAGTCGTTGCCTCTGCCCGGCCCTGTGGTCACAGGAGTACAGGGTCCTCCTGTCTGGCTGTGAACCAGTAGCAGGGGCCTGTGGGGAGGAGGGGGAGCAGTGTACTCTTGCCACTTTGCCAGGGTACACAGAACACAGGCTGTCAGCTGAGCCCTGTACTTGCTGTGTTACCCAGGGCAGGCTGTCTCACCGCTCTGAGCCTAGACTTTTTCTCATGTAAGGTAATATTGCTTGCCTTCTTGGACATTGTGAAGAGTCAACAAGACAACAGATGTCAATATCACTTTTTTTTTTTTTTGAGATGCAGTTTCGCTCTTGTCGCCCAAGCTGGAGTGTGGTGGCACAATCTTGGCTCACTGCAACCTCCGCCTCATGGGTTCATGCAATTCTCCTACCTCAGCCTCCTGAGTAGCTGGGATTACAGGCGCCCACCACCAGGCCCGGCTACTTTTTGTATTTTCAGTAGAGACAGGGTTTTGCCATGTTGGCCAGGCTGGTCTCAAACTCCTGACCTCTGGTGATCCACCTACCTGGGCCTCCAAAGTACTGGGATTACAGGCGTGAGCCACCACGCCTGGCTGTGAACATAATTTTTAACAACTGTGCTGTCAGTTACTATCCCCACCACACAGTGGCCATGAAGGGGAGAGTTGCTGTTTTTTGCCTTTCCCCCTTTTTCTGGCACCACTATCCTGATTTTCCTTTGGGAAAATATCCCTTCCTAACCATGTGCTTAACGTAGGGTTGACCCCACCCAACCTTTGTCTCCAGGACAAGTGCACAACCCTTGATGGGCCAGCGAGTCTCGATCTGGGGCCGTGGTTGAACAGTTAGACTTGGAGAGTGTTCACTCTTTGCTGAAGTTGCTGAGAGAATTCTGATAATGACAGGAAGGAGAAGGGGAAAGGGAGGAGGAAGTGGAGGAGGAGGAGGAAGCGCTGCTCACTATTCAGGGATTCGCGACCTGTAGGGCACTGTTCTAGGCACCCCAACCACCTAGTGAGACAGGTGCTCCCACTATCCCCATTCTATATAGAAAGAAACTGAAGCTCTGAGGTGGCTGAGCTGCTTGGGTGAGTGAGGAGCCAGGATTCATCCCCGAACCTTTTAAATCTAGCACCTGAGCTTCCCCCACCATGCCATCTGGCCTCTATACTGTAAGCCTGAGGCTGCTGGTGGCCATCTTGCCACCTGGTGGAGAACAGACCTGCCACCGAAGAAGGCAGAGTCAAGAGGGACTAAGTCAGAGCACCTAGATCCATCCATGCCTGATGTCCACCCCTGAACTTTTCAGCTAGGTGAGGCAACAAATTCCCTTTTTTTGCAGAAGCTGGTTTAAGGAAGGCTTCTATCACTTAAACAGAAGCTGACAGACATGGCCTGTGGACACTAATAAAGCTGAAGTCACAGAAGCATTGGCTCTTGTCAGACTTGGGGGATCACAAAGGAAACAGGGGCTCAGAGTGGGGAAAGCAAGTGTGTCCATGGTCAGTGATGGCAGCCACGACCGGAGCCCACATGGCCTGGCACTTTCATGACCTGTGTCTTGCTCCTCCAAAAGTGTCCCCAGAGAAAGTGACGGTTTTCATGGGGTGTTTTTTTTTTTTTCTTTTTTTTTTTTTTGAGACGGAGTCTCGCTCTGTCGTCCAGGCCGGAGTGCAGTGGCCGGATCTCAGCTCACTGCAAGCTCCGCCTCCCGGGTTCACGCCATTCTCCTGCCTCAGCCTCCCGAGTAACTGGGACTACAGGCGCCCGCCACCTCGCCCGGCTAGTTTTTTGTATTTTTTAGTAGAGACGGGGTTTCACCATGTTAGCCAGGATGGTCTCGATCTCCTGACCTCGTGATCCACCCGTCTCGGCCTCCCAAAGTGCTGGGATTACAGGCTTGAGCCACCGCGCCCGGCCCTTTCATGGGGTGTTTTTATCCTGCAGACTTACCTTTCCTGAGTAACTTGCAGGAACCTCCTCTTAGCACCATTCTCTCTTCTAATCATATTCCATATTCCATACAGTGATTTCTGGGGGTGGAGGGAGGAGGTAAAGGGAGCTATTTGAAAGGCTATTTCATGCCTAAGATCTGAGGATAGAGAAAACTTTGATGGCGCTCTGTTGAAGGGCACATTGTTTATCCAAAACAGACTCGGGAAAGGGAAGCTGTCAACATTATCTCTGTCTGGTCACAAATTGCAGCTCTCTGATGGGTTTTTCCTAGAGTTTAATCTTGTGTTGGAAGCTAAGCCGATACCAGGAAGGTTTTAGACATGTCAATCTCCTTCCTGGCATTTTAGCAGAAATTGATTCTCTTTGCTTTTCCGGGCTGGAGTCTTGGCCCTGTTGTTGTTAAACTTGGGTGTTTGTGTACACATCTCCTGCAGCGCCCAGCCTGACTGCAGAGGTACCGGGGCAGGCTGGGGACTCACATACAAAGGAATTCCAACAGGGAGGGATTATGCACCATTCTTCCATCATACCAAAGGGGCCCAATCTGTGTCCTGCTTTTTCTCAGCAAGACTTCTCCACCTGTGACTTTCAAGGGATTCGTTTTGCAAATACGCTATTTTGCCCTGCCAGTCCTAAATTATAATTGTTGACATTTATTGAGCTCCGAGTATGTGCCAGGTTCTGTCCTAAGCACTTGATACATACGAACTCACTGAATCCTTGCCACGGTCCTGTGAAATGCAGGTTTTATATCATCCCCATCTTACAGAGAGGGAAGTTGAATCACGAAAAGGTAAGTCACTTGCCTGAGTGGTAGAGCTAGCCTAGGAATCCAGGCTGTTTGGTTCCAGGGTTCGCAGGCTCAATTCCTCTGC
Organism: Theropithecus gelada; assembly: GCF_003255815.1. Classification (NCBI taxonomy): domain Eukaryota; kingdom Metazoa; phylum Chordata; class Mammalia; order Primates; family Cercopithecidae; genus Theropithecus; species Theropithecus gelada. The sequence goes on from NC_037688.1 coordinate 56,711,866, forward strand.
TGCACTGCTTCTAATCCTGCCCTGTGTCTTATTGCCCTGCATAAATCAGAATTTGTCAATGTTACGGGGGCCCCTCTCTTCGAGTTCTCAAAGCTGCAGAGAGACCAAGACCTCAGGAAGCAGAAAGACTGACAACAATAATTTCGCAACTGGGAACGCATTTGGCAGTTGAATCTAAAATAGATTTTGTTCTTCTCTGCCCAGATATATGAACTAAAAGGTTTCATTCCAGTAAAAGTGCAGAGTTGGAATGTGAGCTGTCGTATCAGGCTCTTTGTAATGCAACACCACCAACTTGCCTTTTCTTTTTTGTTTGTTTCCTTTAAAAAAACTTTTTTTTTAAACAAAGCAATTGAGATCTGTAAGTATGGACGGGGCAACTCCTGAATCCCCACAAAACTGAAGTTAAAAGAACATGGAGAACTGAATAGAGAAAAGGGAAGGGAGTATCTGCAGTTTGTGCGCTAGTGGAGTCTGAAACTTACAGAAAAGTCTCCTGTCTCACTGGTGCCTGCAATCAGCCAAGACAAATCTTATGAGCTCAGGGCTGCAAGAGATGGCTTGCAGAAATCGAGGTGCTGCAATTCGCAATTGCGACATGGAACCCACCAAAATGCCCACCAATCAATGAGTAGATAAAGAAACTGTGGTATGTATATACGATGGAATACTACTCAGCCATAAAAAGGAATGAATTAATGGCATTCACGCAACATGGATAGAACTGGAGACTATTATTCTAAATGAAATAACTCAGGAATGGAAAACCAAACATTGTGTGTTTTCACTTACAAGTGGGAGCTAAGCTATGAGGAGGCAAAGGCATAAGAATGACACAATGGACTTTGGGGACTCAGAGGGAAAGGGTGGGAAGGAGGTGAGGGACAAAAGACTACAAATTGGGTTCAGTGCATACTGCGTGGGTGATGGGTGCACCAAAATCTCACACGTCACCACTAAAGAACTTACTCATTTAACCAAATACCACCTGTTCTCCAAAAACCTATGGGAGAACAACAGAAATCAAGTGCTAGATATGTCCCCAAGTCCTTCCCAAGTAAACACCCCTCCTCTCACCCCCACAAGACAAGTGAATTAGTCACTCTAGTTCATAGGGGTGGCCACTGAATGGCTCCATTGTGGGCACCTCAGTCAAGGACAGCCACACTTGAATCTGGCCAGCTTGCTATGAGATAACCTGGGGGGGAAAAAAAAAAAAAGCTCTATCCCTTTCATGCACTGTTAAAAGACGAATTGGAAACATCAATTTAAATAGAGCACACACCCTCTGATCCATTAGTTCTACTTTAAAGCATTTAACCTTTGGCTATTCCTATGTACACAGGGATGTCTGCTCCAGAATATTCTTTAGAGTATTCCTATAGTAGCAAAAGACTATTAATAGAGTAGATATTCATTAATCAGGAATTAGTAATACATTTATGCAATTATTTAGGACCAAAACCTGATCTGAAATGACATAAAATTTATAGCTTTTATTTACCCACTTAGTATACATATTCATATTTGGCTGTACACACACTATATATATATGTTTTAGAGATAGGGCCTCACTATATTGTCCAATCTGGACCCAAACTTCTGGGGTCAAGTGAGCCGCCCACCTCAGCCTCCCAAGTAGCAGGTGGGATAACAAGCAGGAGCCACTGCAATGAGCTCTGTGCATATATTAATGTATTTGATTATAGAATGCTTTTCCAGGTCCTCCTAGGATGGTATAACTTTTTAAATATAAAAAAGTGAAATATATTTGGCCTTAAATATTTCAAGTAAAGAATTACATTCCTGTAAATCCACAATGGAGTACTAGGCAGCCACGAAAAGAGTGAGGTCTGTCCATATGACCTGCTGAGGAATGCTCTCTAAGACATGTTGTTAAATGAAAAAAAAAAAACAAAACAAAAAAACAAGAAGAAAACAATATGTATTGCATGAGGGGGATGGATGGGTGGGTAAAGGAGACAAAGCATATGTTCTGCATAGCTGTATACCTGTAGAATATTTCTGGAAGGACACATAAGACATTGATTATAGTTATTGCCTCTTGGGAGGGCAACTGAAGGCTGGTGTCAGGAATATTGTATTTCCTGAATACTCTTGAGTATTGATTAGCCAGGCCAGCCTCTCTCACTGACCTGTGGCCTGGGCTTATAGAGGAGGAACAGCTAATAGGAGAATCAAGACAGCAACAAGGACCAGGCTACGTGGCTCAGGCCTATAATCCCAGAACTCTGGGAGGCCGAGAAGGGAGGACTGTTGAGCCCAGGAGTTCAAGATCAACCTGGGCAACATGACCAAACCCCGTTTCTACAAAAATTAGCTGGGTCTGGTGGTGCACACCTGTGGTCTCCACTACTCAAGACGCTGAGGTGGGAGGATCACTTGAACTTGGGAGGCAGAGGTTGCAGTGAGCTGATACAGCACCACTGCGCTCCAATCTGGGCGGCAGAGCGAGACCTGTCTCAAACAAAAAGCAAAAAAGATGGCAACAAGGTCAAGAGACCCAGAAGACCCAGACGGGAGCAGAGGTGTGTTAGTGGTTGCACACTGAAGAGACAGAGAGGGCTGTCCGGATAACCTTGTCCCTGGAGGCACCCTGGATCCTGGACTTGCTGTGTTTTAATGTTTTAATGTTGTTGTATTCCCCTCAGACCCCAGTCTCCTCTTTTGCTTGGGAAAAATAAAGGAAGCCTCTAGCCTTGCACCTGAAGTCTCTGTTAATAGCAGGAAGGTGTGTGTGTCTGTGCATGTGCATGCATGCAAAAGGAAGGCTTAACATTTTCTAGTTGGGTGAGTTCAATGACTTTTGCAATCCTTGCAAAGTCAGTTCAGCAGATGAGTGTGCTGTCAAGAACATTTTTTGGAATCTCCAATCAACTGCAAAAATGGCCGTCAGTTATCATGGGAGGCTCTCAGAGTGGTTAAGAATGAGGGCCCTGGGGCTAGCCTGCCTGAGGCCCAGGTGCCTGGGGACACACAGCCAAGAAGCAGGAAGGCTGGAATCAGCCTTCGGCTGGAGTGAGGGAGGTCTCTTCTGTAGGAAGCGTAATTAATTGTGCTGCCTTCTCCTTGGGAATCTCTCTGTTAAATCCTAGACACTTCAAGTTATGTAACAACTAACATCTATGGAACACTTACTGTGTGCCCAGCACTGTGCTAGTTACGTTAATACATGACTGTATTAACTCTCTCCAAAGTGGGCATTATCAAACAAGGTGAGAGGGCTCAAGAGACTTGTCCAAGGTCAACAGCTGGGATTTGAGGCAGAGCTGCTTGGCCCCAGGACCTGAACTGCAGCCCTCACAGCAAACTGGAGGTATTAATTCACAGAGCCACCAGGGGCCTCAGTGGCTCTGAGCAGTAAGGGGATGTCCCCAGCACCATGCTCATGAGCCCCACAGTGCCCTAGGCACCAGTGTGGATGCTGTAGGGATGAACTGGATGATGAATACATATTTCTTCCTCCTCTGTGATCTCCTTTTTTCTAACACTGCATGATAAATTCACTTCCTAATGATTTTTGAGTAAACTACAATGACCACAATTTCAAAATCATTAATAATTCATGTCCAAGGGCCATAAACACTACATAATCTCCACAGGCAGGAACCATGAATACTTGTTAGAAACGAGGCTGAGAATATTTTTACCAGTTGAACTGAACTTATCTACTGCCTTCAAGCCAACCATCAAAGCTACATTTTTCAGAAATGACTGTAACCTGGCCAGGCACAGTGACTCAAGCCTGTAATCCCAGCACTTTGGAAGGCCAAGGCGGGAGGATCCCTTGAGGGCAGGAGTTTGAGGCCAGACTGGCTAACATGATGAAACCCCATCTCTACTAGAAATACAAAAATTAGTCAGGCATGGTGGGATGCACCTGTAATCCCACCTACTCGGGAAGCTGAGGCAGGAGGATCGCTTGAACCCGGGAGGTGGAGGTTGCAGTGAACTGAGATCATGTTACTGTACTCCAACCTGGGTGACACAGTAAGACTATGCCTCAAAAAAAAAGAAATGACTGTAACCTTTCCAATACCCCAGTTCAGGCCACCTCTCCAGGAAGTCTTTCCCTCCTCTGGCGCTCCCTGGAGCTTTATTTGAGGCTCATCTATAATGTTTATCATTCTCTTCTTTGGTTTTGCCTCTTGGTATCTGTGACAGCGGTGGAGAACTGAGGTGCCTTCGGGGCCAGGGAAGCCAGGCACAGGGTACAGAGAAGCACCTGGGTCGAGAGCCAGAGCTATTTATTTTGTTTTCTTTTTTTGAGATAGAGTCTCACTCTGTCGCCCAGGCTGGGGTGCAGTGGTGTGATCTTGGCTCACTGCAGCCTCTCCCTCCTGGGTTCAAGAGATTCTCCTGCCTCGGCCTCCCGAGTTGCTGGTACTACAGGCATGTACCACTACGCCTGGCTAATTTTTGTATGCCAGAGTCTACTTAATCCATGGAAAGAGCTGGTTCTTATCCATGGCTGCACATCGGAACCACTTGGGGGATTAAAACATTCTGATGCCCAGGTTGCATGCCCAGATATTTTAACCTAACTGGTTTGGAAAGAGGCCTGGACATTGGGTTAGTTATGTAGGTACGAATGAATGAATAAACATATGAATGAATAAACTGCACCAGGCCCTGTGCTGAGTGCTTTATGCCAGTGGTTCTCAAACTGCTGCACATTAGAATCACCTGGGAACTTAATTTAAAAAAATTTTTTTGAGACAGGGTTTTGTTGTCCAGGTTGGAATGCAGTGGTGTTATCATAGCTTATTGCAGCCTTGAACTCCTGGGCTCAAGTGATACTCCCGCCTCAGCCTCCAGGGCAGCTGAGATTACAGGCACAAGACACCACACCTGATTTTTATTATTTTATTTTATTTATTTTGAGACAAGTCTCACTCTGGCGCCCAGGCTGAAGTACAGTGGCCCGGTCTCGGCTCACTGCAACCTCCGCTGTCTGAGTTCAAGTGATTTTCCTGCCTCAGCCTCCCAAGCAGCTGGGATTACAGGCACCCGCCCCCACGCCCGGCTAATTTTTGTATTTTCACTAGAGATGGGGTTTTACCATGTTGGCCAGGCTGGTCTCGAACTCCTGACCTCAGGTGATCTGCCCACCACGGCCTCCCAAAGTGTTGGGATTACAGGTGTAAGCCCCACCACGCCTGGCCTCATACCTGTTCAATTTTTAAAATTTTTTTTTTTTTTTTTTTTTTTGAGACGGAGTCTCGCTCTGCCGCCCAGGCTGGAGTGCAGTGGCCGGATCTCAGCTCACTGCAAGCTCCGCCTCCCGGGTTCATGCCATTCTCCTGCCTCAGCCTCCCGAGTAGTTGGGACTACAGGCGCCCGCCACCGCGCCCGGCTAGTTTTTTGTATTTTTTTTTTTTTTTTTTTTTTGAGACGGAGTCTTGCTCTGTCACCCAGGCTGGAGTACAGTGGCCAGACCTCAGCTCACTGCAAGCTCCGCCTCCCGGGCTCACGCCATTCTCCTGGCTCAGCCTCCCAAGTAGCTGGGACTACAGGCACCCGCCACCTCGCCCAGCTAGTTTTTTTTGTATTTTTTAGTAGAGACGGGGTTTCACCGGGTTAGCCAGGATGGTCTCGATCTCCTGACCTTGTGATCCGCCCGTCTCGGCCTCCCAAAGAGCTGGGATTACAGGCTTGAGCCACCGCGTCCGGCCTGTTTTTTGTATTTTTTAGTAGAGACGGGGTTTCACCGTGTTAGCCAGGATGGTCTCGATCTCCTGACCTCGTGATCCGCCCGTCTCGGCCTCCCAAAGTGCTGGGATTACAGGCTTGAGCCACCGCGCCCGGCTTCAATTTTTAAAATTTTTTTGTAGAGAAGGAGTCTTGCTTATGTTGCTCAGGCTGGTCTCGAAGTCCTGGGGCTCAAGCAATCTTCCCGCTTCAGTCTCCCAAAGTGCTGGGATTACAGGTGTGAGCCACCACACCCGGCCACCTGGGAGCTTTCAAATATCCAGAGGTTGCTAAGTACTGTGGTTGGCAATGTTGAAATGTGGATTTAACCATTTTAAATGTAGATTTAAACACTTTTTAAAAAATCCACAACTTTTAAATGTGGACATCTACTTTTTAAAAATTATAACAGGGTACGAGCTAGATACAACACACCTTTGGGCTGAATTTGGCCTGGCGAGTTCATTGACAACAGCCACATCCTCCCTTTATCATGGTGGCTTAAGATCCCTCAAAGAAGTACCTGATCCCAACCCAGGATGGAAACCACGTGTTCACCCTCCAAGGAGTACGCTGGCGGCACCACCTCACCACCACGTGTTCATCCTCCAGGGAGTGTGCTGGCCGCACTACCTCACCACCTTGAGAAATACAACATTTGTTCTAACCAGGTCTGGGAAAGAGACAGCTGGTCTCCGTGCCTTTCATGGTGACATGGTTTGATCTATACCTGGCATCCTGGGTGAGGCACAGAGGGCTGGGGAGTCAGGAGAGAGGGTGCGGGATGAAGAAAGAAGAGGTGGGTGGAAAAGGCATGTTATAATCTATCAGACGAGAGTCCTAGCAGCTTGCTGTTCTTTTTTTTTTCTCCCCCCCCAATAATTATTTTTTAGTAGAGTTGGGGTTTTACCATGTTGCCCAGGCTGGTCTTGAACTCCTGGGCTCAAGTAATCCACCCACTTTGGCCTTCTAAAGTGCTGGGATTATAGGTGGGAGCCACTGTGCCCAGCCTTTATTTATTTGTTTGCTTTTGAAAATAATTGTTTGGGGCTGGTTTTTTGTTTTGGTTTTGTAACCGAACAAAAGCTCTGTTAAGAGAGCTAGCACTCTCCTTTTTTCAGAAGGCCTGAAACCGAGTGAAATATCTTTCCAGGTTAAGCCTGGGTATTGTGATAAACAGCCTCACTCTCCATTTCTCACTACAAGCACTTCTCAGAAGAGAAATGATCTGAAATGCTCTCCCGTGATGGGCACAATGGGAGTGGCTGGGAAAGCAGCAGTTAGGGGAGTCGCATTGCTAGAGAGAGACAGAGCCTCAACTAGTTTCCCCTGCCCTGCTCTGTGGTTTCCCAGTTCATTTCTTAATGTGGATAAATGGGATGCTGCTATTCTGTGACCAAAGGCCAGGGGCAGGTTCAAGGTTTCCTCCCCGGCTTGCGGGCTGGTCTTCACCCCCGGTCAGTTAACTGAGGGAGGCCCGCAGGTCTGGGCTCACTTCCATCCCTGCTCCTCTACCTCAGGGTCTCTGGAAGGATGTTGTGGGAAGACAGGCACTTGCTTCTGCCTCCAGAGAAAGATTCCTTACCAGAAGGAGCGGGAAAATCCACCCTGGCTTTGCCCCTAGACTGCCCACTTGGGCGACACTTAGATCTTTTCAGCAGCATCGAAGTTCCTAAGGCTTCGTCCAGCCCTCATCCCAGGTGGGCTGATTGAAAGAAAAAGAAAACGCAAACTGGCTATTCTGGTTACAGCTGATGAAGGAAACAACAGGAGAAGGTGAAGGTCATGTAACTCACACGATGCTGAGTGCAGTCTAGTCCCAGCTTCCTCCTCAGAGCTGGCCAGGACAGCCCAGAGATGGAAGGAGAAGGATCACGTCTTCTTGCCATTTTTGAGGCCCTGGACCCAGCTGAGCCGGACAAATGCCCTTTCATCATAGGAATGATGACACTTTACAATCAAAAGCATCAGCAGATATGTGTGGATGAATTTCTGGATTGGTCAATGTTTCTGATGAGCCACACAATTTCTCTCCCTGGCACTCCTGCCCCATCTCCACTAAATAAGACTCAATTTTATATTCTCATAAGCCTGGGACTTGATCAAAGGGCCCTGGAGTAACCTATGGCTCCTTGCTACCACTTCCCACTCGCTTTAGGCGCCATGATCTTGCAACCTTCCTTATTTATGTCTCTCTAACTTTGACTGTACTGATTCCTTGGCCTGGAAAACTCCTAGTCATCCTTCAAGAAGCAGCCTGCACATCACCTTTTCTGCAAAGGCTTTCTTGAATTGCTGGAAGAGTCAGGTGACTGGTTTCTGTATTAAAATCTCACTTTCTCTGTCGTTCTATGATGGCACTTCTCACACTGTATTGTAATGATCATGCTGTAGCTCTCTTCCAACTAGACAGTGCATATCCCGAGATCAAGGACTGTGTTTCAGTCAACCTCTAGTCCAGGTCCCCCTGGTGCCTGGCACAGAGCAGGTGGGTTCAGAGGCAGGGGGGTGGGGAGACGGGGGAGGGTGGTGGGTTTCAAGAATGACCACAATATTTTGTAGCTCTTCTCATCAAAAGGTGAGGTCTATTTCCCCACTCCTTGAATCTGGGACCTTGTGGCCTGCTTTCAAGAATAGAAAGTGGGACTGGGTGTGGTGGCTCACACCTGTAATCCCAGCACTTTGGGAGATGGAGGCAGGTGGTTCACCTGAGGCCGGGAGTTCAAGACCAGCCTGGCCAGCATGGTGAAACCCCGTCTCTACTAAAAATACAAAAAGGAGCCAGGTGTGGTGGCAGGCGCCTGTAATTCCAGCTACTTGGGAAGCTGAGGCAGGAGAATCACTTGAACCCGGGAGGCAGAGGTTGCAGTGAGCTGAGATCGCACCATTGCACTCCAGCCTGGGCAACAGAGCGTGACCTGTCTTAAAAAAAATAAATAAAAAAAAAATAGAATAGAAAGTGGTAGAAGCAACACTGTGTAACTTGTAAGCCTAGGACTCAAGAAGTCCTGCAGTTGCCACTGCTGCACTCTTGAGCCCTTGAAGCACGATGTGAAAAAACCTGCCTAGACTGCTGGCACACGAGAAGTATTTGGAGGAGAACTGAGGCACCCTGACACTCAAGTACCCCCTAGTCAACACAGCCATGAACTGCAGAAGCATGAGTGAGCCCCATGCAGAGCCTGGTCCAGCAGCAGAACTGCCCAGATAAGCCCCAATTGCTAACCCACCAAATCCAGAACTAAATATCTGGTTGCTGTTTTAAGCCACTAAAATCTGGGATGATTTGTTACACAGATGAAGCTAACCGATACACTCAGACATGATTATTACAAGTGATGGTTATTACAAGTGATACTGGGTTGGTAAGCCTAGTTGCTCACTGTCATTTGCTCCAGGATTCAAGCTTGGGACCCCGAGAGAAAACAGTAGATTTAGGGACACTTATTCACCACCCTGCTCCCTCAGGTCCTTTCAAATGGAGTCGCCTCCCATCAGCCCTCGCCAGGGACACATTTACCTCCTTTTTCTCTCGTGAGCAGGACCGGCTTCTCTCAGCCTTTCGCAGAGTCTGACCTGTCGCAGTTCAAAAGCAGAACCAAGATTAAGGCTGTTTTAGAACAGCTAGTTTATCACCACAAAAGCTTTTTATTTGCAAACTGAATAGACGGGACCAATCATAATCAAATGATTTTAAGAAAATGCAGCCTATTATTATAATGGGAAAATGGCACACTTTTGAAATAGACCAACGGCAAGGAAAATGGTAATTCACACACTTACGTTGTTTGACTATAATGAACAAAGCTTCAGCCTTTAATCTGGAACATTATCTGTACTCTGAAAGGGCCTAGGGACTGTAGTTCCCCCTTTGAATTACATTTTTATTAAATTGTTTGGAATTACATAAAATGCCTTCCACAAAAATGCCTTCCTCTGTGCATACACACATAACCTTTGATGACAGCATACCAACGTGCTGCACCAAACCCCCAAATCCACCACACAGGTGACAGTGCAGATGTGAATGAGTGGTAATCACCTGCATTTCACATAATGGGCAATTTCAGAGAGAACTGTTGCTTTTCTGGGAGAGCCAGAAGACTAACATTTGAAGGTCTGCATAAATTCAACAGACTGACATCATAATGTTTAAATATGCCGTTTCCAATGCAGTTTTCACAACTTTTATGCGAATGTCCATTATAAAAGAATGCCTTGATGCAAAACTCATAGATTGCTTTGGTTTGAAAATATAAAACAAGAGTCACTGCATTATTGTCAATGTATCTCCTAAACTGCCCAACTTCACTCTCCGGTGGCTATTTGTGAAAATGCCACAACCAGTGTCCCCTTAGGTAAGAGCACTCAGAAGACAGGAGCAAAAAATGCTTAGTGACAGCTTAGCAAGAGGAAGGCAATGGGGACTGAGTCTCAGAGAAGACACATGTCTTTGGACATGGTCACTTCTAGTCAGTCTGCACGTGAGTGAGGGGTAGAGGAGAGGCCACCTCTGGTGATAAAGCTCAAGGGATGATGCTTTTGCCAAGCAAGTGTGAATAAAGGGAAGAGCCAAGGCCTAGGATGAACCACTGGACACGGCCAGACTCTAGGGCCAATGTGTAAAAGAATTTCGAAATGAGGCCACTGGAGAATTTACAGGAGGGCGTGGATCACACAGTACTAGTATTTGCCTATGTGCCTTCTTAGAAGTTCCAGGGGCTAATCTTGGATCAAGCCTGGACACCCAGCTGCAAAATTCCAGAGATGACTTCACAGTGGTGAGTTAAGAACCCAGCCATTGTTGAGATGACACCAGCCCAATGTCCAGGTAGACTGGGACCCAAGATGGCCACCAGAACAAGACACACAGATAGTACTCAGCCCAATTCCTGCATGCATTCCTTATCAAGTTTTCCCTGTTTATTTATTTATGTATTTATTTATTTTGAGACGGAGCCTCACTCTGTTGCCCAGGCTGGAGTGCAGTGGCATGATCTCTACTTACTGCAAACTCTGCCTCCCAGGTTCAAGCAATTCTCCTGCCTCAGCCTCCCAAGTAGCTGGGATTACAGGTGTCCACTGGCTAATTTTTATATTTTTTTAGTAGAGATGGGGTTTCACCATGTTGGCCAGGCTGGTCTCGAACTCCTGACCTCAGGTGAACCGCCTGTCTTGGTCTCCCAAAGTGCTGGGATTACAGGAGTGAGCCACTGTGCCTGGCTCACTCCTGTAAGGGAAAACTGGAGTTTTCTTCCCCCGCAAAATGGAAGTGGTTACTTTGGATAGGAATCGGACCACTTCCCCTTTACTAGTTTTGGTTAATAAATTCACTTTCTTATTACAAGACCTCACTCTTATTAATTGAACTCTGCAAGCAGCAAGCATGAGACCTGCATTTAGTCGTCCAGTTATGTTAATGCAAAGAACACAGAGCTTAACTACTAAAATGTGAAAGCAGGACAGATGTCATGGCTCATGCCTGTAATCCCAGCACTTTGGGAGGCCAAGGGAAGAGGATCACTGGAGGCCAGGAGTTCAAGACCAGCCTGGGTAACATAGCAAGATCTCATCTCTATAAAAACAAACAAAACAAAAAGAATAAAATAAAATAAAACATAAAAGAAAATCTTTCTACTGGAGTTAATTAGAAGCTTTTTAACTCATTAAATCAGAAAATAATTTGCTTATTTTCTAATGAAGAGAATTCACTCAATTAAGAGCATTTATTATCCAAGCTCCCTAGAAGATTGGCTGGCCCAGTCCTCGCATCACTGAGCCTCTCTCTCTCCTCCAGATTAGCTTGATGCGAAGACAGCTCCTGCTTGTCAAGGATGGAAGCGCTGTAACCAGATTACACTGTGCCTGTCTACCGCACTTAGCTTCTCTGAGCATCTTCCTACCTATATCTCATTTATTCTCACAACAACTCAAAGAAGGAAGTGGAAAAAGGTGACGTTATTATCAATATATGCCACTTGCAAAATTAAGGGGGTGTTCCTCTGCATTTTGCAAGGTGACCTGCCTGCTTCAACTATGAAGCAATAAATAAGGCCAAATGTAAACGATACATGTGTACTTCACTTTACAGAACAGATGTCTGTCTGGGGAAAAGAAAAAAAAAAAAAGAAGTGACTGCATTGAATTTTGTAACTACAATACTATTCTCCCACTTATGATTTCAGTAAGGTTTTATCTGCACATAGGATTCATTTTCAATGGTTAGCACATTCTGACACTTTGCTCTAGATGAAGATAATCTTCATCGCTACCATTTAGAGGGGAGTCGCATCTTCCTTGGATGTAAGTTTCTGAAGTCATCAGGCAAAGGGAAAATCAGTGCCAAAATTACCCTTGATAAAGAGTCTTAAGCAACCCGTAAAGTACAGTCTACAGGACATAGTTTTTTATATCCACTGCTGTAGACTAATATGCATGCATATTTGATGCATATGGAAATGTATAGTACATGATAAAAATATATATGCAAAATACCATTTCATGATATTCCTAATTAAACTATTCATATTGTAATCACTCCCTCTATTTATCCTCTTCAGGTGGGAGGAGAGTGGTGGGGGTGGAGGTAAGAGCCCAGCATTGAGTTCATAAAAGTTCAATGCTTGGTTGATGCAGGGCCACTGTATTGGACACCTACTATGTGGCGAGTTTCTAGGCGGAGGCATCATCTCCTGCATCCTCACAACCACTCCTTTAGACCAGAGGTCAGCAAACTGTCTCTGTAAAGAGCCAGATAGTAAATATTTTTCACTATGTATGCCATAAGGTCATAAGACCACAAGGTTTCTGGTGCAACTACTCAACTCCACCACTGTAGCAAAAGCAGCCATAGACAATATGCAAATCAATGGGTATGACTGTGTTCCAATAAAACTTTATTTTAAAAAAATTATCACTTACAAGTGGGAGCTAAACATTGGGTATACATGAACATAAAGATGGGAACAATAGACACCGGGGACTTGAAAACGGGAGAGAGAAAGGGCTAAAAAAAACTTCTGTTGGATACTATGTTCACTATATGGGTTCACTATACGGGGTTAATAGAAGCCCAAACCTCAGCATCATGCAGTATACCCTGTAACAAACCTGCACATGCACCCCCGCCGAATCTAAAATAAAGATAAAAATTTAAAATTAAAAAAGCGGGGGGGCTGGGCATGGTGGCTCATGCCTGTAATCCCAGCACTTTGGGAGGCCGAGGCGAGCAGATTGCCTGAGGTCAGGAGTTTGAGACCAGCCTGGTCAACATGGTGAAACCCTGTCTCCACAAAACAAAAAAATTAGCTGGGTGTGGTGGCGGGTGCCTATAATCCCAGCTATTCGGGAGGCTGAGGTAAGAGAATCGCTTGAACCTGGGAGGCAGAGGTTGCAATGAGCTGAGATGGCACCTCTGCACTCCAGCCTGAGTGATAGAGCAAGATTCTGTCTAAAACAAACAAACAAACAAACAAACAAACAAAAAAACAGGTGACAGGCCAGATCTGGCGCACAGGCTGCTGTTGTTTAACTGACTCTTGCTTTAGATGAATAGTACCATTCCCATTGGTACAAAACAATGAAGAAATGAGAAACAAACAGGGTAAGTGATTGCACTGCTTGCTCAAGGTCACAAAAATGTAGCTTGTTAAGTGGCAGGGCTCAGTGTGCTCTTAGTCACCATCATCACCGTCATCATCATTACCATCAACATCATTGTCACGGTCAGGTCATCATCATCACTGTCACTGTAATCACCACTGACTTTACCCTCACTGTCACTGTCAACCATCATCACCACTGCCATCATTATCATCATCTCCATTACCGTGGGAGCTCACCTGTAGTCAGGGTTTACTACGTGCCAGGCACTGTGGGCTCGGGGCTAAGCACATACATCAAATCATTTACTCCTCACAACCACCCTATGAAATAGGGACTATATTATCCCACTTGACAGATGAGGGCACTGAGACCCAAAGAGATTAGGAAACTTGTCCAATACCACATAGGTAGTGAGCGGCAGAGATTTAATTTCAATCTGGGCAATTTGGCTCCTGAGCCTGCACTCCTAAGCACTAGACTCTAACTGTCCCTCGGCCAGGTCAGTAAAGGCTGATACAAGAACAAAGGCAGTACAAGCATATGCTGAGGAGGAAGTTCCAAGTAAGGAACTCTTCTGGGATGCAGCTGTTTAACGTGCTTTGGACTCCCACAGCAATTAATAAAGAGACTGGAAGGAAAGAATTCCCCAGTGAAGGTGGAGCTCCCTTCTAGCCAGATGGCTTACTGAAAAGATCTAGAAGATGGCAAGGAGCAGAAAATACCAAATGTGCAGAGGCAGGCTTGACATTAGACCCTCACGCCCATCGAGTCAGGTAAAATGCTCAGCCTTGGCACGGAAGGTCAGGTTTTGGAGAATAAAAGGAACTCAATAGAAATCTGCAGGTAAAGAAATCCAGTGTAAGGGCCTCCCCAGCACAAAAGAGTTTTGGATTAAGAACTTATTTCTGGCCAGGCGTGGTGGTTCACACCTATATTCCCAGCACTTTGGGAGGCCCAGGTGGGCAGATCACGAGGTCAAGAGATCAAGACCATCCTGGCCAACATGGTGAAACTTCGTCTCTACTAAAAATACAAAAATTAGCTGGGTGTGATAGCATCTGCCTGTAGTCTCAGCTACTCAGGAGGCTGAGGCAGGAGAATCACTTGAACCCAGGAAGCGGAGGTTGCAGAGAACCGAGATTGTACCACTATACTCCAGCCTGGCAACAGAGCTAGACTTGGTCTCAAAAAACTTATTTCTTATTCCCGGGGCAAGGCCCAGTGGCTCACACCTATAATCCCTCAAAAGCACAAATGCATTTTTCCTTTACGCTAGCAGTATCACTACTAGGAATCAGCCGTGAAGAAATGTGTCCACAAATAGGAAACAAACGTATGCGCAAGGTATTTGCTGTATCATGATTTGCAATAGCAAATATTAGAAATAATAAGTCACTGAGTAAGTATGATGAATCTACACAACGTAATTGAACATTATAAAGCCGAAAGAATGAGCAAGCTTCTTATATTCTACTCTTCATAAATCCTTAAAAGATGGTCATATTTTAGGTGAAAAAAATCAAGACAAGAAAGTATATGTTGTATGTAACTTTTTCTCTAAGAAAAAGGGAAGATCAAAATATATACTCATATTGGTTCTATTTGCATAAAGAACTACCCAGAGAGACATGTGAGGGACTTCTTAATGTATATTTTTTATATTGTTTTTATTTTTCTTTTCCTATTACTATTATCTTTTAGAGATTGAGTCTTGCTCTGTTGCCCATCCTGGAATGCAGTGGTGTGAACATAGCTCACTGCAGCCTGGAACTCCTGGGCACAAACGATCCTCCCACCTTAGCCTCCTGAGTAGTTGGGATACAAGGGTGTGCCACCACTGGGTGCAGTGGCTCATGCCTGTAATCCCAGCACTGTAGGAGGCTGAGGTGGGCGGATTACCTGAGGTCAAGAGTTCAAGAACAGCCTGGCCAACCAACATGGTGAAACCCCGTCTCTACTAAAAATACAAAAATTACCCAGGCATGGTGGCAGATGCCTGTAATGCCAGCTACTCAGGAGGCTGGGGTGGGAAAATCGCTTGAACCTGGGAGCCGGAGGTTGCAGTGAGTCAAGATAGCGCCACTGCACTCCAGACTAGGCAACAGAGGGAGACTCCTTCTCAAACAACAACAAAAACAAAAACAAAAACAAAAACAAAAAACAGAAAAAAACCCCAAAAGGATGTGCCACCACATCCAGCTTTTTTACTTTTTTGTAGAGGTGGAGTCTTGTTATGTTGCCCAGGCTGGTCTCAGCCTCCTGGGCTCAATTGATCCTCTTGTCTCAGTCTCCCAAAGTGCTGAGATTATAGGCGTCAGCCACGTGCCTGGTCTTACTTTTATTTCTGAATTATCTATTTGGATTTATTTCCTATTCAAAAAGCTAAAACAAACTAAAAATATGCAATGTCCAAAGGCTGATTTAAATGTGTAAAAAACATAACATAATGAGAAATGCTATAGAGTCTCCCATCCAAGACCTAAGATGGGGTAGGCGGTCTGTCAGAGGGAGATGGAGGAGCCTCTGTGAACCTCAGGACCCCAAAGCTTGCTGGAAAGAGAACACAGTATTTTTGGAGGACAAACTGCCTTCTTTTAAGAGATCAATCAGTAATGTGTGAGAGATAAGAATGAAATGATGACAAAATATGGTTTCTGGAAATTGAAACAACAGTTCCTTAGTGAAGCCAATAGGTTATTGGTGACCTGCTCATTTATTTGAGGGCGAAGTTTTTATGAAATGGCTAGAGAAGACGAGAAGGGAAAAACAAACAAACAAAAAAAAGATAAAGGAAGGTGCATTAAAAAAAGATAAAAAGATAAAAAAAAGATAAAGATGGGTTGTCTGACGATCTGATTTCACTGGGAGTCAGTTTTTCCAGTGCTTTCTGAGCACCTGCCATTGTCAGCTTCTTCCCCGGGTGATAGCTCTTGAGATTTCCTACCATTTGCAATGACAAAGCCACATGGGTCACAGAAGCAAAGCAAACTGCCCACGATCACACAACAAAGAAGCAAGGAAGGGTTAGCAACCCATTAGTCCAACGGCCGACCCAGTGCTCAGCATGTTTGCCCCACCCTGCTGCCTGCACACCATTCTTCCAGTACAGGAAGGAGAGCACCCCCTGTCATTACTACCCCCACTCCCCTACCCCCATTTCAACTTCCTTTTTTTTTTTTTTAGACAGAGTCTCACTCTGTCGCCTGGGGCTAGAGTGCAGTGGCGCAATCTTGGCTCACTGCAACCTCCGCCTCCCGGGTTCAAGCGATTCTCCTGCCTCAGTCTCCCAAGTAGCTGGGATTACAGGCGCCCACCACCATGCCCAGCTTATTTTTGTATTAGTAGAGGGTTTTGCCATGTTGGCCAGGCTGGTCTTGAATTCCTGACCTCAGGTGACCTGCCCGCCATGGCCTCCCAAAGTGCTGGGATTACAGGAGTGAGCCACCACGCCCAGCCGGCTTCCTGAACCTTGATTCTTGCTTCTACCTATAGCATTCACAAAGATAGACGTGTGTCGGAGTGAGGCAAACAGAGGAAGGTAGCAGGATGGGAACAAGGCAGGCTAAGAACAGCTGTCTAGGAGGGGCATGGTTGCTCATGCCTGTAATCCTATCACTTTGGGAGGTTAAGGTAGGAGCAGCTCTTGGGCAACAAAGCAAGACTCCATCTCTTAAAAGAAAAAAAAAAAAAAGAACAGCTGCTGGTTTCCATACAGAAAGGTCGGCCTGGTTTTGTTGGATTAGATTTTCCAGAGAAGTGGTAAATAAATCTAGTCTTCTAATTTTTAAATGGTGATGAATAATTTTAAAAAATTTAAGGCTCTGTACAGGCTAAAAAAATCAGGCCTCTAGTTTCCAACTACGTACATAATAACTAGGCAGACAAATGGAAAAATCTCCCACTTTCCCATTCTTCCTTTTTTTTCTTTTGAGATGTTTCGCTCTATTGCCCAGGCTAGAGTACAGTGGTGTGATCACAGCTCACTGCAGTCTCAAACTCCTGGGCTCAAGCCATTCTCCCACCCCAGCCTCCAGAATAGCTGGCCCTATAGGCATGTACCACCACACTTGGCTAAAAATTATTTTTATAGAGATGGGGGTCTCACTATGTTGCCCACGCTGGGCTCAAACTCCTGGATTCAAAGCAATCTCCCACCTTTGCCCGCCAAAGTGTTGGGATTACAGGCATGAAGCAGTGCGCCTGACTTTCCCATTATTTCTTTTCTTTTTTTTTTTTTTTCTGAGACAGAGTCTCACTCTGTCACCCAGGCTGGAGTGCAGTGGCGCAATCTTGGCTCATTGCAAGCTCCGCCTCCCAGGTTCAAGTGATTCTCCCACCTCAGCCTCCCAAGTAGCTGGGATTACAGGGGCATGCCATCACACCCAGCTAATTTTTGCATTTCACTGTGTTGGCCAAGCTGGTCTCGAACTCCTGACATCAAGTGATCCACCCGCCTCAGCCTCCCAAAGTGCCGGGATTACAGGCATGAGCCACCACGCCCGGACTCCTATTATTTCTTTATCTTGATGCCATGGACCCGTTCTGAGGGGACTTCTTTAAGGACATCCCACTAAAACAACATAAATCTATTAGACAAAAAGCAGGACTGTTTGAAAGCCAGGTAGGGCCGGGCGTGGTGGCTCACTCCTGTAATCCCAGCACTTTGGGAGGCGAAGTGGGTGGATCACCTGAGGTCAGAAGTTCAAGACCAGCCTGGCTAACATGGTGAAACCCTGTCTCTACTAAAAATACAAAAAAATTAGCCAGGTGTGGTGGCACATGCCTTTAATCCCAGCTACTAGGGAGACTGAGGCAGGAGAATCACTTGAACCCAGTAGACTGAGGTTGCAGTGAGCCGAGATCGTGCCATTACTCCAACTTGGGCAAGAAGAGTGAAACTCCATCAAAAAAAAAAAGAGAGAGAGAGAGAAAGAAAGCCAGCCAGGTAGACACCGGCTCTGCAACACCCCTTCCCTTCATTCCCCACGTGTGCCTCCAGGCTGATGTGGGCCTTTAAGTTACCTTCCTTCATGGAAAGCCTGATACAAAACCCC
The DNA here is from genome assembly GCF_003255815.1 of Theropithecus gelada. Taxonomy (NCBI): domain Eukaryota; kingdom Metazoa; phylum Chordata; class Mammalia; order Primates; family Cercopithecidae; genus Theropithecus; species Theropithecus gelada. Next base: position 56,730,237 of record NC_037688.1, read on the forward strand.
TGTCACTTTTCCTTTGCATTTTCTGTGTAACTTGACTTCTGGGGCCCAGTTTACTACCAAATTACCTGGGACAAACAAGTCATGCTAAGATCCTCTTTTCCTTTCCAAATCCAAACAGCAGCTGGCAGACAGAAATGGTTATTTATAACCTGCACACTGGTAACGCGCATTTGCTTGGTTTAGAAATGCTTAGCCATGTGTTCTTCCGTGAGCTTTGGGCTTCATAATTAGATAACAGCCTGGGGACAATGCTGCGTGGTGGCTGAGAGGGGAGGCTCTGGGTCAGCAGGTCTCACTTAGCTACTACCCATTTGGGAGTCCTATTAGTCCTAACTCCATTTAAGTCTATTGTCAGGGTTAAGGCACTACACGTAAAATGCTCAGAACAGCGCCCTGCATACAGTAAGTACTTAGCAGTTATTAGTTCCCATAAACTGCTGACTATTCATGGATCTCAGCCATTTCAATTGAACTTGGGCTTCCAAATAGATCTGGAATCTGTTCATTCCTATCATTCCCTCTTTCCAAACCAGGCCCCCGTCAACTCCCCCTGGACTTTTTTTTTCTGTTCTATTTTATTTATTTATTTATTTATTTATTTATTTATTTATTTAGGGCATAATCATGGCTCACTGCAGCCTCAACCTACTGGGCTCAAGTGATCCTCCTGCCTCAGCCTCCTAAGTAGCTAGGACACAGATGTATGCCACCACAGCTAGTTTTTTTTTTTTTTAATTTAGCAGAGATGAGGTCTCACTGTGTTGCTCAGCTGGTCTCGGACTCCTGGGTTCAAGCAATTCTACCCGCCTCCGCTTCCCAAAGTGCTGGGATTAGAGGCATGAGCCACCACACATGACCAACTTTTTCAACAGCCACCTAGTAGGCATCCCTGCCTCCATTCTTGCCCGGATTTTCCTATGGCAGCCATATAAAAACCAGACCCTACCACTTGCCTGCTTGACCTTCTAATGTTTCCCTGTGCATGCAGAAAAGAATCCGAGCCCCATTCTGACCAGGCTCTGCGTGGCCTGGCCCATGGGATATTCTGGACCTCTCGTCCCTCTTCCCTGCAGCCCTGCTGTCTTTCTTCTTTGTATTTAGAGAAGGAACCTTGCTCTGTTGCCCAGGCTGGACTGCAGTGGTGTGATCACAGCTCACTGCAGCCTCGACCTCCCAGGCTCAAGCGATCCTCTCAAGTGGACTCCTGCGTAGCTGGGACCACAGGCATGGGCCAGTGCACCAAGTCCCACATCCTTCTTCTGCTCCGTAGACCCAAGACTCCTTCCTGCCTCAGGGCCTTGGCCCTCTCCTCTGGGCCAAGAGCACTCATGCCCTGGTCTTATGAGGGATCCTTCTTAGCAATGAGATTTCAGCTTAAACCAACCCACCTCTCCAGAGGGACCCAGCCCTCAGTCCTCCCTGTCTTAACCTTCTGCATGGCGCTTACTGACATTTTCTTATTAATACGTTTGTGGTCTGTCTACCCAACCAAAAATAAGCCCCATGAAACCAGAGGCTGCTGTCTGGCTTATCACTGAATTCTCCACACCTGGAATAGTGCCTAGAATGGAGTGTGCATCAGTAGGAATTTCTGAAATGGATGAACGAGTGAATGACTGAATTTCTGAATAGACAATGCTGGAAGGGACGGGAGGCATGGCCATGTACTGCGGTGAAGACGTCATCCACTCTGCTCTTGCAATGTGCTTTCCCGACCCCTTCCCCCTGCTCTTTCTGGGATGGTGGAACAAAATATGACAAAGTCAGTTTAATACCCCATTGAAGATAATTGGAAAATATTGATTTTTTTTTTCCATTTGAAATAGTAAAGATAAGTAAATGCTACACTTCTTTAATCTAATCAGCGGCTTATGTGTCAACACGCTTCCCAGGCTGAAATATATTTTAATCTACCTCTGTATCCATCAGACAAGCTCCTAAACCCATTCCCACTCTGCACTCCAACCCAGCCTCATCCAGCCATCCCAGCTCCCCATAGTGTACAAGTGAAGACTTTGCACTTGTGAAAACGTGCACAGGTGTGTATGTGTACCCTAATTAAAGTGTCTTTTAAGTATCTGCATCTCCCAAAAATGATCTGCCAATCTGCCTTGATAAACACTGGAAGTAGTGCATGAGATCTCCCAGAATCCTAAGGAAAGAAGATGTGTTCCTTCTCCACATAGCTAAGTTGTACTGAGAGGCTACCAAGCACCAGGCCCTGTTCTAAGGGTTTTAGATGGATGAATTCATAGGATTTGCCTAGCATCCCTATGGGAAGGTCCTATTATTATTATTACTGCTATTATTATTATTATTATTATTATTATTATTTGAGACAGAGTCTCGCTCTGTTGCCCAGGCTGGAGTGCTGTGGCGCGATCTCGGCTTACTGCAAGCTCCGCCTCCCAGGTTCACGCCATTTTCCTGCCTCAGTCTCCCGAGTAACTGGGACTATGGGTGCCCGCCACCATGCCCGGCTAATCTTTTTTGTATTTTCAGTAGAGACAGGGTTTCACCGTATTAGCCAGGATGGTCTCGATCTCCTGACCTTGTGATCTGCCTGCCTTGGCCTCCCAAAGTGCTGGGATTACAGGCGTGAGCCACCCTGCCCGGCCTTAGCATTATTATTTTTTTGAGATAGGGTCTCCCTCTGTCAGCCAGGCTGGAGTCAAAGTGGTGTGATCATGGCTCACCATAATAACTTCGATTTTCTGGGCTTCAGTGATCTGCCCACCTCAGCCTCCCAAGGAGCTAGGACTACAGGCATGTGCCACCAAGCCCAGCTAATTTATAACATTTTTTGGTAGAGCTGGGGTCTGCCATATTGCCCAGGATGGTCTCAAACTCCTGAGTTCAAGCAGTCCTCCTGCATCAGTCTCCCAAAGTGCAGGAATTACAGGCATGAGCCACTGCCCCTGGCTGACAACAGATTTTTTTTTTTTTTTGAGCCAGAGTCTTGCTCTGTTGCCCAGGCTGGAGTGCAGTGGCATGATCTCGGCTCACTGCAAGCTCCGCCTCCCGGGTTCACACCATTCTCCTGCCTCAGCCTCCTGCGTAGCTGGGACTACAGGCACCTGCCACCACGTCTGGCTAATTTTTTGTATTTTCAGTAGAGACAGGGTTTCACTGTGTTAGCCAGGATGGTCTTGATCTTCTGACCTCGTGATCCACCTGCCTTGGCCTCCCAAAGTGCTGGGATTACAGGCGTGAGCCATCACGCCTGGCCAACAACAGATTTCTTTATGAAACCGAAGAATATTCTTAGGTATGCAATGTGTATTTAGGTGTTGGAAACTGACATAAGCAGTGTAAGGAAATAAACTCTGGTCAGGACAGTCATCTACATTACCTGGCCCCTGCAGGCCTCTACATTTGTGACCCCTGCAAGGGAACTTCAGGGTTCTGAGCTACTTCAGAGTCCCCAAAATAGGACCCTAGGCTAGATCTGTCAAGTCCCTTCTAGCTCTAACTTTTGGGATATTAGAGAGTTCATGAAATGTTTTTAAATAGTTTGGGACTCATTGCAGGGGAAAAACATACACATACATACACACACACACACACACACACACACACTGCACTGCAGGTTCACTTAGAGTTTAGAAAAGTGTGGTGGGCCCTGCAGGTGACCAGATATCTGTAGTGCTCTGACTTCCTGCCAGGCGCTACGTTTACCCACAACTTTCCTCTCCCCAAAGGACATGTTAAATCAGAGGGTCCACTGCTAAGAGTGGTCAAAGCAGCAGTGGGCTCTGAAGCGAAGTGGGAGCTGGGAGAGAAAGTGACTTCACTAGGAAAGGAAATTGGGCTAGGACAGGAATGCTAATGGGAGAGCACGGGAAGCAGCTGCCGGGGACAGGACAGGTAGCTAGGAGCGGGAATAGTATGAGGACTGGGTTGTCTAGGGAAACCATACATATCCACCAGAGAAAAAGGACCAGGCCAGGCAAGGTGGCTCACGCCTGTAATCCTAGCACTTTGGGAGGCCGAGGTGGGTGGATTATCTAAGATCAGGAGTTCAAGACCAGCCTGACCAATATGGTGAAATCCCGTCTCTACTAAAAAAAAAAAAAAAAAAAAAAATTGATAGGCATGGTGGTAGGCACCTGCAGTCCCAGCTACTCGGGAGGCTGAGACAGGAGAATTGCTTGAACCCGTGAGGCGGAGGTTGCAGTGAGCCAAGATCACACCACTGCACTCCAACCTTGGTGACACAGCGAGACTGTCTCAAAAAAAAGATAAAAAAAAAAGAGAGAGAAAAAGGATCCAACCACGGTCCCTGGAAGCTTGGCCTAGAAGCTTGGCTACGAGGCCCTTTCCTCTGTCTACTTTATGGAGACTGTCCAGCAATTCACCAGGGAATAAATCCGTTAATCTCTTTCCTGGTTACAGTGTCAACCCAGCAAACACTCATGGGATCTGCCTGTGCCAGTGTTGGGCATACAAAGGAAAGAAGTGAGTCCCTACCCTCAAAGATGGAGAAAGGCATGGAGCCCGTCCCTGTGATACAACACATGCATGACTAACTATGGGGTCCGCCATCGGGGAGGAGCTAATTCTGTAGGTGGTGCTGGTCACTGCAATTTACAGTGTGGAAGTGACTTGAAAGAACGGCACAGCTGGCAGGGAACACAGCACAGGCAAGGCAGAGAGGTGGGAAAGAAATGGTGTACTCCAGAGATGGCCAACCTCCCCAAGTGTCTTGGGCTGGGATTGAAATCTCAGATGCCTGCAAAGGAGGGCAATATGCTCAATGGAAGAAGTGAGCACCAGATGACAGGTAACACCAGCCAGAAGGGGTCATCGACACATGTCCCAGGTCAAGGGGGTGGCCACTGTTCAGTGCTAGAGGACCAGAGCTATGTGACAAGGAAGTGCTGAGGGCCCAAAGCACCCTGTTTATCAAGAGACTGAGAAGTCCAGGTTCTTATGTGAAATTACTTCTTTTTTTTTTTCTGAGACAGAGTCTCACTCTATAGCCCAGGCTGGACTGCAGTGGCATGATCTCGGCTCACTGCAACCTCTGCCTCCCAGGTTCAAGCGATTCTCCTGCCTCAGCCTCCCAAATAGCTGGGATTACAGGCGTCCGCCACCACGCCTGGCTAATTTTTAATTTTTAATTTTGTATTTTTAGTAGAGATGGGGTTTCACCATGTTGGCCAGGCTAGTCTCAAACTCCTGACCTCGTGATCTGCCTGCCTCAGTCTCCCGAAGTGTTGGGATTATAGGCGTGAGCCACCACATCTGGCTTTTTTCTTTTTTTTTTTAGACAGAATCTTGCTCTGTTGCCCAGGCTGGGCGTGCAGTGGCGCAATCTAGGCTCATTGCAACCTTTGCCTCCCAGATTCAAATGATTTTCCCCCCCTCGATCTCCCAAGAAGGTGGGATTACAGGCAGCTGCCACCATGCTCGACTAATTTCTGTATTTTTAGTAGAGATGGGGTTTCACCATGTTGGCCAGGCTGGTCTCAAACTTGTGACCTTAAGTGATCCACCTGCCTGGGCCTCCCAAAGTGCTGAGATTATAGGTATGAGCCACCATGACCTATTTTTTTTTTTTTTTTTTTTGAGACAGGGTCTTGCTCCATTGCCCAGGCTGGAGTGCAGTGGCATGATCACAGTTCACTGTAGTCTCAACCTCCTGGGCTAAGGTGATCCCACCTTAGCCTCCTGAGTAGCTGAAACCACAGGCATCTGTTGACATGCCCAAATAATTTTTAACAATTTTTTGTAGAGATGGGGTCTCACTGTGTTGGCCAGGCTGATCTCAAACTCCCGGGCTCAACTGATCCTCCCGCCTCGGCCTCCCAAATTGCTAGGATTACAGGCCTGAGCCACCATGCCTGGCCTGAAATCACTGTTTTTGAATATGGAAAAACATATTGATAGATGCTGTATAGTCCGGTATAAAACCTCTGGGTGTGAGAGCAGGTAGGCAAGTGTCTAAAAAGATGAGGCTGGAGGGGAGCTAATTTCCTAGAGAAATTATCTACTTCAAGGTGATATGATCCACAGGGCAATTGTTAAAGCTGCAAAGCCCCATGGGACATCAGTAGTCATACTTCCTTACTTTTACATAAAGTGCTCTGCAAACAGTGTCAAGTTGTTTCCTACAACCAACCACATTGCTCTGCATTAGCCTACTCCCATTTGGAGACAGAGAAGCAGTCATGGGACCAGATGCTGAGGGAGCTGGGAATGTAGTCAAAACGGGTGCCTTTCAAAATGTATATTCTTCCATCAGCCCAGTGGCCAGGCCCCACAGACTTACTCTCCAGGTGTGAGAACCTGGCAGTGACAGGGCTGAGATGGGCCTTCCATAACATACTAACAAGTGTAGGCCTTATTTGACTGAGTCCTGGCTCTGGTACCTACTAGGTGTGTGGTATAAAACAGACACAATCAGAGTATCCCATTGAGCTGTCTCAGGAGTCAAATCAGATCCGCCATGGCAACAGTCAGCAAACGTTTCCTCTAAAGGGCCAGATAGTAAATATTTTTGACCTATGGGCCACACAGTCTCTTTCACAACTATTCAACTCTCAAGAAAAAGCAACGGACTGTATGTATGTGAAAGGGTATAGCTGCATTCCAATAAAACTTTATTTACAATAGCAGGCAGTGGGCCACACTGCTTTGGGAAAGGGGAAGACCTCTACAAATATTATCTTCTAAGGACTCCCATGTTGAAATGTAGTCATCAGTTTATGTCTGCTTTCTCACCATACTATGAAGTTTCTAAAGGCAGATAATATATTCATTTTTTCAGATTAAAACAAAAAGAAGCTGGGCATGGTGACTCATGCCTATAATCCCAGGACTTTGGGAAGCCAAGGTGGGCAGATCACTTGAGGTCAGGAGTTTGAAACCAGCCTGGCCAACATAGTGAAATTCCATCTCTACAAAAAATACAAAAATTAGCCAGGTGTGGTGGCAGACACCTGTAATCCCAGCTACTCGTGAGGCTGAGTCAGGAGAATCACTTGAACCCAGGAAGCAGAGGCTGCAGTGAGCTGAGATCGCACCACTGCACTCCAGCCTGGGTGAGAAAACATGACGCTATCTAAAAACAAAAAACAAACAAACAAAAAGAATAAGTATAGTCCAGTATGGCACACAAGGAAGTCCACAGGAGTTTTCAAAACTGTACAAGTTAATACGAAAGTAGAATTCTAAGTACAAATGCTGACAGACACAATGAGAGAAGCCAGTCATTAGACAGGCCACCTCTCTCCTAAGGGGGAAAGTCTCCACTTAACTCAGGTGGTGGGACAATTGTTGCCATGCAGAATTCTGATTTGGTGTAAACAGACTCTATTGATATTTTCAAGAAAACACCACAATCAGGTATTTATGAGAAATCTGCTCATTTTCCAAGGGTGACAACTAATTCAACAATTTAAAAAACAAAACATTATGAGCCAAATAAACACGCATGTGGGCTGTTTCAGCCCAGAGGCTATTACTGTGCAAGCTCTGATATAAAGAATTCATTTCCAGCCAGGCACAGTGGCTCATGCCTGTAATCTTAGCAACTCGGGAGGCCAAACTGGGAGGACCACTTGAGCTCAGGAGATTGAGACCAGCCTGGACAACACAGCAAGACCCCCATCTCCACAAAAAATAAAAAATTAGCTGGGCATAGTAGCACACACCTATAGTCCCAGCTACTTGGACAGCTGACATAGGAAGATCGCTTGAGCCAAGAGATGGATGCATCAGTGAGTTATGATCTCACCAGTGCACTCCAGCCTGGGCAACAGAGCAAGACTCTGTCTCAAAAAAAAAAAAAAAAAAAAATCCACACCTGTAATTGTAGCACTTTGGGAGGCCAAGGGGTGGGGTTGGATCACCTAAGGTCAGGAGTTCAAGACCAGCCTGGGCAACATGGTGAAACCCCATCTCTACTAAAAATACAAAAATCAGTTGGGCATGGTGGCACGTGCCTGTAATCCCAGCTACCTGGGAGGCTGAGGCAGAAGAATCGTTGGAACTCGAGAGGTGGAGGACACAGTGAGCCAAGATCCGCCACTGCACTTCAGCCTGGGCTATAGAGTGAGACTCCGTCTCCAAAAAAAAAAAAATCAACTTCACAGAAAAATGTCAAGAATAGTACAATGAATTCCCATATCCCCTTCACCTGGATTCAATCTTACCCATTTTGGTATCTCTGAATTCCAGTACACAGAAGGCACCGAAATGTTGAATCATGGAATGAATCTCATAAGGAAAAACAAGCAAAACATTATGTGCTGACTTCCTATAACTTAAAGTGACAGGGAGGAATGACCTCGGAAAAAATCTGAGAGAAAAGAAATTAATTAGATAGAAGGATCGGAACAAGAAGAAAAGAAAACAGAACAGACACAAAGGCTATATGGGATGCACGTTTATTTCACCTGCTGAATGCTTGCTTTGTTTTATTGCATTTGATTGTCATTTTATTTATTTATTTATTTTTGCTGGGTTTAAGTAGTAAGAGAAACAGACAAATCACCAAGAAGCCAGGTAAATACCACACAAGGACAGGAGAGACCAGCTAAACCAATGGTGTACTCTCAGCAAAACCTTCCTAATTCAACCATCACCTGTTTGCAGTCTGGGATTATTTGGACAAGCGAGGCTAAATTTCATCTTGGCATTATTAATTATTTGAGAAAGTTTGCTAAGCAAATGAACAGTATAAACAGGGGAAATGTTGAATATTTGCTCTAGGGGAGCAGTGAAAAGCAAATGAACAGCTTCCAAATCCTTTCTAATTATATCGATGTGCAGAACTTTTGTCTAATTATTATGTTCCTTGAAAATGAAGTACAATCTTTTTTCCTAAACCATTTCATATGTTTAAAGCACCGGGGAATATTCAACTTTAACAGAAAGGCGAACATTTTCATAGGCAGAACACACACACTGCCAATGTACCTTCATGTAAATAAAAAATGTCAAACATTGGATTTTCTGTTAAGCAAAGAGTGTGCTAATTACAAAAGTTATCATTTGCTAGAAAGTTTCATCAGCACACTTCCCTCTTCTGTCAACGGTGTGGAAGAAGCCTTCCTGTTTGCAGATAATGATAGCATCAGCCACTATGTAGGAACTGTTTTTTTTTTTTTTTTTTGAGACAGAGTCTCAGTGGCCCAGGCTGGAGTGCAGTGGTACAATCTCGGCTCACTGCAGCCTCTGCCTCCCAGGTTCAAGCAATTCTCTGCCTCAGTCTCCCGAGTAGCTGGGATTACAGGCACCCACCACCACGCCTGGCTAATTTTTGTATTTTTAGTAGAGACAGGATTTCAACATCTTGGCCAGGCTGGTCTCGAACTCCTGACCTCGTGATCCACCCATCTCAGCCTCCCAAAGTCAGGCCGGGTGTGAGCCACCACACCCGGCCGTAGGAACTTTTTTTTTTTTTTTTTGAGACAGAATTTTGCCCTTGCTGCCCAGGCTGGAGTGCAATGGCGCAATCTCAGCTCACTGCAACCTCTGCCTCCCGGGTTCAAGCGATTCTCCTGCCTCGGCCCCCCAAGTGGCTGGGATTACAGGCATGTGCCACTACACCCGGCTAATTCTGCATTTTTTTAGTAGAGATAGGGCTTCTCCATGTTGGTCAAGCTGGTCTCGAACTTCTGACCTCAGATGATCCACCTGCCTTGGCCTTCCAAAGTGCTGGGATTACAGGTGTGAGCCATCGCCCCCGGCCAGGAACATTTTTTTATATGCCAGACTTGACACATTGTTTCACTGAAGCCACAAAACAAGGTAGGCTTCATTATCATGTCCATTTTGCTGACGGGAAAACCAAGGCTCAGAGAGGTCCAAGTGTACAGCAGAGACTCAAACCCAGGGCTATCTGGCCCCCAAACCTAAGAACATCACGCTGCATCACAGAGACAGATAGGACCTGCCCAAAGTCAAAATCAAAAGGCCAGGGAAAGGGTTGTGAAAAGCTATGGTGATTAAGACACGCAGAATAAACTAAATCATAGTCCAGTTTGGAGGGCATCTGCTAGACACTGAAGCCTTTGTGGGTTTAGGAAGTAAACATCTTTCTAATAAGGCCAGGCTTGGCTTATCTAGTTGGTTAGAATCACAACAAGGTATGCTTCACTTTATCCAATAAATAGGTATGTGCCTATAAAATTATGTGTAAATCAGGGCCAGGTGCGGTGGCTCACCGCTATAATCCCAGCACTTTGGGAGACAGAGGCGGGTAGATCACCTGAGGTCAGGAGTTCGAGACCAGCCTGACCAACATGGTGAAACCCCCATCTCTACTCACAAAAGACAAAAAGTTAGCGGGCCGTGGTGGCGTGTGCCTGTAATCCCAGCTACTCAGAAGGCTGAGGCAAGAGAGTCGCTTGAACCTGGGAGGCAGAGGTTGCAGTGAACAAAGATCATGCCACTGCACTCCAGCTTGGGTGACAGAGCGAGACTTTGTCTCAAAAAAAAAAAAAAAAAAAAAAAAAAGTATAAATAAAGTTTTAAAAATTGGAACAGAAAATGGGATTCTTCGGAGGTCAAATATGACCCTAGGTAAATACTTCGGAGAATGAATTTTTCCTTTTGGGGACCAATTTGAAAATGAACACATTCCTCCACTGGGCTACAATAACGTCCTAAGATTGCAAGTGCAGAGATGCTCATTGGAAGGCACAAAGCAGCTTTCCTGAAAATGGTCTACAGCAATGTTTCTCAAAGTGTGTTCTGCAGATCCTGGGAGGAGGGGTCCACAAAGACAAAAGTATTTTAATCATAATTTGAAGGGTTTTTCACTGTGTTGATTTTTTTTTTTTTTTTTTGAAACAGTCTCACTCTGTTGCCCAGGCTGCAATACAGTGGCATGATCTTGGCTCATTGCAACCTCTGCCTCCTGGGTTCAAGCGATTCTCTTGCCTCAGCCTCCTGAGTAGCTGGGACCACAGGTATGTGCCACCACACCCAGCTAATTTTTGTATTTTTAGTAGAGACAGGGTTTCACCATATTGGCCAGACTAGTCTCAAACTCCCAACCTCAGGTGATCCGCCCACCTTGGCCTCTCAAAATGCTGGGATTATAGGCATGAGCCACCCCGTCTGGCCCTGTGTTGACATTTGTACTTACGACACAAAGCAATGGTGGGTAAAACTGCTTGCAGCCTGAATCAAGGCAGTGTTACCACAATGTACTAGACATCTTCCCTCCTTCCTTCCTCCCTCCCTTTGTCCCTCCCTTCCTTCTTTCCTCCTTCCTTTCTCTCTCCCCTCCCTCCCTTCTTTCCTCCTTCCTTTCTCTCTCCTCTCTCCCCCCACCCCACCCCCTGCTCTCTCTCTCTCAACAAGGTCTTTTTGCCCAGGCTGGAGTGCAGTGGCACAATCATGGCTCACTGTAGCCTCAACCTCCTGGGCTCAAGTGATCCTGAGTGGCTGGGACTATAGGCACGAGCCACCACACCCCGCTAATTTGTTACTTTTTGTAGAGATGGAGTCTCACTATGTTGTCCAGGCTGGTCTTGACCTCCAGGGTTCAAGTGATCCTCCCACCTCGGTCTCCTGAGTAGCTAGAACCACAGGTGCACGCTACCATGACTAATTTTATTTTATTTATTTTTATGTATTTATGAATTTATTTATTTATTTTGTAGAGATGGAGTCTCACTATGTTGACGAAGCTGGTCTTGAATTTCTGGGCTGAAGAGATCCTCTTGCCTTGGCCTCCCAAAGTGTTGGGACTATAGGTGTGAGCCACTGAACCCAACCATCAGGACATTCTTAAATAAAAACAATTGTTTGTTTGTTTTACTGTGAGTACATGGCAGTAAAGAATATAATAGACAAATTATGGTTATTCAGACTTTGGGATTTGGCAGAAATTTTCTCAAATATGAAATAAGTGAGTCTGTCACTTCAAGGAAACAGCTGACAATATTTGTTGCCAATGTTAAAATTCAAGCTGTCAAGTGAAAACAAGTTGAAAACTTGTTTCCATTACCTTGAGTTTGATAGTTTCCTAATTACTTAAACTCCTTTTTAGGTGGTGATATTAACAAATGTGATTTTTTAAAATACTGTATAATGGCACCTGAAAGGTCAACCTTTAGATTTGCATAACTCACTGAACCAACATTTTCTAAACAACAAATGGTTGATGTTATAAAACCATATATGGGTAAAACAGTCAATGAAAGGGCAGGATAGACCACTGGATTTTAATGTAACATAGTATAAAAGTTCACCTATAAGGCTTCAGATGACACACTGTGACTAACCTTTAAGAAACTGCCACTTGTGGCCTGGCACGATGGCTCATGCCTGTAATCCCAGCACTTTGGGAGGCCAAGGCAGGCAGATCACCCACCTTGGGAGTTCAAGACCAGTCTGACCAACACAGAGAAATCCCATCTCTACTAAAAGTACAAAATTAGCTGGGTGTGGAGGCACATGCCTGTAATCCCAGCTACTCGGGAGGCTGAGGCAGGAGAATCCCTTGAACCTGGAAGGTGGAGGTTGTGGTGAGCTGAGATCATGCCATTGCACTCCAGTCTGGGCAACAACAGCGAAACTCTGTCTCAGAAAAAAAAAAAAAAAAACTGCACCTTGTAGGCCGGGCATGGCGGCTCAGGTCTGTAATGCCAGCACCTTGGGAAGTGGAGGCAGGCTGATCACCTGAGGTCAGGAGTTTGAGACCAGCCTGGCCAACATGGGGAAACCCCATCTCTACTAAAAATTAAAAAAAAGTAGCTGGGCGTGGTGGTTCATACCTGTAACCCTAGCTACTCAGGAGGCTGAGGCAGGAGAATCGCTTGAACCCAGCAGGCAGAGGTTGGTGGCAGTGAGCTGAGATCATGCTACTGCACTCCAGCCTGGACGACAGTGAGACTTTTTCTCAAAAAAAAAAAAAAAAAAGAAAGAAAAAAGAAAACAAAAAAAAGAAACGAAACTGCCATTTGCTAACTTTTGTATAGTATCAAAGAAGAGTGTCTACAGTTATCTGAAAAGACAATTAAAACATTTCTCTATGTTCCAATTATATATTTGATAAGGCCAAATTTTCTTCATATACACCAGCCAAAACAGCGTAACAAAACATTTTGAATCCTGAAGCAGAAATGAGAGTACTTTTTTCTATTTCTATTGAATAAACTTGAGAAAATGTAAAATAATGCTACTCTTCCTATTAACTTTTTTGAGGCAAATGTAACTGTTTTCCATTAAAAATATTATTTATGTTCAGAAGTAACAGGTTTATTGTTGGAGTTTTTTTGAGACAGGGTCTAGCCATGTTGCCAGGCTGGTTTTGAACTTCTGAGCTCAAGCAAGCAATCCGCCCACCTCAGCCTCCCAAAGTGCTGGGATCACAGGTGTGAGGCACTGCAAGGGGCCAATTAGAGACAGGGTCTAGCTATGTTGCCCAGGCTGGTCTTGAACTCCTGAGCTCAAGCAATCCATCCTCCTCAGCCTCCCAAAGTGCTGGGATCACAGGTGTGAGGCACTGCACGTAGCCAATTATTATTATGAGCCACTGCACCTGGCCAATTATTATTATTGCTATTATTATTGGGGTTTTTTTGAGACAGATTGCTCTGTTGCCCAGGCTGGAGTGCAGCGGTGCGATCTCGGCTTCAAACGATTCTCCTGCCTCAGCCTTCCAACTAGCTGGGATTATAGACACACATCACCACGACAGCTAATTTTTAGCAGAGACAGGGTTTCACCATGTTGGCCAGGCTGGTCTCAAACTCCTGACCTCAAGTGATCCACCCGCCTCGGCCTCCCAGAGTGCTAGAATTACAGGCATGAGTCCGTGCCTGGACCAATTTTTATTATTTTAAAAGGAACTAATTAATGGACATTTTCTCAGTTTAAATCTCTGATATCATAAATATACATAAATATCATAAATATATACAAACAAAGCTCTTTGAGGTAAGAGTATACAGGGGTCCCAAGGCTTAAAAGGTTTGAGAACTGATGTCCTATAGCAACATTACATTGACCTTTCCAGAGGGCAAAATGGTAATGCACAGTACAAAGGGCAAAGATGTATTTTAAGCATATGCCAGAATGTTCAACTGAAAACATTTTTTCCACACTACATTCAGTGAATATAAAAAGAAGGTAGATTCCCCAGGAACAAATTCCTGAGAAGTGAGGGACAGTACTGTAATTAGAGAAATGATCTGGATTCTAGCCCAGACCCTACCAGTCTCTCCAGACTTTGGTCTTCCCATCTGCAAAGTGAGATATCAGAATAGCCTATTTTCCATTTGCTTTCAATTATCAATACCATGACTCTAACCAGGGATCCCTAAGTAGGGACCCATAAGCTGTCTCTGGCCTTCAGACTGATTGGCCATCCCTGTTTCTGAGAAGTACCCCATGAGGACAATCAGCTGGTGCTTGGTGAGCAGCTTTCCTTTCAGGTGAGAAATTGATTTTCAGTTACGGTCTCAGTCCAGCTCGCTAGACTCTCCTCTGCAGACACCTGCATTTACAACCTCTGGAATAAAAGGCCCCTCAAAACCGGTCCAAATCTCAAACTCTATAATTCAGCTCCAGAGACAGAGTGTCTGGGTTTCTCACCCACTCTGCTACATGCTGGCTGTTTGACTTTGGGCAAGTTCCTTAACACCTCTGAGCCTCAGTTTCATCATCTGTAAAATGGAACAATGCTGACCTCAAAAGGCTGGTATGAAGCTTAGCGAGGTGTTGCCCAAGAGTGCTTACAGAGTTCTTGGTACTGGACAGCACTTTGTTAAAGGGGGCTATTATTATTAACGCCAAGGCACAGAAAGGGATTTTTCCCAAACGCCCTTCACACCCCATACCAATTCCCTTTCCCAGCACCTGACGATTGCACTCCCACAATCAAGCTTACCTTCATATCAACTCCCAAATCCCACAGCCACATCCCAACATTCACAAGACCCTCCTCAGACCTCTACTTCTCCTTCCCCACCCTACATCTCTTCACTGAGCTTCTGGCCAGTACCGGTTTCCTTCACGACCACAGCCGGGCAGAATGGTCACAGCACTGACCACTCCCCCAGCCTCTCCGCGCTCCGGACCACTAAGCCTCCCTATCCCTCATTTCGGAGACCCCCTTGGGTCAGGAAGTGGTGGTCCAGGGGTTTATAGCCTAGGATTCTGCCCAAGGCGCGCTCGGGAGGGATGGGAGAATAACAGCCCGACCTCCCGGAGGGGCCCGCGGACACTCACCGTCCATCCCCAGAGGCGGCGGTTCCGGGTGCTCGAACCGGAAGCGGCCTCTACACTGTTTGCAGTTCCCCTGGTTACTGCAGGGCCCCGGACCAATGACGGTAGAGCTCCAATTACTGAGCCCGCCCCCGGGGAGTGACGTCATGCCGGCGCACTGGAACTCCTCCTCCGAACCCCCGTCTGACCCACCCCGGGCCCCCTGGATCGTTGTGCGCAGGCGCGCTGGACCAAGGGCCTTGGAGGTGCGTTGCGCATGCGCCCCGGGCGCCGCCGACTGAAGTAGCAATGGACGCGTTGGAGTCGTTGTTGGACGAAGTGGCTCTGGAGGGGCTCGATGGCCTGTGTCTGCCAGCGCTGTGGAGCCGTCTGGAGACGCGAGTGCCGCCCTTCCCGCTGCCTCTGGAGCCCTGCACGCAGGAGTTTCTCTGGCGCGCCCTCGCCACGCACCCGGGCATCAGCTTTTATGAGGAGCCTCGGGAGCGACCCGACCTACAGCTCCAGGACCGGTCAGCGGGCGGCCTGGCCTGGCGGGCGGGCGGGCGGGCGTAGGGCCCGGGGGCTGATGGAGCTGGGGGCGGGGCGGGAGAATGGAGTGGGGCCGTGTAAGTACCGTAGGCCTGATGATTGAGTTGGGGCGCGGCGGTTAGGCTAATTTGGGGTCCCTCAGGCCTGGCAGGGCCCTGGAGTCTGATGGAGTTGGCGCGGGGAGGGGGAGAATCTAGTGATGTACCGTTTTGTCCCTGTGTGTGTTTTGGTGTAATGGCGAACAGGATTGGGGATATTCTTCAGGCCTAAAAGAATGTTTCCTTGATATTGGAGGGTAGGATTAGAGTAGGAAGACACTTTAGAGCCAGACTGGAGACTCTGGAGATCAACGGACGCTCATGGAGTATTCATTAAGTGCAGATAGAGAGCCTGGGGCAACTCGAGATCTGCATATCAGCACAATTAGCGATAATGCTAAAAGCTGACATTTATCAGGGACTTTATGGGTGAGGTGCTGTTCTTTTTTTTTTTTTTTTTTTTTTCTTATTTGAGATAGAGTCTCACTCTGTGGCCCGGGCTGGAGTGCAGTGGCGCGATCTCGGCTCACTGCAACCTCCCTCCGCCTCCCAGGTTCAAGCGATTCTTGTGCCTCAGCCTCCTAACTGGGATTACAGCGTGTTCCACCACGCCCGGCTAATTTTTGCATTTTTAGTAGAGATGGAGTTTCACCATGTTGGCCAGGCTGGTCGCGAACTCCTGATCTCAGACTAGCCGCCCGCCTTGGCCACCCAAAGTGCTGTGATTACAGGCCTGAGCCACCGCGCCCGGCCACAGTGCTGTTCTAAGAACCTGTTCTAGAAGCTTAGGAGCTTAAACTCACTTGATCCTCACTTGATTAAACTCCTTTAAACAGGAGATTAAATCCACTTGATAGTCACCTATGAGGTGAGTGCTGTTATCTTCCTCATTTTACAGAGGAAGAAACTGAGTCACAGAGAGGGGTTACATAATCTGTCAAAGGTTCTGGGGGCAATAAGTGACTAAGAATTGATTTGAACCCAGGCTGTTTCCAGCGGCTGTACTCTTAAGCCATATTGTGAGGGTCAGGGGAGGTTCCAAGAGGTAATAATGTCCAAGATGGGCGGGGCTCATGCCTGTAATCCCAGTACTTTGGGAGGCTGAGGTGGGCGGATCACAAGGTCAGGAGTTCAAGACCCGCCTGACCAACATGGTGAAACCCCATCTCTACTAAAAATACAAAAATTAGCCTGGCATGGTGGTGCATGCCTGTAATCCTGGCTACTCAGGAGGCTGGGGCAGAAGAATCACTTGAACCTGGGAGGCAGAGGTTGCAGTGAGCTGAGATTGCGCCATTGTACTCCAGCCTGGGTGACAGAGTGAGACTCCGTCTCCAAAATAAAATAAAATAATGTCCAAGACAAAACAGCCAGTTGGCAAAGAGGACTGTTGGACAGAGAACAACAAATGTGAAGTAAGTGGCTGCAGTGTGGAATTGGAGGTAGGGAATGAGGAATAGCTAGGACTGTGCTAAGATCCTTAACACAACATGTTATGTAATGTTTACAGCAACCTTAGGAGATGGGTAATATTCTCCCCATTTTCCTGAAGAGAAAATCGAGGCCCTGAGGGGTCAAATGGCATGCTAAAGGCCAACTAGCAAGGGAAGAACCCAGACTTTGAGGAAGGTCTGAGTTCAGAATGTACTCTGCCCTTAGCCAAATTGGACTGGAATCAAGTCTTTTAACCTACTTAAAGAGTTTATCAGCTTGTAATCCCAGCACTTTGAGAGACAGAGGTGGGCGGATCACTTGAGGTCAGGAGTTCAAGACCAGTCCGACTAACATGGTGAAACCCTGTGTCTACTAAAAATACAAAAATTAGCCGGGCGTGGTGGTGGGCGCCTGTAATCCCAGCTAGGCTGAGGCTGCAGTGAGCCAAGATTGTGCCACCGCACTCCAGCCTGGGTGACAGAGGGAGAATCCATCTCAAAAAAAAAAAAAGTTTATCAAAAGGATAGTGAGAAGTCACTGAAGAGGGGGTCAGACTAGGACCAAAGAGTGAAGTTGAGAGATTTTTAGTTATCTAGTCATGGTCTGGCTTACCATGGTGGGTATGGGGATGAAAAGCACAGGCAGTCAAGACATAGCAGGCCAGAGAATCAAGAGGCTTTGGAGACTGATTGGATGTGAAGTGTAAGGAAGGTAGGAATCAAGGGTGATGCCCTCTGGTGGCTGCTGTTTGGGCAACTGAGCAAACCCTGATTCTCATCTCTGAGGCTGGGAACATGAAAGAACAGTGTGGGGGTTGAGTCTGGGGGAGGTGGGGACTTTGCTGAAGGGACATGTGACACATTGAGCTTTAGGTTCTTTTGAGTTGTCCAAGTGAGGAGTCTTAATTAGTAAACATCTGGCTTCGTGGGAGTGAAAGCAGGCCAGAGGGAGGGACTGAGGTAGGCATCTGTGAGTCATTCTGTGCAGCTGGTAATTAAAGTGGCTGGCCAAGATCAGCCCTAAGAGAGAGTGTCGTGTAGTTGGAGGTCTTGAGACATAGCCCTGCAGTGCACCTACATTTCAAGGCTGGATGGAGGGTGAGGGACTTTCAAAAGAAGATTGAGGCGGTGTGGCTGGAGAGGCAGAGGACAGTCAGGTCAGAGTGTTGTTCTGGAAGTTTGGGAGGAGACAGGATAATTTAAGAACGAGGGTTGGGCTGGGTGTGGTGCCTCTCTACTAAAAATACAAAAATACAAAAATTAGCTGGGTGTGGTGGCAGGTGCCTGTAATCCCAGCTACTAGGGAGGCTGAGGCACAAGAATCGCTTAAACCCAGGAGGCGGAGGTTGCAGTGAGCCGAGATTGTGCCACTGCACTCCAGCCTGGGCGACGAGATCAAAACTCAGTCTCTAAAAAAAGAGAATAGAGGGTTAAATAGTACAGAGAACACAGAGGGGACAAGGAAGGAAAGGGCTGAAACATGTACATGGGATTTAGCTGCAATTAGACTAGTATAGGATGTGAGTGAGATTTCAAAAGAAAAAACTTGACAAGCAGCCAGGCAAGGTGGCTCACACCTGGAATCCCAGCACTTTGTGAGGCTGAGGTGGGCAGATTACTTGAGCCCGGTAGTTGAAGACCAATCTGGGCAACATAGTGAGGACAAAAAAATTATATATATATGTATGTATGTATTTTTTTTTTTTTTTTTTAAAAAAGAAAACTTGACAAGCTTAGCTAACTGCATGAAAGAAGCACAAATGAAAAACGGCCCCATGGTGTTGTAAGAGGCACCTAGGAGAAAGCGGTGGCAAGAGGGGAAAGAAGGGACTTAATTGGAGCTGAAGAGAGGCAATCATATTTGGAATAGGAGGTGTTTAATAGACAATCGAAGACATTGGATCTGTATTTGGAGAAAAAGGACTGAGGATTCAAAAGTGAGACTTGTTGACATGCAGACAGTAATACAAACCATGAAAATGGATTAGGATATTAGAGAGATAACTAAAGAGAGATGGAAAGATGAGATCTTAAAGGGA
Organism: Theropithecus gelada; assembly: GCF_003255815.1. Taxonomy (NCBI): domain Eukaryota; kingdom Metazoa; phylum Chordata; class Mammalia; order Primates; family Cercopithecidae; genus Theropithecus; species Theropithecus gelada. Next base: position 56,749,467 of record NC_037688.1, read on the forward strand.
GGAAAGCTTTGGCCGCTTGTGGTGGCTCCCACCTGTAATCCCAGCACTTTGGGAAGCTAAGGCGGGCAGATCACCTGAAGTCAGGAGTTCGAGACCAGCCTGACCAACGTGGTGAAACCTCATCTCTACCAAAAATACAGAATTAGCCGGGCATGGTGGCGTACTAGTGTAATCCCAGCTCCTTGGGAGGCTGAGACCGGAGAATCACTTGAACCCGGGAGGTGGAGGTTGCAGTGCGCTGAGATCACGCCATTGGACTCTAGCCTGGGCAACAGGAGCAAAGCTCCATCTCAAAAAAGAGGAGGAAAGCCTTAAATAATTTCATCCAATTTGGTGGTTTGGAGACTGAGCACTAGATTTGGAAGGAAACAAAAGCCCATAACTTGGCCAATAAGGAGGTTTAGGTCCCAGCACCCAGCTTCTGGAATAGTCTGGGGAGTCCTGGAAAGGTCTGCGTTCTGTGGGATAGAAAGGCAGGAACCTGCTTGTCAAGATTATCTGCATTTATAAGGCAGGAAAACTGAGTGATCTCACTTCTCTCTGATCTCTGCTGGAGGTTGTCAAAAGAACACAGCCAAGCACGTATTATTTCTGAAGCTGAATTGTGCTTTGATATTTGTGCTTTTCTCCTTAGGTATGAAGAAATTGATTTGGAAACTGGAATTTTGGAGTCTAGGAGGGACCCGGTGGCCTTGGAGGACGTCTACCCCATTCATATGATCTTAGAGAATAAGGATGGCATCCAGGGCTCATGCCGCTACTTTAAGGAGAGGAAAAACATTACCAATGACATCAGAACCAAGTCCTTGCAGCCTCGCTGTACGATGGTAGAAGCCTTTGACAGGTAACTATTTTGCACCATCAGAAATTCCTGGGAATCTGGCTGGGGTGCCGTGGCTCACACCTGTAATTCCAGCACTTTAAGAGGCCGAGGCAGGTGGATCACTTGAGGCTAAGAGTTCAAGACCAGCCTGGCCAACATGGCAAAACGCTGTTTCTATTAAAAATACAAAAATTAGCTGGGTGTGGTAGCACATGCCTATAATCCCAACTACTGTAGTGGCTGAGGCATGAGAATCGCTTGAACCCAGGAGGCGGAGGCAGGCTGCAGTGAGCCGAGGTCATGCCACTGCACTTCAGCCTAGGCAACAGAGTCAGACCCTGTCTACAAAAAAAAAAAAAAGGAAAAAAAGAAATTTCTAGGAATCTGAGTGCTTTGAATGTGTAGTCAGAGCACTTGGATCTGGCCTACAACCTTGGAGTCTGTCAGAGTTCACTAGCCCTGCCCTAAGCCAGTTCTTGGCCTTCACTTGCCTTCTTCACTGGGGTCAGGGGTCCTGCCTTTCTCTTTCCTTTGTGCTCACAGTCCTCGAACACTTGAATGGTGCCCTTTCTCTCTTCCTAGCTGGGCCCTGTGCTGCCCAGCCGTTCTCTTGTGCATCCTCAGTCAGTATCCCAATTCCCCAGAGTGTCTAATCCAGATGATCATTTTTCAAGCACCTAACCCCATTGCTGCCTTCCTTCTTACTTCACAAGGCAATGTGAACTCTGCTAACTTCCACGTTCTTCCTTGACTTGCAGACTTTTCCACATTTCTTCCCTGTCTACTCTCATCTTGGAGGAGGTGAGAAATGGTGGCCCTGTCTAAGGCTGTGATCTGGATGCTTCCCTTCCTCCTTCTCTCCCTAGCCCAGCTCCCGCTACCCCTCTCTTTCCCACCTCTCAGTTAGCTCATCTTTCTCCTTGATTTTCTTTTTTCTATTTCTTTTCTTTTTTTTTTTTTTTGAGACAGAATCTCACTCTGTTGCCCAGGCTGGAGTGCAGTGGTGTGATCACAGCTCATTGCAGCGTTGCCCTCCTGGGATCAGGTGATCTTCCCACCTCCCCACTGAGTAGTTAGGACCACAGGCGCATACCACCACAACCAGCTAAGTTTTATTTTTTGTAGAGATGGGGTCTTGCCGTGTTGCTCAGGCTGATCTCAAACTTCTGGGCTCAAGCAATCCTCCCACCCCAGCCTCCTAAATTGCTGGGATTACAAGTGTGAGCCACTGCCCCATCTGTCCTTGATTTCTACTGAAGTTTTCCCTTCAGCACATGAACAGTTTACCCATCTCACAAAATAACCTTCTCTTGACCTCAACGCCCTTGTAACTGGTTGTCTCTTTGACTCTGCAGCCATGCTTCTTTGATGAATCAGCCCCATTCACTGTTTCTCCCTCTTCACCTCCCTTTCACTCCTTTGCCCACTGCAGTCCTGATTCCTGACTATCACTTCACGATTTTATCCTCTAAGATCCCAGTTAATAAGCCATGAACACTGTTAGGCCCCTAATGTCCTTGACCCTGCTACACTATTAAGGACTCAAAGCATTTGTGCCAGTGTCTTCCTGCCTTAATTTGTTTTTCTACTTTCCTTGCCATTCCTCACCAGCTTATTTGTGGATTCACCTACTTCCACCACTTAACTGTTGGCTGGTGGGCTGAGCAGTAATCCAAGCACTTTGGGAGGCCAAGGCAGGAGAATTTTTTGAGGCTAGGAGTTAAAGACTAGCCTGGGCAATATAGCAAGACCCCATTGCTACAAAAAATTAAAAAACAAAAAACTAGCTGGGCATGGTGGCACACTCTGTAGTCCCAGCTACTTGGGAGACTGAGATGGGGGGATTGCTTGAGCCCAGGAGTTTGAGGCTTCAGTGAGTTATGATTGCACTACCACACTCCAGCCTGGACAATGGAGCGTGACCCTATCTTTATTTATTTCTTTCTTTTTGAGACAGGGTCTTACTCTGTCACCTAGGCTAGAGTGCAATGGCACGATCTCGGCTTACTGCAACCTCCACCTCTCAGGTTCAAGTGATTCTCCTGCCCCAGTCTCTCGAGTAGCTGGGATTACAGGTGCATGCTACCACGCCCGGCTTATTTTTGTGTATTTAGTGGAGACATGGTTTCACCATCTTGGCTAGGCTGGTCTGGAACACCTGACCTCAGGTGATCTACCCGCCTTGGCCTCCCAAAGTGCTGGGATTACAGGCGTGAGCCACCACGCCTGGCTGACCCTATCTCTTTAAAAACAACAACAACAACAAAAAACCACATTGACTGCTTCTAAAGGTTCTCTGTCTAGTCCCAGACCTCTCCCAAGCAGCATATGTGTTATTCCAATAACCTGCTGTGCATACTCAGTGTGATCATCACTCTCCTTCACCCCAAACCTGTCTTATCTTCCCGTCTTAGTGTGTTGTGTGTTGCTAGAAGATGAGGCTGGATAATTTACTTTTTTTTTTTTTTTTTTTTTTTTTTGAGACGGAGTCTCGCTCTGTCACCCAGGCTGGAGTGCAGTGGCCGGATCTCAGCTCACTGCAAGCTCCGCCTCCCGGGTTCACGCCATTCTCCTGCCTCAGCCTCCCGAGTAGCTGGGACTACAGGCGCCGCCACCTCGCCCGGCTAGTTTTTTGTATTTTTTAGTAGAGACGGGGTTTCACCGTGTTAGCCAGGATGGTCTCGATCTCCTGACCTCGTGATCCGCCCGTCTCGGCCTCCCAAAGTGCTGGGATTACAGGCTTGAGCCACCGCGCCCGGCCGAGGCTGGATAATTTACAAAGAAAAGAGGCTTGTTTAGCTCACAATGCTGCAGGCTGGGATGCTCAAGGGCATGGCACTGGCTTCTGGCAAGACTTTCGTGCTGCCTCATAACATGGTAGGAAGGTCCAAGGGACAGTGAACATGTGCAGAGGGGCAAAACCCAGAGGGCATCCTTGCTTTACATCAACCCACTCTCACTGGAGCTAATCCATTCCCAAGAGAAGAACTCATTCTCTTCTCCAGGTGGCATTAATCTGTTTATGAGTGATCCACCCCAATGATCCAAACACCTTCTACTAGGCCTCACCTCCCAGTGCTGCTGTGCTGGTGATTAAACTTTTTTTTTTTTCCTTCTTGAGATGGAGTTTTGCTCTTGTCGCCCAGGCTGGAGTCCAATGGCGTGATCTCGGCTCACTGCAACTTCCGCCTCCCAGGTTAAAGCGATTCTCCTGCCTCAGCCTCCTAAGTAGCTGGGTTTATAGGCACCTGCCACCATGCCCAGCTAATTTTTGTATTTTTAGTGGAGACGGGGTTTCTTTTTTTTTTTTTTTTTTTTTTTTTTTTTTTTTTTTTGAGACGGAGTCTCGCTCTGTCACCCAGGCTGGAGTGCAGTGGCCAGATCTCAGCTCACTGCAAGCTCCTCCTCTCGGGTTCACGCCATTCTCCTGCCTCAGCCTCCCGAGTCGCTGGGACTACAGGCAACCGCCACTTCGCCCGGCTAGTTTTTTGTATTTTTTAGTAGAGACGGGGTTTCACCGTGTTAGCCAGGATGGTCTCGATCTCCTGACCTCGTGATCCGCCCGTCTCGGCCTCCCAAAGTGCTGGGATTACAGGCTTGAGCCACCGCGCCCGGCCTAGGAGACGGGGTTTCACCGTGTTGGCCAGACTGGTCTTGAACTCCTGGCCTGAGGTGATCCGCCCACCTTGGCCTCCCAAAGTGCTGGGATTACAGGTGTGAGCCACAGCGCCCGACTTCTTGGTAGTTATACTTCAACATGAGTTTTGATATGGACAAGCCTCATCCAAACCATAGCACTGCCTTTTCTCATTCTTTATTCTGGTCAGATGTACTCCCATGCATGCGGCTGTACAAGCCATAAACGTGGGACTCTCCTAGGCCCCAGTGTAATGGGATGTACCCTGACCACGCTAGGCAGAGGTTTCAAACTGACCAAATATGCCCACAGATGAGCTTTGTGTGCCCAGCATGGTATTCTGTTCGGTTTTTAATTTCATTTCATTGCTAATATTTAAAAACCTGGATTTCTAGCTTTTCTTGAAAAATCACAAGGTCTAGCTGCACTGAGACCAATTTTTTACAGGGGGTTATAGGCCAGAGTTCCCCTCAGCTGGCCGTGTACCGCCTGGTTCCATACACCATGATGTTGTGTTCGTGTTGTGTTCGTGTGTGTTCCCTGCCCTCCTGATCAGGTCCCAACAGGCTCTATGTGATTGTGCCCCTGCCCACACAATTCTCCAACCTCAGTTTCTTCACTCTGCACTGCACTTCAGCCTCAACATGCTGGACTCTTTCTGTCTCAAGGCAATCCTTGTGCTGTTCCTTCTGCCCAGAATATTCTGCCCACAAATCTTCACATCGCCACATCATTCAGGCTTCAACCTGACTCCTCTGGAAGTGTCCCCCATTGCCCAGACAGCATCATAGTACTCTTTATGGCACCAAAAATGGTTTTTAAGTGTTTGTTTATGTCACTATTTCCTCACTAGACTATACATTGCTCGAAGGCAGGGACTCCATCCTTCTTGTTCACTGCTCTGTCTCTTAGTTCTATAATATGCCGGCACAAAGCCGGCTTCTAGAAATACACGTTTGAAGTTGTAACCCCTGACCCATGTTATAGAATCTGAACTCCCCAGCACGGCATCAGAGGGCCATTGGGGATGTAGACGCTGCTGGCCTCTCGAGCTTTCCTTCTGCTTTTTGCTGGGTATCACACTCCAGACTTTGTAGCCATGCTGCACCTCTTACCTCCTGGAGCAGGTGTGCTGCTTCGTGCCTCTATAACCATGCAGCTTCTGTGTCCTTCCTCTTCTCTCTCTCATCCACCCAGCTCACTGCTAATACAAGAGTCACCTCCTTGCCTGGTGCGCTGGCTCATACCTGTAATCCCAGCACTTTAGGAGGCTGAAGGGGGTGGATCACTTGAGGCCAGGAGTTCGAGACCAGCCTGGCCAACATGGCAAAACCCCATATAGGCAAGTGCCTATAATCCCAGCTACTAAGGAGGCTGAGGCAGGAGAATCACTTGAGCTCTGGAGGCAGAGGTTGCGGCGAGCCGAGATAGCGCCACTGCACTCCAGCCTGGGCGACAGAGGAAACTGTGTCTCAAAAAAAAAAAAAGTCATCTCCTTGAGAGGTTTTCCCTAATCCCTGTGCACACACTCTTGTTTATACACGCATATTTGAATTAGGGCTCCTCATCTATGCCATCGACAACTAGAGCCTCTTTCTGTCAGAGAAGTTATGGCCTAATACTAGAATTGTTCATTTTACGTTTTTTTCTTCTTCAGTAGCCTGTGAGCTCCTTGAAGGTAGAAACTATTTTTATTTGTCTTGGTATACTGGTGTACTTTGCATAGTACTTCATTGGCCTTTGATAACCTGTAAGATGACCATAGTCAGCAAATTAAAGCTAGCAGGAGTCATCGAATCAGCTAATTGGCAATAATTAACAGAAACACAGGGATCATGACAGTGAAGGATAGTAAACTAGTCAGAGTAATGATGTTTTAAAAGCAGCAAACCAGTGCCCCTGTTTTTAAACTTTTTTCCCCCAACTGACCTCTTACAATTTAACTTAATGAGCCTATTTTGAGAACAAAAGAGCATAGGTCCTAAGTTCGTGAAATTCAGATACATAAAGTGAACTCTCTGTCATGTATATTCACAACCTAACATTCTTTTTGAAGATGGACTATATGGGCTTCTGTGACTTAGGCAAAATACTGATTTCAGGTCTCAAACAATGTGAAGAAAGATGCAGTTAAGTTAAAACAGCCTCTTTTTTCCTTTGTACCTACTTAGTTGTAGAAGTAAAGTCATCTGGTGTGGGGAAGAAGGAAGGAAAACTGTCAGACTGAGTTACTGAGTGGGGGGTGCTGCAGAAGGACCTCGTGACCAGGCATCTGTAAATCCTGGGGCTGAAAAGAGTGGATGTTGGCTCCCAATAAATGGGATTGGTAGCCTGTGAGCTTTTCTACGTGGACCCTTGGTGACTCCTTCATCTGGGAAAGGGGGATCCTCTACCTTAGGCCATTTCCTGCTGATATAGCAGAATACCACAAACTGGTTAATTTATAAAGAACAGTAGTCTGTTTGGTTCATGGTTCAAGGGGCTGTAAAGTCCAAGAGCATGGCACCAGCATCTGGCAAGGACGTCCCACTCCTGAGATAACTAACCCACTCCCACGATAAATGCATTAATGTATTCATGAGGGCAGAGCAGAACTCTCATGGCCTAATCACCTCTTAAAGGTTCTTCCTCTTACTACTGTTACAATGGAAATTAAGTTTCTAACACATGAACTTTCGGAGGACACATTCAAACTTGAGTCTTCTCCAGTTGAGTAACTTGATGCCAAGGAGCGAATGAGGGATGGTTTCCCCAGCAGCACATCCTTGTGGGATCTCCCAGCTGCAGGGCCAGGGCTTGGACTCTGAGAATGGGTGAATGGAACAGGTTAATTTGCTCAAGATGTTAGATTGAGCAGGCTAGGCACTGTGGTGGAGTCTCCATCATCAGTGATGGGGAATGCACAGTAAGGACTGTTAGATGTCAGCATAGAAATGAGTCTTCTCACTTGGGCTGTCCTCACATGCCTTGCTCGAAAGTGGTTTTGGCCTCTTGGTGCATTCTTTCTCACATGTCAATTTGGTAGAAGGAACGAATGATTTGTGCAAGGTCTGGCCTTCAACAGTGAAGTCAAAATGAGACTGTAGGTCCACTGATTGCACCGTTCAGGGCTTTTGACTCTGAAGATTATTTTATCAGTCCAGCTCACTAGCCTAGTTCATTTACTTAACAAATACACACAGAGCCCCTGTTATCACCCAAATTCATTATTCTAGGCACTACGGATGTCCTGCTGAACAGGTTGACAATGTGCCTGCTCTTATATTTGAATGAGGGAAACTGATAAGAAAGTTGGCTCAAAAAAAAAAAAAATATATATATATATATAGAGTCATTTCTGAGAGCGCTAAGTGCTATGAAGAATATGGAAATTGTGGGGGTGGGGCTGGAACTCTAGTTGGCATTTTCTGGAAAGGCTGAGGAGTTGACAACTGAGCTGTGACCTGAATGATAAGAAGAAATCAGTCACCTGAAGACCTGGAGGAGAAGCAGCTAGGCCGAGGAAACAGCGAGGGCAGCACCCCTGAGGCTTGTCTTAGGAATAGGAAGCCTCCTGTGAGTGAGGGGCAGAGCCGTGGAGGATGAGATGAGCAAGGCAGGGAGGGCTGGGCCTTGGAGAGCTTTCCAGGAGGACCAGGAGGAGGAGTTGGATTTGGCCTGAGCACTTTGGCAAGCCCTGAAGGACTTTCAGCAAGGAAATAAGATTGGCCGTGTTCCTTCAGCACACTATACTCCTTTTTGTCTTTTTTAGCACACTACACTTCTAAGACTGAAAACTTGCTTAGCTTAATTTTGGGATCTTGTGAACTCCTAGGAAGAAGCAGAAAGTAAGGATTCTATACATTTCTTTTTCATATCTCTGTTTACCTAAAATCAGTTAAACATTTCTTCATGCGATTGTTTCTGATTTGCAGGTGGGGGAAGAAACTGATCATCGTTGCCTCCCAGGCCATGCGGTACAGGGCCTTGATAGGCCAGGAAGGGGATCCGGACCTGAAGCTGCCCGACTTCTCCTACTGCATCCTGGAACGGCTAGGCCGGTCCAGGTGGCAAGGGGAGCTCCAGCGAGACCTTCATACCACTGCTTTCAAGTAAGTGGGAGGATTTGCTTCTCTGCTTTAAATTATACATCATTGCAACCTGAACCCCAAACGCAGGGGCCTGCTGCGGTATCTTCCCCGAGGCATGGCTTTTTGTTTCAAGGCCATGGTCGCACAGTGACTGTTTTCTTAGGTTGGCTGGACAGGAGGTTTGTGTCTCTGGTGTTTTATGTCCAAATGAGAGATTCTATACGTTGATAAAGCTACCAGCAAAGCGAATGACATGGCTCTTCTTCTCCTCCAGGGTTGATGCTGGGAAGCTGCACTATCACAGAAAAATTTTGAACAAAAACGGGCTGATTACAATGCAGTCCCATGTGATTCGATTACCCACTGGAGCCCAGCAACACTCAATCCTCCTCCTACTGAACCGGTTTCATGTGGACAGGTATGGTTTGTAGTGATCAAAATGTTAGGTTTTTTAGTTGCAGCCATGTGTAGTATGCTTTAAAAATCGTAGGGGCAGCTGGGTATGGTGGCTCATACCTGTAATCATAGCACTTTGGGAGACTGCAGTGGGAGAACCGCTTGAGGCCAAGGGTTCCAGACCAGCCTGGGCAATATACCAAGACCACAACTTTATAAAAATAAAAAATTAGCTGGGTGTGGTGGTGCACACCTGTAGTCCCAACTACTCAGGAGGCTGAGGTTGGAGGATCGCTTGTACACAGGAATTTGAGCCTGCAGTGAGGCATGATTGCACTGCTATACTCCAGCCTGGGTGACAGGGCGAAACCCTGTGTCTTAAAAAATAATAATAATAGGGCCGGGCGCGGTGGCTCAAGCCTGTAATCCCAGCACTTTGGGAGGCCGAGACGGGCGAATCACGAGGTCAGCAGATCGAGACCATCCTGGCTAACACGGTGAAACCCCGTCTCTACTAAAAAATACAAAAAAACTAGCCGGGCGAAGTGGCGGGCGCCTGTAGTCCCAGCTACTCGGGAGGCTGAGGCAGGAGAATGGTGTAAACCTGGGAGGCGGAGCTTGCAGTGAGCTGAGATCCGGCCACTGCACTCCAGCCTGGGCGACAGAGCGAGACTCCGTCTCAAAAAAAAAAAAAAAAATAATAATAATAATAATAATAGAAGCCAAATTAGAATATCACTATAGCTTTTTAAAAAATGATATTTGTTATCTGTTTGTGTGTGTGTGTGTGTGTGTGTGTGTGAAAATAAGTCCTGGTTGTTTAGAGAACCAGCAAACTATACAGAAAAGAAGGAAAAATAAATCTGTAACTTCACAGCCAACAATGGGAACCATTAACATTTTGGTGACATTTTGGGGAGATGTAAAAATAAAAGTGAGTCAGATTTGATTTGTTGTGGTGGCAGGATTGTAGTTGAATTATGTCAGTTTCAAATAGGATGTTTTGCAGCACTCAACCATAATAACCTATATGGACGAGATGGCAAGGTTCTGCTAAGCAATAACATTGTGTGATATTGCTATTTTAGCGGGATATTGTCCAGATGATACAGCAAACTAGTTAAATGTGCACATTCCCTTCTGAGGACCAGGGAGGCTGGGGGAGTGAGTAGGTTATCTCTGACTTCTTCATCCTTGCCATTGGGGTGGCTAATTACCTGGCATAGGAATGAGGGACAGAAAAGTTTCAGCACTCTGCAGAGGTCTCAGCCCACACTGCACAAACTCATGCCCTTTTTTATGGGAGGGGCAGAAGCCAGGATAAGAAAAGTTCAAGCTGGTGCAGGGCCTGGGAAGAGCAGCCCTTGGCTGAGGAAGCCCTGAGCCCCTTAGTACCTGGCCAGCAGCTCTCTGGGGTGGAGGTAGGCAGCAATGAGGGATAGTGGGGAGGGGAGGTGCATCCTCCAAAAGCGGGGGGAGTGATTACATGTAAATGTTAAAGTTTACAGTGCACATGGGTTGGCCTAAAGAAAGTGCTTGATGCATGTGTGTAGACTCTTTATTGACCTGGGATCTCCAGGGGTGAAAATCATCATTGCTGCATCTCTGTCAAATGTCCGCCTCCCGGATTCAAGCCATTCTCCTGCCTCAGCCTCCCGAGTAGCTGGGACTGCAGGCACCTGCCACCATACCTGGCTAATTTTTGTATTTTAGTAGAGACGGGGTTTTGCCATGTTGGCCAGGCTGGTCTCGAACTCCTGACCTCAAGTGATCTGCCCGCCTTGGCCTCCCAAAGTGTTGGGATTGCAGGCGTGAGCCACCGTGCCCAGCTACATATAACTCTTGACTCCCCAAAAACTTAACTACTGATAGTCTACTGTTGATCAGAAACCTTACCAATAATATAAAGTTAATTAACACGTTTTGTTCCATGTGTTATACTATTCTTGTATTATTGCAATAAAGTAAACTAGAGAAAAAATGTTATTTAGAAACTACATTTACAATACTGTACCGTATTTATTGATACCATAAGTTTACATTGTCCATTAACAAGACAAATTGTCTGAAATGGCGGGCAGCCGCAGCTGCAGACCTCACTCTACAGTACACGTCAAGCAATTTAACTTTTCCTTGAAGTGTCATGACTTTTGGGGAGCTTCTTGGGAGCATTTCCAGCATCACTAGTGGCCCTTTGTATGGGTCCCATGGTGTCAGTCAAGGTTTATGGTATTGCACTAAACACAAGGAAAAATACGTGAGAACTGCAAGAGATCACCTTTTTTTTTTTGAGACGGAGTTTTGCTCTTGTTGCCCAGGCTGGAGTGCAATGGCGTGATCTCTGCTCACCACAACCTCTGCCTCCAGGGATCAAGCGATGCGCCACCACGCCCAGCTAATTTTGTGTTTTGAGTAGAGACAGGGTTTCTCCATGTTGGTCAGGCTGCTCTCGAACTCCTGACCTCAGAAGAGATCACTTTTTACTGTTTACTAGAGAGGAACTGCTCACACAGAGATGATGAGCATCACATTTTTTTAAGAGAGTCTTGCTCGGTTGCCTAGGCTGGAGTGCAGTGGCACGATCTCGGCTCATTGCAGCCTGCACCTCCTGGGTTCAAGCAATTCTACTGCCTCAGCCTCCCAAGTAGCTGGTACTACAAGCTTGTGCCACCACGCCTGGCTAATTTTAGTAGAGACGGGGTTTCACAATGTTGGTCAGGCTGGTCTCGAACTCCTGACCTCAGATGATCTGCCCACCTCAGCCTCCCAAAGTGCTGGGATTACAGGCGTGAGCCACCGCATCCGGCCTGTCATGGCATTTTTAAGCCAATACTCACAACACTTAAGCTTGCCACAATAGTAACAGGAGGTGGCTACGAAGTTATTAACAGTAGTACACTGTTGTATTACGGTTAATTTTATGCAGGTTTGATTTCATCCCGCATCTTCATGTTTGTTTACATTTCCTCCACTGCAAATGGCACCATGTATGGTCTGTAAATGGTTGCGTAAGTTTTGATTAGCTTTTTATAATAGATTTGTGTATATTTTATGGTAATGAATGATAAAATAGACTAGTATCCACATATATTATACATTAATGACATACCTTTTTCTTAATTTTTTCAATATTTCTAATGTTATACAGTTTGTCTGAGTTTTCTCAAACTGTCACAAATCTCCAAAAATTCTAATATATATATATTTTCTAATATTTTTTCAATAAATATGAAAAAAAAAACTGCATATAAGCGGACCCGACCAGTTCAAACCCATGTTATCCAAGAGCCAACTGTACAGTATTAGAGAGAAGCATCTTTTATGAATTCACATTTTAATTGGGTTATACTATCTATTGATTAAGTAACTGTCTCACCAAACCCTTCACTTGTGTATAACCTGTGCTCTGCCAAGAACACAGGGTGGCAGCTGTGGCGTAGGAGAGAGAACACTGGATCAAGTCAAGATCTGTATTTCCATCTTTGCCCCTCACCTGGGCAGTCACTTGATCTCTTTGAACCACCATTGCCTCTTGTATTAAATGGCTGTGACACAGTGCCTCCTATGCAGAGTGGCTCATATGCATTAACCATCTGTTCCTCCATTTATTCTTTCATTCATTGAGAGGCAGTACAGATGGGGAAGTGGGTACAGTCACTGGATCCCATACGTGTGCTCTCTCTCCCCCTAGGACTATAAGTCAAGCCAAGCTATTGTCCAGCCGAACTGGCTACAAGATTTCTCCCTGCACCCCTCCCTGAACTCCCCCTAGACTTACACAGTCAAGGGCCCTCAGTGTTTTTAAATAGCTTCCTTTGCTGGCCGTTAGCTTGGAAGCATTGATCATGACATCCGCTTCACAGTAGAAGTGAGATGGAAGGTGGCCTCTGCCACGCCAGTGTAGTCAGGAGCAGGAACCGGAGCCTCAGAATCAGAGTGGCGTCCCAGTGAGTAAGGAGAGGACTGGATTTAGAGAAAGAAGACCTAGGTTTGTGTCTCCAGCCTGAACTTCAATAAAGTCTGTTAACTTTGTAGAATAACCCCCATCCTTCCTCACCAAGTGATCTGTTTTTTGTTTTTCTTTGAGACGGAGTCTCGCTCTGTCACCCAGGCTGGAATGCAGTGGTGCGATCTTGGCTCACTGCAACCCCCACCTCCCGGATTCAGGCGATTCTCCTGCCTCAGCCTCCCAGGTAGCTGGGATTACAGGTGCCTGCCACCATGTCTGACTAATTTTTGTATTTTTAGTAGAGACGGGATTTCACCATGTTAGCCAGGCTGGTCTCGAACTCCTGACCTCCAGAGATCTGCCTATCTCAGCTTCCCAAAGTGCTGGGATTTTGCCCGGCCCCTCACCAAGTGATTTGTAAGAAGATATGTGTGATACTTCCTAAACTTAAAAGTATTGTAAAAATGAAAGATGTTTTACAGAGTCATGTCATGCAAGTTTTAGTCCTAGAGTCTAGTCTATACGTTTCCTCTAGAAAGGTGGCCTTAGATATGACAGAACCTCTCACAGCCACAGTCTCTCCGCCTGTAGAAGGTAGGAGTTGGGCTGGATGATCTTTGAGACCTAAAAGATTCTGTCATGTATTGTCAAATGATTAAGTCAAGTCTTGCTTTGTCATCTTTAAGAAACAGGCAGTAAATATTGACTTCAGCAACAGGTTTGAAAAAACGAATCGCTCGGTGTTTCTTGCAGGAGGAGCAAATACGACATCCTCATGGAGAAGCTTTCAGGCATGCTGAGCACACGAACTAACTGTATAGAGACGCTGGGAAAGCTGAGGGAAGAACTGGTGAGCCTGGGGTTTCCCACGGGCAGGGCTGGGTGTGATCTGTACCATAGCCGGGAGGTCTTGTCAGGCATAGATGAATGATTTGCAGCCCAACACCCTATTCTGGATTTGATGCAAATAAGATTTTCCTTTGTTTGTTGTTTTTTTCTTTTCTTTTTTGAGGCAGAGTCTCTCGCTCTGTTGCCCTGGTTGGAGTATGGACTGTGTCCTTCCCGGGTTCAAGCGATTCTCCTGCCTCAGCCTCCTGAGTAGCTGGGATTACAGGTGCCAGCCACCATGCCCTGCTGATTTTTGTATCTTTATTAGAGACAGGGTTTCACCATGTTGGCCAAGCTGGTCTTGAACCCCTGACCTCAAGTGATGCTTATGTCTCAGCTTCCCAAAGTACTGGGATTACAGGAGTGAGCCACCGCGCCCAGCTGTTTTTTAGAATGAGAGAGTGCTTTGCCCTTCATTTAAATTCTTGCCTTTGCCTGACTTCCATTTTTCCCCTGGAGTTTTCTAGGACCTATTATCAAAGTTCAGACGGAATAGGAAAACGTGGCATTTAGGTTTACTTCTGTAATCAAGCTTGTGATCTTGTTCCCAGTGGTTTTGTACTGAAATAGCAGAGTGGCTGTCCTGAGGGGGAGGGGAGAGGATGCAGGGAGGAAGGCAGCTGTTGACCTGCTTTGTCTTTGGGCCCCGGAGCAGAGGCTGTGGTGAAGGGAGCGTGAGAGGGAGAAAGGCGGAGGGGTGCTGCTTCCAATCTGACTGGAAGGTTTCAGTGCAAGTCAGGAAAGAGCCAACGTTAGAGATGGAAGGAAAACAAGATTGCCCTGTGTGTGAAACCAGAACTTAAAACTGAACATTTGAAGTCAAGCTCTTTGGTGACTAGTAATTAGTCCCCTAATGAGTGGTCTTCAGTCTGACCACAGGCACCAGGACAGTCCTTGTTCTTTTCGCGCATTGCATCGGTGGAGTTGTAGTCTCTGATTTCATTGTTCACAGGGAAAGGAGGTATCTTCCGCATTGCTAGATTCGCTGTCTGCCTAAGCCTCTTTAAAGCAGTGGTTACAGTCTGGAGGCTTGTGGGCCAGACTTGGTCTGTTAAAAATCAATTTGACCTAGCATTTTTTAAGAAATTGAGACTTTCCATAAAAATCTAGGTTTCTAGTCTGTCTCTGGAACTGAGAAGCCTGGGTCTGCCCTCTCTCCTGACAGCAGTTAGCTGGAACTAGTTGTGCACTGGCTGGGTCCCCTGCAGTCCACCTGCTTTCTGTCACCTCTCAGACACGAGGCAGGGCGGCAGGGCTCTTTGTCATTCCCTGAGCACTGCTGTTTGTGATAGGGGAGAAGTGTTTTGCTTCTGTGTGTCTGAGTTTATCAGAGTAGAAAATCAAAGATAGACGGAGAAGACCTCAGGAAACCCTGGCAGAAACTAAGGAACTTCCTACCAGCTTAATAAACAAATAACTGGCCACTGTGTAGATTGATGTTGCTTGTCCAGCCCATGCAGACTCTGGAGATTGAAACCCTCCCTCCTACTAAGTCACTCAGGGGCAGGGAGACAGGGCTAGTCTGGTTTCAGGTCAGCCCTGTGGTCTGTGTTAGCAGCAAGCCTTGACTGTTACTGGACAGCCTTTCACTTATTCATTCAACAAATACTTCAGGGAGTGTGTATGCTGAGTTAGAACTGTGTTCCACAATAAGATGGTGAAAGTTAGCCAGGATGACAACAGGTCTCACACTGTCATGGAGCTGTCTAACCAGAAGGGTAGGCGTGTGAACACATACCTGGAAGGATGTAGCCGAGCCAGTAGCGGGAGAGGGGTGCTTTCTTTAGAGAACTGGGGAAAGCCTCATAGAGCTGTGCCAAAAGCACAGTTGAGCTGGGCTTTTCCCCCACACAGAGGGAAAGTGGCATTTGACGGAAAGGAGAAGAGCTGGTGCAAAGGCATGAGTTGTGGAAGGCCATGCAACATGCTTAGAAGTGGGCAGTAATCCACAGGGCAGCCGGCACATTGTGTGACTGGATAGGAAGGTAGGGGCCGGATCAGAAAAGACTGGAGTGCTGGCTGAGGAGTGGGGACTTTAGCCTTGAAACTTTAGCCTTATGCACTGCTGCTGGCCGTGTAGAAATGAAGAAGTTCTTAGCCAGGGGTGGTGGTATGCATCAGTCCAGCTACTTGGGAAACTGAGACAAGAGAATCTCTTTTTTTTTTTTTTTTTTTTTTTGAGACGGAGTCTCGCTCTGTCGCCCAGGCTGGATTGCAGTGGCCCAATCTCGGCTCACTGCAAGCTCCGCCTCCCGGGTTCACGCCATTCTCCTGCCTCAGCCTCCGGAGTAGCTGGGACTACAGGCGCCCGCCACCACGCCCGGCTAGTTTTTTGTATCTTTTAGTAGAGACAGGGTTTCATCGTGTTAGCCAGGATGGTCTCGATCGCCTGACCTCGTGATCCGCCCGTCTCGGCCTCCCAAAGTGCTGGGATTACAGGCTTGAGCCACCGCGCCCAGCCAAGAGAATCTCTTGAGCCTGGGAGGTGGAGGTTGCAGTCTAGGCAGATGAGCTGGTAGAGGGAAGGGGATGGGAAGAAGGTGGCGAGGTTGTGGCCATGAGGGCTGGAATTGTTTGAGAAACATTTTGGAGCTGGAACTAACAGGACGTGGTGAGTGCCTGCACTGGAATGTAGAGGTGACTTGAAGAAAGAGGATCTCAAGATGAAGCCAGTGGATTTGCTGGAGTGGCTGCTGCTCACCGAGGCAGCGCAAAGGCAGGCTTGTGAGGCAGGGATCACATCTGCTTGCTCACTGTGAGCCCCCACGATGAAGACAGTGCCTGGCCCCCTGTAGATGCTCAGTAAATATTTGCTGAATGAGAGTTGAATAAATAGAGAGGTCAGAAAGAGGAGCCGATTTGGGTGAAGAGGAGGCACAGGACAAATCTGAGTTTTGGACGTATTGGGTATGAAGATCTTCTATGACTTTCCCCTGGTGATGTCTAGTCAACAGCTGGAAATTGGGGTCACAGAGAGCTGAGCAGGATTCAGTGAAAATTAGCCTATAGATGAAGCTGAGGCCATGAATATGGATGCTGCCTTTGGGGGAGATTTGGTACGAAGACTCACTGCCTCTTTCTCTTTTAGCTGGCCAGATTGTGTGAGTCGTTGATGGCAGCCCCTCAGAAGGAAAGACTACATCATCCTTCCCCTCTTAGGATGGTCCAGGGCTTAGTGCCATATGTCAAGGGCTGGGATCTGATGGATGAGTTTCCATGGGGTCTTTTTATGGTGCTGGGGGCACGGCTAGATTAACGATAGATGCCATGTACAAGCCAGTGGCTTTGAATGAGCCATATGTGAGTCATCTGTATTGTTTTGATAGCCATATGTTCTGTCACCCAAGGGCTGGAGTGCTGGTTAGCCTGGGGGTAACCACACATATGTGGTGGCAGCAGCCCACAGACATTTGCTCCCTGTCTCTCCCCAGAGTGTAAGAGGAAACCTGTAAGACTCAGCAAACAGCTCTCAGTCGCGAATGCCTCCTGCTGTTCGCTCCTTCACTGGGAGCCGTGGTGACCTGCCTTACTCCTCCAGGGACTGCAAAATCACATGGCAGCAGTGCCCAGGAGGGTGATACCCACAAGCAAAATGGACCATGTGTAAAATAAATTTTTGATATAATATAGGTTTAAGAAATGAACTTTCCTCTAACTACCATTAGGGAAAATCAGCACAAAAATGATGATAAATGGCAACTGACCTTCAGTTTCATTGTTGGAGGCTCTGATGGGGGAGCGCAAAGGCTGTGACCCCCTGGAGACGCGTGGGCCCCGCTGAAGAGCAGCTGATCGAGGCTCCTGTTCACTGTTGCTGTGAAGCTACAGTCCTAGCATTGGCTGCCAGATCTTAGCCTTTCAAGAGAAGCCAGAATCTAGGTCTTTTTTTTATGTGAAATCACTCACTTTTCAATTTTGGCAAGTAAATTACTTTCTTGAAGAAAAACATTGTATCAATTTTAAAAGCAAGGCCTGCACTGGAGGCTGCTGTTGGTCACCCCTGCAGGGGAGATGTTCCTAGGATCATTTTGGTTTTCAGTCTTGCAAAAATAGGAGTGATGAGATGGAAATACCCATTATTATTCTGTTGTAACTTCACAGACCACATGTAAATTTTTACAATTTTTTTTCCTTTTTCTTTTTTTTTTTTTTTTTTTTAAACAGAGTCTCACTCTGTCACCCAGGCTGGAGTGCAGTGGTACTATCTCGGCCCACTGCAACCTCCACCTCCCAAGTTCAAGCAGTTCTCACCCTCAACCTCCTGAGTAGCTGGGATTACAGGCACATGTCACCGCACCCAGCTAATGTTTCTATTTTTAGTAGAGACAGGGTTTCGGCATGTTGGCCAGGCTGGTCCAAACTCCTGGCCTTAAGTGATCTGCCCGCCTCGGCCTCCCAAAGCACTGGGATTACAGGTGTCAGCCACTGCAGCCAGCCTATAGCATTTTTTAACCTATTTTTTTCTCCTTTCTTTTTCTCTACTGCCTTTGAGGGACAGGGGTGTGTGTCTGTGTGTGTGTGTTTGTATTAGTAATACGCTTACATGGTTAAAAAATCAAAACAACATGAAAAGGTATCAAATGAAGTCTTCAGTCTCCACGCCTCCACTCCCGCCTGCCTCATTCCCACCCCTGGATACCCTTCCAGGATCTGGCGAAGTGAATCTCTTTCCCCCTCTCTAATCAAAAGGTAGAATCGTTTATATCCTGCTCTGGACCTTGTTTTGGTCCCTTGACAAGGTAGCTTGGCAGGCTTTCCTCGTTAGTACCTCAAGATAATCAATTAATTCAGGTCCTGAACTTGTGTTCATTTACATGACTTTCTAGTCATTTCAGACATCTTGCTGTGTCTAATAGTAGCCTTTAAATTGTGTTTTGGCAGGGGCTGTGTGAAAGGACGTTTAAGCGTCTGTACCAGTATATGCTGAACGCTGGCCTAGCCAAGGTGGTGTCTCTTCGCTTGCAAGAGATCCACCCTGAATGCGGACCTTGTAAGACGAAGAAAGGTAACGCAGAGTCTCAGCTTCTGTTGCCTTGGCTGGCTGGCTCTCACTTCTCTCTTCTAAGCTTCAGCCTCTCTCTCCGATCACATTCTGCCTTGCGGCATAACGATTTCACGTATTTATTCAACTCTATACCTCAGTGCCTGGCTCAGGACTGTCCGTATAAAAAGTGCCTAGAAAATGTTTGCTGAACAAACTTCCAGCAAACATCTCTGTGGTGTCCTCCAAAATCATACTTTTATGGTGCCAAATAAACAAGTTCATCTTTTCCTCCTTATACTAAGCCACTCTATTTTTTTTTTTTTTTTTTTTTGAGGCAGAGTCTCGTTCTTGTCACCCAGGCTGGAGTGCAATGGTGCGATCTCTGCTCCCTGCAACTTCTGCCTTCTGACCTCAGGTGATCCACCCACCTTGGCCTCCTAAAGTGCTGGGATTGCAGGTGTGAGCCACCACGCTCAGCCCTTTTTTTTTTTTTTGAGACAGGATCTTTCTTTGTTGCTCAGGCTGGAGTGCAGTGGCATCATCTCGGCTCACTGAAATCTCCGCTTCCTGGGGTCAGACGATACTCCCACCTCAGCCTCATCACACCCGACTAATTTTTGTATTTTTTTGTAGAGACAGAGTCTCGCTGTGTTGCCCAGGCTGGTCTCAAACTCCTGGACTCAAGTGATCCACCTGCCTCAGCCCTGCAAAGTGCTGGGATTACAGGCGTGGGCCACCACTCCCAGCCACTTGTCATTCTTTAGCCTGCCTTTGTGAAGTGCCTACTCTGTATTGCATGATCTTGTTATCTAGCCCTGTAAGGTTGGTAGCATTGTCACCATTTTATATGTAAGAAAATTAAAGTGAAGAGATGCTGAGTAACTTACAGAAGGTTAAACAATCAGTACTCAGCAGAGGCAGGATCTGAGCCTTCTAAGAAAGTTAACTTAAGGAACAGACTATGAAACTTTAAAAACCTTCCTTAGGCTGGGCACGGTGGCTCACGCCTGTAATCCCAGCTCTTTGGGAGGCTGAGGTGGGCGGATCACCTGAGGTCAGGAGTTGGAGACCAGCCTCGCTAACATGGTGAAACCCTGTTTCTGCTAAAAATACAAAAAATTAGCCAGGCATGGTGGCGCGTGCCTGTAATCCCAGCTACTCCAGAGGCTGAGACAGGAGAATCGCTTGAACCCGGGAGGTGGAGGTTGCAGTGAGCCGAGATCGCGCCATTGCACTCCAGCCTCCATTATATTTTTTTCCTAGACAGGGTCTGTCTCTGTTGCCCAAGCTGGAGTGCAGTGGCACAACCATGGCTCACTGCACTCTTGATCTCCCAGGCTCAAGCTAATCCTCCTGCCTTAGCCTCATGAGTAGCTGAGACTACAGGCACACTTTACCATGCTGGGCTAATTTATTTTTATTTTTAGTAGAGACAAAGTCTTGCTATCATGCCCAGGCTGGTCTTGAAGTCCTGGGCTCAAGCGATCTCCTGCCTTGGCCTCTCAAAATGCTGGGATTATAGGCATGAGACACCAAGTCCAGTTATTTTTATCTATTCTTGATTTTTATCCCATCCTTTTTACTCCTCCTGATTAACCAGAATCATTTTAAAAGCTGCGGGTCAGAGTTCTCAGTAAAAGGTGTTAGTTGGAATATACGCATTTATCTACACTCCACCCAAATTTCACCATGGTGATGAAAGGGATATAAGAGGAGTAAACCCTCAACTACAAAGAAAACAGGACAGGAAATGACAACAGCAAATTTTTGTATTTTTAGTAGAGACGGGGTTTCACCATTGGCCAGGCTGGTCTTGAATCCCTGACCTCAGGTGATCTGCCCCCCTCAGCCTCCCAAAGTGCTGGGATTACAGGCGTGAGCCACTGCATTCATCCCTCAGTATTTGACTTTGAAGTCTAATGGCCTGAATGCCTAAAATACTCAGGGCCTGTGGAGCTAGTAATCATTTTTATTTCCTGTCCCGTTGGAAGAAAGGTGTTAAGGAAAAGACAGAAGTAATTTATATTTAAAGTAAAGAGAAACTAAGGAGAAACCTCAGTTCCTTAAAGAACCTTTTTTGCTAGACAGGCAACTGTAGAGAAAGGCTTCTCCTGAGCCTAAGGTCCCTGGAAATTGAACCAAACTAACTTGAAACTAACACCTCACACCTGAATGGACTTGAGAGTAAGACAGCCCTGGGTTAGAATTCTTGTTCCGTCACTGTCTGGTAAGGTGACCTTTAGCAAGTGATTTGATCTCTGTATACCTCAGTTTCCTCACCTGAATTATCTAAGGGGTAGTAGTACCCGCTTTCCAGGATATTGTGAGACTTACAGGTGACAGGAGACATAGAGCAGGGCCATAGGCTCATGACACACAGGCCCGATCTAGCCGTGTGTTTTGTTTGGCTCACAGTGTTTGTTTGTGTTGAATTTGTTGCTGGCATTTAAAAATCAGAAATTTTCACCTAAAAAGTCTGACTGTCAACTTCTCTGTAAAAATGCAATTAGGCAACGTTGAACTTCATTCCTTTATTAGCAGTTGGCTAGGCAGAGGGAACTGCCCCATTTCGGAGGGGCTCACCTTCCCCTCTCACCATGGACACCTGCTTCCCACTGTGTAGCCTGCGGCCTGCTTCACGCTGGGATGTCATTTGCCTGACCGTTGAAAGTAAGTTCATGCATAGGACCCATTGCCCAGTGAGTGGTTTCCATCATCTTGAGGCCTGGGGCTGGGACAAGAGGACTTTACAGAAGAAAGATCAGCATGACTTACAGCGCAGACAGTGGTGGCTTTGGCTCCTTGTGCTGGATTAAGGCAGCAGGCACCAAGATGGCGATGGTCAGGATGTTTAGATTGTCACATGCATGCACAAGGAGCCATTCTGATGGCTGGAGGGATGTCTTTGCCCACACTGTCGCCCACCTCTCTGCTGCTGCGACTGGAAACCTGGGCTCATGGTGAGTCCTTCCCTCACTTCCATGGCACGCTGTAGCTCAGTTACTCATCTGTGTGAATTCTTTCCAGCTAGCTCCTGAGCTCCTTCAGGGTGGTGACCACACGCTTTTCATGCTTTATGTCCTTTTTAAAGGCTGTGCAGTGTCTGCTTGAAACAGGGTAGGCGCTAAGCAGATGCTGAGCAAATTTAATTTAATTAAGTGCCACTTCAGTTACTTTCCATACGCAGGAGGCAAGAGATGAAGGCAGTTTTCAGGGTTTTTTTGCCTTGAGCTTTGTCTTTCCAGTTTGCCAAATTAACATAAAACCTTCCCTCTAAGGCATTATGGAGGAGACAAAGCTCAAATAATAAATAAAGATGATGTATTGTTTCATTTAAATTTACAGGTATACCTGGATCTAGTATATAAATTATTTCTAAAACTCCTTAACGAATTTGGATTTAGGCATCTTTCAAATGCATATTTCACTGCACAGAAGGCTTCAGTGATCTGTTTTGCAAAAAGCAAAAAAACTTTGGAAATGTAAACAGCCCCGCTGAACTGATCTGTTTTGCAAATTTGGATTATTTTCTTCAAGTGTTTACCAGTCATCCTGTGTTTATTAAATTGTGCTGAGAAAAGAAAGGGAGAGAAGTAGAAGTGAACTCAGCAGTCTGTCGGAAAATGATCACAGTTGGAAACAACTCACAGAAATTGTGCTCCCTGGGGCTAATGACTGAGGCGGTCAACTGGCTGGTTTTTCCAGGTTGTCACAAGCTCAGCATTGAAAGGACTGTGGGGTGAAGTAGCTGTGAATGAGATGGACTCTCTCCTCAGAGCTGTTGCCCCTGTGACTCTAAAAAAAAAGTTCAATAAGATTTCAGGACATGAGATCAGTATACAGAAGTCCATTGTGTTTCTATAGACCTGCCGTGCATAATCTGAAAATGAAATTAAGAAAACAATTTTGTTCACGGTAATTTGGGAATAAATTTAACAAAAGAAGTACAAAACATATACTCTGTGAAAACTACAAAATGTTGCTGAAAGTTAAGATTTATGTAAATGGAAAACATCCCAGGTTCCTGGATCCAAAGACTTCACAGTATAAGGAATCTACTGATTCCACACAGCCTGTGTGAGAATCCCAACTGACTCCTCCTCAGAAATTGACAGGCTGATTCTAAAATTCACAGGGAATGCAAAGGGACCCAGAGAGCTAAAACAATCCCGAAAAAGAATAAAGTAGAACTCACACTTCCTGCTTTTTAAACTTACTGCAAAGCAATAGTAATGGAGACAGTGTGATACCGGCACAAGGGTAGACAGATAACCGAATAGAACTGAGAGTCCAGAAATAAACCACACATCTATGGTCAAATGATTCTCGGCAAAAGTGCCAAGCCCATTCGATGGGGAAGGTGTGGTCAGTCATGAAAGGCCATGACTGTGTGGTTCCATTTATAGGAAAGTCCATAATGGGGGAATCTGGAAGTAGATAGTGAGTGCTTAAGGGCAGGGGTGCGGGGAGAGAGGAGCGAGAAAGGGTTTGAGGTGATGAGAATGTTCTAGAATCGACTGGTGATGGATGCAGGGGCCTGTGAATATAGTAAGAAACCATTGACTTGTACAGATTAAATGGATGAATTGTGTGATATGCAAATTATATCTCAACAAAGCTATTAAAATTTTAAAAAGTAAATAATAACCAAGAAACCTAGCAGGGTATAGCAAATTAAAGTATGATAGTTAAAATGGCCAACAGGCACAGTTAAAAAGTTAAAGTGGGATTGATGTATACAAGCTAAGAAAAAAGAAATGAACCATATTAAGAATGATTAAAATGCAACAAATAAATCCAAAAGTTTAAAGGAGCTTTGAAACCAAAAAATGAATTAAAAAGAATCAAGATTAGAAAAACAAAAAAGATAAAAGGTGAATATGAACAGAAAAAGAGCAGAAAAAGATTGTCAGAGATGTTAAAAGCCTAGAAAATTGATTATGCTGGAGGGAAAATGGTTAAAACAGTTAAAAAGTGATTAAAGAACACTAGCTTAAAAAATGAATAAGAGAAGTAAAAGAAAGACATGGTAATATGGCAGAAGCTCTGTTGAAAGCAAGAACTTTAAAGAGGGGTAAGAACCCCAAGGGTGTAAATTTCTGGGCTGAGTAACTTCTGCTGAGTCCTAGACAGTTCTCTGGAAGGGACCCAGGCACCTGGGGAGCGCCCTTTGCCGGGAACTGGCCTCTTCCCTCCTCTTTGCTCTCCCCCAGGAGGGACCAGCCACTCAGTCCTGCAGACAGCAGGAGGCTTTGGCCTCCCTCAGCAGAGAAATGTGTTGTGTTTCTTGGAAGAGCACACTGGGGACAGGTGGGAGGAGTGTGAGGACTGGGAAAGAGAAGCAGGCTGGAACAGGATGGGTGACTGGCCGTGCGCTGAGGGAGGGGCCCTAAGATTTTCTTGTAAGACCTCTCTAAGGTGTAGCTGGCTGATGCCTTTGCAGGCTGAGAAGGGAATGCTCCCTGCGCTAGGAAGAGTTGAAGGCAGGTGCCAGAACTTGTGAGCAGGGGAAATGACCGTACAGGGTGAGGGCCTGGCAGCGGACGGAGGTATCCATGGGGCCAGTGCAGCGACTGGGATGTTTCTCAGTGAGGGATATGGCCTCCTTAAATAGCCCCTGGCTCAGAGCCCTCAAGAGAGGTTCGCTGCTGCTGTTAGCACTGCACAGTTGACACCAGCCCCTCCCATCTATTGATCACACTTTAAGAGCACTGGGGAGGCTGGGCGCCGTGGCTCACACCTGTAATCCCAGCACTTTGGGAGGCCCAGGTGGGCGGATCACTTGAGGTCAGGAGTTCAAGATCAGCCTGGCCAACATGGTGAAACCCCATCTCTACTAAAAATACAAAAATTAGTTAGGCATGGTGGCAGGCACCTGTAATCTCAGCTACTTGGGAAGCTGAGGCAGGAGACTTGCTTGAATCTGGGAGGTGGAGGTTGCAGTGAGCTGAGATCGCACCTCTATTCTCCAGCCTGGGTGACAGAGCAAAACTCCATCTCAATAAAAAAAAAAGAGAGAGAGAGCATTGGGGACCTCAAGTCAGCTACCAACTCAGCCCAAGGGTTTGGGGAGGTGATTGACTCAGAAGCTGTACACGAAGAGCGTTTCAAGAGTGTTTATAATTTTCTGAACCCTTGTAAACCCCCATGTGTACTATTGTCAGTACCCTTGTTTCCTCGAACAATTAGTGAGAAAAACCCAAGACCCTGTGGGCTTGTCTAGAGGCACTAAAAAGAGGAAAGAACTGGGTGAGATGCCATATTGTTATCCCATTTTGTGGTCAGTCTTGGAGTGGAGGGAAGTAGAAAAAACATCGAGATGACAGTCCAGGCAAGGCTGGCTGGGCATGGTGGCTCATGCCTGTAATCCCAGTACTTTGGGAGGCCGAGGCAGGCGGATCATTTGAGGTCAGGAGTTGGAGACCAGCTTGGCCAACATGGTGAAACCCCATCTCTACTAAAAATGCAAAAATTAGCCAGGTGTGTTAGTGCGCGCCTGTAATCCCAGCTACTTAGGAAGCTGAGGCACGAGAAACGCTTGAACCCAGGAGGTGGAGGTTGCAGTGAGCTGATCACACCATTGCACTCCAGCCTGGGCGACAGAGTGAGACTCCATGTCAGCAAAACAAAACCAGACCAAACACAAGGTCTCACTCTGTCTCACCCAGGCCAGAGTGCAGTGCTGTGATCATGGTTCACTGCAGCCTTAGCCTCGAAGGCTGAGCAATCCTTACCCCTTAGCCTTCCAAGTAGTGGGACTACAGGGGTGTGCCGCCACACCAGCTAATTTTTTTAAAAAATTGTTGTTTTGTAGAGATGGGATCTCACTTGTTGTCCATGCTGGTCTCGAACTCTTGGGCTCAAGCGATCCTCCTGTCTTATCCTCCCAAAGTGCTGGGGTTACAGACGTGAGCCACTATGTCCAGCCTTGTTTCTTTCATTCTAGTCCTTCTAACCATACAATCCTGTCAGTACTATTTTCTTTCTTTCTTTCTCTCTCTTTCCTTTCTTTCCTTCTGTCTCTCTCTCTTTTTTTTCTTTGTTTTTCTCTTTTCTCTTCCCCTTTCTTTTTCTTTATTTCACCGATGAGAAAACAGAGGCACACGTCCCTTGCCTGAGGTCGCAGAGCTGGGCAGTGCTGGTGCAGGGATTTGGATAGAGTGTCGGTTACTTACTCTGCTGCCTCCCATGTGAGACTAGGCTGAACTCAGGAGGAAGTGGAAATCGGGTAGTTGAGTGCCTGGGGCCTGAGCCTGGCTGGGACACTGGCTAAGGGTAAAACCAGTCGAGGACAGCTCCCATGGGCCTGAGGGTCTGTGGATCTGGACTCCCTTTCAGGCCTCTCTCCCTCCAAGCCAGCTTCCTTGTCCACTGCAGAAATAGCTTCCAGTCAGTCCCAAACATCATGCCTACAAAATAAACAAGAAAATATACTATGGTTGGCATAGAAACCTTCCACAGCTACCTTTCTCTGTATCCTCACCTTCATTCCTGCCCTCTCCCCTCCCCTTCCCCAGTAGGCCCCTTTTCCATCTCAGCGCCTTTGCTCATACCCTTCCTTTTGCCTGGAATACCTGTCTTCTTCTGCCTTATCAGACAATTCTTAGTATCCTTTACTGTCCCACCCAAATGCCACCTCCTGTCTCTGCTGTCCCCTGCCTAGCCCCATCCTGCCTCTTTCTCATTTCCAGGCTCTGTGCATGCTTAAAGCAGGGTCCTGAAGGTGTTGTAGCACATTTCCCAGCATGGTTGGCTGGCGCTGCTAGTAGTCAACCAACCAGAGAGCATGCGTTGAGTACCTAATTTGCCTCAAGTGTTACGCTAGGGCCCTTGAATGCATTCATTCATTTAGTCCTTACTACCAGCTTGTTCTAGGCATGCTGTTAGAATTACCCTCATTTTACCCATGAAGAACTTGAGGCTCAGAGAGGTAAGGAGCTTCCCCATGGCTGAGCCAGAATTCAAACCCAGGCATGTGAAGCCTGAGCACATTGTCCTTCCTGTGCTGCCCGCCAGCCTCTCTCTCACACACACAACCTTTTGCAGGGGCAGAAAACCTGTCTCTCTCATCTGTTTGTGTTCTGGGCCCAGCACAGAATAAATGCTTGTGGAGTCAAATCGAGTTAAAGGCCCCAAGCACTGTCTGATATTTTCAGCCCAGGTGACTGGGTATGCCACTTGATCCTCCAAAGCTGTGCATTTCCAAGGTTGAACGATCAGAGTTGTAAAAGCAGTAGCAAACATTGACAGAGCACTACCTCCACGCCAGGCGCTGTCCTAAGGTTTCTATGAGGAAGATGCTATTATTATCCCTATGTTATAGATGAGGAAACAGGCCTAGAGGCCGTATTACATAGCCAAGTTATACAACCAGCAAAGGCTGCCAGAGGCAGGGTAACACCAGACAGATTGACTCCGGAGCCCATAATTTAACCTGTACCACCATTGCCCTGGGGTGTGTGCTGCAGCACCCCCACCTCTGTCATTCAGTGTTCCCTGAATTCTGTGCTTTCAGCCTGTGGCCAGGCGTGTGTGTGTGTGTGTGTATGTGTGTGTGTGTGTGTGTGTGTGTTGGGCGGGGGTGGCGGGGAGGTAACACACTGAATTTACGGGACATCTGCCTGCCTTACCAGTAGGACTTTCCCATTGCTTGTGATCCTTAAAGAGGAAAGCTGCCATGGGGTTCGTTTGTTCCCATCTTGCTTTTGTTCTTTCTTGGGTTGATCACAGTTGAGAGTGTCATTTTACTAGGAGGCCAGATGGATTTTTCACTGGGAACGGGAGAAACACAGACTGTTGGTTCCACCTCACAGCTACTCTGGTTTTTCCTTTGCAATGAATCGTGCTCTCTGATGGAAATTTGAAATTCTAGCCTAGCCAGGTGGCCTAGTGTGGAAGGCATCGGTTAGATCATATGACCACTCTGAGTGTCAATTTTCTTTGTCTTAAAATGGCAATAATAACTTGCAGAAGCCACGTGGTTAGTAAGTAAAATCGCTTCCGAAAACACTAAACACAATGGCTGGCTCCTACTAGGTGCTCCTTAAGGAGTCACTCCTTCTCTTTTTCTCGTCTGGGTCTTCAGAATGTCGGAATGAAGTCCATCTTGGATCCTGGACACAAAAGATCTATGTGATTTCTTTGTGTTGGACTGCTAATATTAGCATGCCATGTCTTTAAAATGCCTGAAACTCCTCATGCCTGTGAGCGGGTGCTGGTTTTATCTTACTGCCTTTGGTTCCTGGGAAGAAAGCCCTGTGTCCAGGGACCAGGGGTTGCCATTAGCAAGTCCCCAGTTCCTCCCAGGGGAATTGCTGGTCACTGAGGTGGTAGCTTAAATGGGGCAATACGCCCCAGTCACCCTGGATGACGTGCGCTTATTCGGGTCTTGCTCTGCCCCTGTGGCTTTTGGCTTTAGCTGACTTGTAGTCTGGAACAGGTACCTTCAAAAAGGCAAGTAGGAGCCAGAGGGATTTTAATAATAGAAACTGAAATTCTAAAGCTGGTAAAACTCTAGAACTGTGGGAAAGGCACACAGGGCTGGTGAAACTCCTTCCGGATGGTCCCTTGGAATCACAAGGCACACACTACACTGTTCCATCGTTTACCTGCCTGATCTCTTAACAGTTCTCCCCACAAGGCTAAACACTGTCATCAGCCCTAGTTTTCAGGCAAGACACTTGAGGCTGAGGGAGGTCAGCCACCTTGTCCAGGCCCACCCGACACAGCAGCAGGGCTCACAGCCAGCTCTGTGGCAGAGAGTCTGGCTTCCCCACCACAGTGCTGGGCTGCCTCTCCAGCACAAGGTTTCCAAAGGAAAGATGTGCACCAGGCTCGACTCGGTGGCTCATGCCTGTAACCCTCTACTTTGGGAGGCCAGGGTAAGAATGTCACTTGAGGCCAGAAGTTCTAGACCAGCCTAGGTGACAAAGCAAGATCCCATCTCTACAACAAATAAAAAAAAAAAATGATCCGAGCGTGGTGTTGTATGCCTGTAGTCCCAGCTACTCGGAGGTGAGGTGGGAGGACCGTGTGAGCCCTGGAGTTCGAGGCTGCAGTGATTGTGCGGCTACACTCCAGCCTGGGCAACAAAGTGAGACTCTGTCTCAAAAGAAAAAAAAAGATGTCACGGCATGGGGAAAGGAAAATGTTTCTGTGATTGGTATGTTGTGAAAGAGCAAAGCCAGACACAGCTTGGTTAAATAAAACAGGGCTTACTTGCTGGGCAGATACAGAAGAGAGTCAGCGCAGTTGGGATTCACAGCAGAGAAATCAGCTATGCCCTGTGGGGCAGGCAGAGCCACAGATCCCATGGCCAAAACATTCGGAGAGCCACTCCAGGCCTTCTGGAAGCACAGCCACCTCACGCTGGGCCCAGCCTCAGCACCTGCTCCGGGTCGTGGGTGCTTTGTGGGTCCTGGGGCTGATGATGCCTATTGTGGTTGCACAGAACAGCTCATAGTCCTCCCGCATCGCCCTGAGCCCCCGTGGCCAACAACTGAGCCTTATGCTCAGAACCAGAGCAGGGGGGCGCCTTCCCGCGAGTCTCCAGGAGGCAAACCATCATGACCAGAGGGCAGCTTTGGGGCTTATCCCACAATAAGAGGGGGCCCGCCACCCTGAATGCCACTGATGTTTGTCATGCCTCAGCGCTGTGCTAGGTGCTGGTGGTACTAATCAGAGTAACTCCCCTACTGGCCGAGTGCATCCACTGCAGGCTGGCAGCCTGGGCTGACTGACATCCTAGCTCTGCCACTCACTCCATAGCGCCATCACTTTGAGCAAGTGCCTTAGCTTCCGCATCTGTGAAATGGAGCTTACAGGGACCTGCCTCCCTTGGGGTTGTGGGATTTTATGGGTTAATTCATGTACCGCCCTTGGCATGGTGCCTGGCTCCCAGCAAGTGCTGGGTGGTCATGTTGAGGGATTGCTCCATGCCAGCCTCTGTACAGATGTTGTCTCGGCCATGCTAACATTAACCCCGTGACACAGAGAACACTGTCATCCCATTTTGCAGGTCGGAAAACAAAGAGTCATACTTGGTAATTTCCCCAAAGTCACAGACATGGGGAGCTGTGGAACTTGAGATGGAAACACTTCTCTGCCTGGCCCTGGAGCCCAAGTTTCATCCCCACCTTCCCTCCAAACGTTTATTCAGGAGGTAGTTGTGCCATTTGTTGGAGGGGGGCATGGGATGGGTGTCAGTTGCTCCACTAGTAGAGAGGTGAGGACGGTGAACCAACTTGGTGGGGAGAAGAAGGGGTTTTTTTGTTTTTTTGTTTTGTTTTGTTTTGTTTGAAACAGGGTCTCACTCTGTTGTCCAGGCTGGAGTGCAGTGGTGTGATCATAGCTCACTACAACCTCAAACTCCTGGGCTGAAGCGATCCTCCTGCTTCAGCCTCCTGAGTAGCTGGGACTACAGATGCACACCTCCAAAGCCTAGCTAATTTTTTGTATTTGTTAGGGAAATGAAGTCTTGCTCTGTTGCCCAGGGTGGTCTCAAACTCCTGACCTCAAGTGATCTGCCCGCCTCGGCCTCCCAAAGTGCTGGGATTACAGACATGAGCCACTGCGCCCGGCCAAGATCAGAAGCTTTGAAGGCTGTGAGGCTTTTTCTCTTTTTTGCCTACTGAGGTCACGCGTTTACTAGTACCGTTTCTTGCCTTCCACTGTGTTTATTTTGAGGGCTGTCCTGTGGGTCTTTTCCTAGCTAATTAGCCTCTTAAAGAAGTTTAAAAGGAGAAGAAATAACGCTGGGCCACTGGCTGAGGACGCCTTGGGTCTGACTCCCCTAAGTGCTGTGTTGTGCTGCTGCTCAGGCAGAAGCCAGCATCCCTGACCCCGGGTCACTCAGCTATTCCCAGTCTCAGGGACGTTTTGAATCGGGGAGTCTAAACCAAAGGTTTAGAGCCTGGATTGTGGAGCCAGATTGCCTGGTAAATGCCAGCTTCTTACTGGCAAAGAGACATCTGTTTGTGTGAATTCCTCAGCTCCTTAGTGTTCTCATGTGGGACTGGAATGATCACCCTTACCTCCTCTGGCCATGGTGAGGGTCAGTTCATAGGGCACACAGGGAGCCTAGGATAGCATCCAGGATGTAGTACTGGATAAACGGTCGTAGTGTTATTAGGAGCAATAGGTTGCTCGTGTGAGCAGCATGGTGGAGTGGGGGTTGGGAGGGGGTTGACTAGCGGACAGTCTAGGG
Source organism: Theropithecus gelada (assembly GCF_003255815.1). NCBI lineage: Eukaryota > Metazoa > Chordata > Mammalia > Primates > Cercopithecidae > Theropithecus > Theropithecus gelada. The sequence goes on from NC_037688.1 coordinate 56,780,419, forward strand.
GGGAATGGCGTGGTGGTCTTGTCTTCCTTTGTGCTGGGTGTGTTGGCCACCAGCTGCTAGAGGTGCTACTTGTAGAAAGGGAGCCTGGCAGGGGACCCTGTCCCAGTGCCCGAGGCTTTAGATAGTTCTTACTCATGTCCACAGTCCCGAGAGTCCCCTTGTCCCCATATTTCCCCTCCTGATTGCTTAAGCCTCCCATTCTGAAAGAGGGATTGCAGGAGAGGGCAGGGCAGGGGCCTGGAGCACAGGGCAGAGCCAAGAGGGACGGCAGGAGGCCCGGCGGGGACTTGGCAGGAGCCGAGGCTTCAGGCCTGCGCTGGGGCCTTAGGTTGCCTCTAATGAAAAGCCATGCCCTGGGGGACTTTCTGTTGCTGTGAGGAGTGGAGGGGTCAGCAGCAGGTTGGTGCCTGGGGACCACTTCTGCTGGCCGCTTGCCCTAGGCTGGCTCCCCCTAGAGTGTCTCCTGAGGTCTGTTGAGTTCCAGGCATCTCCTGAGTTCCAGGCCCTAAGATGCTTATTTGTGAACTTCACCTGCAAGCCACATGCTGTGCCCCCACAAGAACCTCCTGCTCAAGTGGAGGTGGCTGGACCTGACTTTCCTTGGACCTCAGTCTTGTGTGCTGTCGGGGGTGGCATTTCACACTTGCGGGCAGGGTCCTGTACTAGAGGGCTGGGCTCCAGGGCCAGAGTCAGTGCCCACTCCTTGCTGTAGCACCCAGGATTCTGTGCATCCACATGCTGATGAAAGTTGGTGGAGAAGCTGTCCCTATTATTCTTACGACTACTGTAACAAATTACACCAACCTAGTGACTTCAAACCACACAGATAGATTACTATCTGAAATGGCTTTCACTGGGGTAAAATCAAGATGTTTGCAGGGCAGTGTTCCTTCTGGAGGCTTTAGAAGAGAATTCATTCCCTGGCCTTTTTTAGTTTCTAGGAGGCACCTGCATTCCCTGGGTTGTGGTCCCTTTCTCTGTTTTCAAACCCAGCAGTGTAGCATCTCCCAGTCTCACTCTGATCCTACTGCCTCTCTCTTTTAACGACTTTTTGTTGTTGTTTAGTGTTTTGTTTTGAGACAGGGTCTCTGTCACCTGGGCTGGAGTGCTGTGGTGTGAGCTGGGCTCACTGCAACCTCGACCTCCCAGGCTCAAGCAGTCCTCTCACTTCAGCCTCCTGAGTAGCTGGGACTACAGGCACATGTTACCACACCTGGCCGATTTAAAAAATTTTTTATAGAGTTGTGTCTTGCTATGTTGCCAAGGCTGGTGTTGAACTCCTGGGCTCAAGTGATCCTCCCTGCTTTGGCCTCCCAAAGTGCTGAGATTACAGATGTGAGCCACCATGCCCAGCCTAAGGACTCTGTGGTATTACATTGGGCCCACCCAGATAATCCAGGATAACCTTATCTCAAAATGCTTAACTTCACTCTGACAACAATGACCCCCAAAAATCCACGACGCCTTAATTTAATCACTTCTGCAGAGTCCCTTTGGCCATGGAAGGCAACATGTTCACAGGTTCCGGGGATGAAGATGTGAACATCTTTGCAGGGCAGTTTTCCCACTCCGGGTTATCGTGTATCACAGGATATCTTGGTGTTCATGTTGGAGACCGGTGACCTTAACTGAGTCACTTTTCCCGTCACTTACAAGCTGTTGGGAGCTTGGACAAGTTATTCAACCCCTCTGTTCCCTAGCATCTTCATCCAAGGGTTGTTGGGACCGAATGAGTTAGCACATGTCAAGTGTCAAGAAGTCCCCATTTTTCCTTGTACCTTTTCTAGTTCTTACCTACATGTACACTTATCTTTCTCTTGTTATAGCCGTAGGTACAAGTGTGTTATTTTTTCCCCATGTTTTACTTTTGTAGGTTGCAGTATAGGTGCAGTGCGATGATTTGAAGGCAGACACTAGTCCACAGAAAGTGAGGTGGCTGGTAGGTATGCCACCCTCCACCCCCATTGCTGATTTTTTTGTAGTACTCATAAGATTGCTCTGATGCTATAAAGAGTACTATAGTGAACCTATTAGTACTGATAGCCTTGTCCTCCTTTTGAGTTGTTTTCTTGGAATAAACGTTTACACTTGGAATCATTGTAAAATCCCCTCGAAATGCTCTAGAAGGGTTATACAGCTCATTTACACTGCTGCCACACCTTATTGGCAGTGAGTATTAGCTTAAAAGGAAAAAGATGTTTTTTATCCTTTTGGCAAATACCGCTTGCGTGCCTGCTGAGTGTGGGCCGTGTCCTGGGTGCTGGGAAGAGACAGGCACGTTCCTGTTGTCATGGAGCTGGTCTCCAGCAGGAGAGGGCGACTGTTGATTTAACAGAACTAATAGCACCTCGTTATTCCTTCCATTTGCATTGCTTTCTTCCCTCATTCTTCTAAAAACAAAAAGCAGCTTTATGGAATACATTGTCAGGTCTTGTGGTCCTGACCACATTTTTAAACCTCCGGACATGGTGATGTGTATGACCTTTGTGGGGATCTCTGTCTCTGCCGACATGTGCTGTGATATTTCAGAACCCCTCACCTCCCCCAGGCAGCGCTGCTTTCACTCATTGCTGGAAAACCTGTGCTTGTGTTGCCAGGGACTGATGTCATGGTTCGGTGCCTCAAGCTGCTGAAGGAATTTAAACGGAATGACCATGACGATGACGAGGACGAGGAGGTCATCTCCAAGACAGTGCCTCCTGTGGACATCGTGTTCGAGCGGGATATGCTCACGCAGACCTATGACCTCAGTAAGTCTTTTTCCCACATCAGCTTGGATGTGGTTCCCGAGAATCTGAGTCAAGAAGTGCTTTGCCCACATGTGGAGAGAGGACTCTGCTATAGAGAATGTAATACAATGGGAAGCGCCTTGGTTCCCCAGAAGGGTTCAGGCTTTGAGGTCAGATTGGAGTTTGAATCCTTGCTCTGCCACTTAGCCATATGACTTTAATGAGGTCTCTGAGCCCCAGTTTCCTCATCTGTAAAAGCAGGCATTTTAAAGTTCTCCAGAGACACAGAATCAGTAGGAAAAATATATGTAGATGTATGAAAGGAGCTTATTAAGGTAATTGGCTCGTGCAGTTATGAATGCTGAGAAGTCCCACTAGCTCATCTGTGAGCTGGAGGCCCAGGGAAGCATCAGAACTAGGGAAGCCGCGGGGGCATGTCCCAGTTACCTAAGGCTGGAGAGCCTGGAGTTCTGATGGCCAAGAGCGGCAGCAGAGGGGGCTGCAGCTCCAGAAGAGAGAGAGGGCAAGTTCGCCTTCCTCTGGCTTCTTGTTCTGTCTGGGCCCCTGGCTGATGGGATGGTACCCGCCCACATGGAGGGCAGATCTGTCCCACGTAGTCCACTGAGTTACACACCAGTCTCCTTCAGAAACACCGTCACAGGCACACCCAGAGATAAAACCTGACCAGTGATCTGGGTATCCCTTAATCCAGTCCCATTGACAACTAAGGTTAACCATCACATGTCGAGAGCATCAACACTAGCACATTATGAGGATAAATGAATCAAAATAAAAGAGCTGCTATAGGGTCTGGTGCATAGAAAGCACTGAAAAAAGAAAGCTATTACTATTATTATTCAAAGGTTCAAGAGCTATCTGTTGTTTTCTAAGATTGGTCTGGTGTTACCACAGGCCAGGAATCTATGATAAATGGGCAAAGAAAACATTCTCTCCAATTCCTAACCCTTCCCCCAGGTCCCCTAACTTCTGTGTAGCAAAGAAAACATTCTCTCCAATTCCTAACCCTTCCCCCAGGTCCCCTAACTTCTGTGTAGGACAGCAGTGACCTAGTGTCATAGGTGGTGTGGCCTCAGGTCCCTGCAGGGAGGACAGAGCAGAAGGTGAAGCGGCTACAGGGGATCTGACTGAGCTGTGGGGTCAGCCCAGCCTTTTTGGAGGGCTGTTTGGTAGCTCCCTTCACATCTCTCAGAATGGGTTCCTCACAGCACAACTGGGGAAACGCTGCCCTTAACCCTTTCTTTTTTCTCTTTCTTTCTTTCTTTTTTTTTTTTTTTTTTGAAATGGAGTTTCACTCTTGTTGTCCAGGCTGGAGTGCAATGGCGCCATCTCAGTTCACTGCAACCTCCGCCTCCCAAGTTCAAGTGATTCTCCTGCCTCAGCTTCCCAAGTAGCTGGGATCACAGGCATGTGCCACCATACCCGGCTGATTTTTTTTTTTTTTTTTTTTTTTTTTTGAGACAGAGTCTCACTCTGTTGCCCACGCTGGAGTGCAGTGGCACGATCTCGGCTTCTTGCAAGCTCCGCCTCCCAGGTTCACGCCATTCTCCTGCCTCATCCTCCCGAGTAGCTGGGACTACAGGCACCCGCCACCACGTCCAGCTAATTTTTTTGTATTTTTAGTAGAGACGGGGTTTCACCGTGTTTGCCAGATGATCTTGATCTCCTGATCTTGTGATCCGCCCGTCTTGGCCTCCCAAAGTGCTGGAATTACAGGCGTGAGCCACCGCACCCGGCCAAAAGGAAGATACTTCTGAAAAGTCAAAGAGCTTTGCCACCACGTCTGCCTTGCGGCTCGTGTGCTTTACTGCTGGGACTACCTGCCTACCTCCCAGTTCCTAAGCCAGCTCCTTCCTGGAGTTCTTAGTTCCAGCTTAGTAGGATGCATTTAAAGGGCCTCTGAGCGGCAGATATACTCACAATCCTGACATACACCAGCTTATGACAGCCCAGGAGTGGACAAGCTACACACAGCAACAGTGGGGCCCAGTGGTCTGCGAGTCATTTACTCCAGAGTCGAGGAATACCATTTCCTTTCAAAGTCCCCGCTTGCACGACTCTTACGGGACCGTGCAGTAGTCAGAGTCCACAATGCCTCTGTGTCTATCAAGAAACACTGGGAAATGAAGAATACACATTAAAAAAAGTTCTGAATTAAAAATTATTTTGATGCTTCTTAAAGAGGTCAGTTTCATTGATCTGAAACAGTTCATTCATGCGAAAGGGCTAATTTCTTGCCATTGGGTAAAGCCTATTGGGTTCCTGCATTTTCGTATTTCAGCTGTTGATCACCTGACATTTAGTATTTTAACGTGGTGTCGTGAGATAGTAAGCATTCAAACATTAGCTGTTAGCGTTACTAGCCTAGCATAGTATGTTACTCAGAGGCTTGGGAGGGAAGCACACTTGGGAGGATAAGGGAGAGAAATGGCGTATGTTTTGTTCTGTCTGTTAATTTCACAGCATTGAAATGTCTGCTGAAAAAGTGGGCTGGAAACTGACTTGTGCAGAACAGCTCCTTTGCAGCCGTTTGGGTTCATGTGTATTGTTTCTCACAGTTGAGCGCAGAGGCACGAAAGGAATTTCCCAAGCTGAAATCCGAGTGGCTATGAATGTGGGAAAACTAGAAGCAAGAATGCTGTGCCGACTCCTTCAAAGATTCAAAGTTGTCAAGGTAACATCATGAGCCTTCCCCCAACACTCCTTGTCTTTGGAGGTACATGCGGTGTATTCGCTAAGGAGCATCTCAGTCAGAAGATTCGATGGCCTGACATGTGTGTCAAGGAGGCAGTTGGCCTCCCCGGGGCTGAGTGCAGTCCATAGCCATGTTATGTCTCTCCCTCACTGTGGTTCCTGTTCGTCTTCCCTTTTTAAGAATTGAATGACTTGTCAGCTTTGAAAAGTCAGAAAGTAGCCGGGCATGGTGGCCCACACCTGTAATCCCAACACTTTGGGAGGGTGAGGCAGGTGGATCACCTGAGGTCAGGAGTTCGAGACCAGCCTGGCCAACATGGTGAAACCCTGTCTGTACTAAAAGTACAAAAATTTAGCCAGGCGTGGTGGTGCATGCCTGTAATCCCAGCTACTCGGGAGGCTGAGGCAGGGGAATTACTTGAACCCAGGAGGCAGAGGTTGCAGTGAGCCAAGTTGGCACCATTGCACTCCAACCTGGGCAACAAAAGTAAAACTCCATCTCAAAAAGAAAGAAAAGTCAGAAGGTGATGTGGCCACCCCAGGAGCCTACTCCCATGTGGGGACAGTCAGCTGGGGCTGGCCACTCTGTTCACCTGCTTCAGACAAAGCAGTGCTCTCCAGGGTTCCACCATCCCCACCTGGCCCTCCTTCTCATGCATGTTACTTGCCGGGTGCCTGGGGACATCGAGTTGTCCAGCTATGCCCGTCTGGCACTCTTCTTTTGTAATTCAGACCTGTGGTCTCAGCCCCTGACATGCCACTCTCGTCTTGCTCACGATCTGGTCATCTGGCTGGAAGGCAGTATTATAGTTGGGTGAATGACTGCAGCACACTTAGCCCCATCCTGGCATGTGGTGGTACCTAGATGTTACTCTTTTCCTGTCAAACGCCCTGGGAAGAGCCCCTTGCCCTTTTCTGGAAGTTAAAATGGGTGTGGATCACTGATGCCCTGTCCACCAATCCTCATGGCAGTGGCTAAGTGGAGCTCGAGTTCTCCAGTCTAACTTTTCAGTCTGCATCACAAACACTTGCTGCTTACTGACCGTTTTGTGTGGGCCACGTCCTGTCCCAGGCACTGGGGCTATATGGAAGGTTAAGTCAGGGCCCTGCCCCTGAGAAGCTCATAGCCTCATAGAGCAAACACACATTCAGGGTTGTACTTCAGAAAAGGATCCCTGTGGAAGCAAGACCTGGGGGATTACAGAGAGGAAGAGCCTGGAGGAAGCATCAGTGTTGCCCAACCCAGGGCCCAGGCAGTAAGACAGGAGACACAGAAGAAAGACAATGAGGAAATAGACGCCACAGACCACCTGAACCCCTGTGGGTATGATGCCCTCTTTGCAGTGGGATAAACACATCTTATTCCCTCTAGGGATTCATGGAAGACGAAGGTCGGCAGCGAACCACCAAGTACATTTCCTGCGTGTTTGCAGAGGAGAGCGACCTAAGCCGGCAGTACCAAAGAGAGAAGGCCCGCAGTGAGCTCTTAACCACCGTGAGCCTGGCATCTATGCAGGAGGAGTCGCTTCTGCCTGAAGGCGAGGACACCTTCCTCTCTGAGTCGGACAGTGAGGAGGAGAGGAGCAGCAGCAAGCGGAGACGCAGAGGGTCCCAGAAGGACACAAGAGCCTCTGCGAACCTCCGGGCTAAGACCCAGCCTCATCACTCCACCCCAACCAAGGGTAGGGAGCGCGTGGGGCGGGCGGGGGCTGCGTGCACTGCACTACTGGGCACCTGCAAGAAACACCTCTTCAGTTCAGCAAACGCCTGCAGTTGCCCTTGGAACCATCCTAATGAGAGGCCCGATGCTGTCACTTGTACCACATCATCATGGGTTTGGAGGAGAGGGTCCTGTGGTATCTCCTGGCTGCTTGCAAATCATTTCTTCATGGCCGATGTTTTGTTTGCTTGTTTTTACTATTAAAGGATGGAATTTCATAAGCTTCCTCTGCCCCCTCCCCTCCAACAGTCTAAGACTCCTCCAAGTTTTTAGTTTAGTTATAGAAAACTTTTTTAAAATGCATAGTGAGTGGTGCTGATGACCCGTTTGCAAATCTGGTACCCAGCTCTGAGCCCCCTGGGGACATTGTTAAATGTCCAGCTTAGGAGGGACTCCTACTGGCATTTCATAGGTAGAGGCCAGGATGCTGTTTAACATCCTGCAATACACAGGACAGCCCCTGACACAGAGAATTAATTGACCCAGACGTCAGCACTGGCCAGGTGGAGAAGCCCTGCTGTAGATGAGAGGCCAGAAGGAGGAGCCCAAGCTACTGCTGGTCTACTTCCCTCACCTTTCAACTGACTCTCAGCAGAATCCTCTGGCCCGTGTGGGTCTGGTCTGACTGCCAAGCAGGAATGCCCTCCTGGCCTCCCCCTTGATTTGTTCTACCTCTTTCCTCCACCACAGGTGGGTGGAAAGTTGTAAACCTACACCCATTGAAAAAGCAGCCACCCTCCTTCCCAGGAGCCGCTGAAGAGAGAGCCTGCCAGAGCCTTGCCAGCAGGGACAACCTCTTGGATACCAGCAGCGTCTCAGAACCCAGTGTGTCCTTTGTCTCCCACTGTGCGGACAGTAACAGTGGTGACATAGCTGTGATCGAGGAGGTCCGGATGGAAAACCCAAAGGTCAGTGCATGCAGAGGGAGGGAGTTGTCTCCGAGAAGGAGCCTGTGGCCTCATGGTTTCTGTGTTTAGGAATCACATGATCGCAGTGGAGTCATCCACAGCGAGAGTGCTGCGTGCCGAGGCCTGCCTGTGCTTCCCGGGCAGTAGCGCGGTGCTCATTTACACACCACCCTCATGCAGCCTGGGCCCTACGCAGAGATTGTCTGCATGGTTATCCACCCAGTGGCTTATTAATTTCCAACAACTTATTCTTTTCAGTTAGATTTGTTTTAGAGGGAAACCTATATGCCTAATTTAGATCAATGGTTCTTACCCAGTTTTACCCCTTTTCTGTTCATTGGATGCCACAACTCTCTATGGAGTCAGGATTGGCATTTACCCCAGGGGACATTTGGCAATATCTGGAGACAGTTCTCAGTGCCACACTTAGGGAGAGGCTGCTACTGGCATCCAATAGGGAGAAGTTAGAATGCTGTTAAACATCCTACAATACACAGGACAGAGCTTCACAGCAGAGAATTTCCTGGCCCAAATGTCAGCACTGGCAACGTGGAGAAACTCTGCTTTAGATAAATGGCCAATATCGTTTGTCGTAAAAAAGAAAGTAATCATAGAATAGATACAATAAAGTCAAAACTGTATTAGTACATTCTAGCCAGTTACTGTTATATATCAAGGAGTTAAAGACACAGTGAAGTCAAACCAGTACTTTCATGAATATAATTGGAAGGATCAAAAGACAGTTGATAAGGAATGCCTTTCCCATTATGTGATTCAGTTCACCTAATGCCATGTCAATACTGGACACATAACTACCTCAGACACCGCCAGTGCCACCCCCTATATTTTGGAAACACTGAGTAGAGAATGAGGCACCTAGCACGGAGTAGTAGATGCATGATCTGGGGTGGCTTTTGATGGTGTTGCTGATGTTTATGTATGTTTTTTAATTAATTAATTTTTTTGAGACAGAGTCTTGCTGTGGTGCCCAGGATGGAGTGCAGTGGTATGAGCTCGGCTCACGGCAGCCTCTGCCTCTTGAGCTCAAGTGATCTTCCTGCTTCAGCCTCCTGAGTAGCTGGGACTGCAGATTTTCTCTTCTGCAGGCACGTGCCACTGCACCTGGCTAATTTTTGTATTTTTTTTGTAGAGATGAGGTTTCCTCATGTTGCCTAGGCTGGTCTCAAACTCCTGGGCTCAAGTGATCCTCCCAACTCAGCCTCCCAAAGTGCTGGGATTCCAAGTGTGAGCCACTGCGCCTGGCCACTGCTGTTTCATACAGCCCTGTAAGGTCAATGTCAGCTTTGGTCTGTGAGAGGAAAGCGAGGCCCCTAGGGATAGAGTAACTTGCCTGCGCAGTCCCTACCCTATGCCACTTCTCCCTTTTTGGAATGGTAGCCTGTACTTTGGAAGTATTTCTATGGCAGAGGTGATGGGGCGTGGGGTTGATTTTTTTCTAGACCCTTTCAGGCCTTTTCTGTTCATTGGATGCCACAACTCTCTATGGAGTGAGGATTGGCATTCTTTCTAACCAGGGAGGCCGGGCCTGCCAGCAGTGGAACCCAGCAGGTCCCCTAGAGTCCCGCCTGCCTTCCTCCCCCTGCCATCCCCTTTGTACCTCTGTGCACTTCCACCAGGTCTTAAAATCCCTGACTTGTTTCCTAGCTCAGCTCTTCCTCTCTCTCATGGAAGTCCATTCCCAGAGTAATGGCAGCACCGTGGTCCTCCCCACATCCTTGCTGAAAAGAATGGCACCCACTGCTTGCCTGGAGGCTCTTGGCAGAGCACGTTCCCTTTGCTGTCCAGCAGCCCCATGGAAAGTGGCTAGATTTACTCACATGATTTTCCCCCAAACTTTTCACCCTGAAACACAAGGGTGAACAAAGGACTTTCTGCCCCTCTTGGGACCCTTCTTGAATCTTTGATTCTTTCCCCCTTCAACAAAGAACTGTGTCTTGCCTGGAGCTCCCACAGTGGACAGGGAAGTGGGCTGGGGCCTGGCTGTTCAGATGCCATCACCGAGTGACCTCCTTGGGCACTTCCTCATTTCCTGAAATTGCTACTCCAAGCTGGGAGGTGACAAGCAGAACATGCCCTGGGGCTACCATAAGGCGCTGACTTGGGTCCAGTGATTCACAAGATGTATATTAGAGTTAGGATTTCTTTTCCATATAGGGTTCACATTTGGGCTTTCACATTTTGATCCAATGTTGGGTGAAACAGTTCATCTTAAGCTCATTAAGAGAGAAAGACATTACAAGATAAGTAGATGATTTAGTGGGGATAGAAGAGGAAGCACAGATCCACTCATCCTAATTTTCCTAGAGGAACCCTATTCTGAACTCAAAAGCCGTCTTCTGCCTCATGTCACTTTTTGTCCAGAGACTGCCCTGGCTTCTTCCATCTGGAGTCAGAGGCCCCATCCTGGCACGTTCACTCCCCATGAAACCCTGGAAATTAGCCACACAGCCCTGGTTTCCTCTTCTGTACCATGGGAACTATGATGATAAAAGTGTTAAGAGTTTTTGATGGAAAAAACCCAACAATACCTGGCGTGTAATTGTCAGTATGTCAGTTTCTTCCATTCCACTGTGGGAGAACCAAAGGGGAATTGAGGGAACACTTCAGGAGCTGCTGGAGTAGATGCCTCTGATTTCTGTCCTGAAACCAGCTGATCTTCATAAACTGGCCCAGGGTCCTCTGCTGGCCGATGTCTTTTTCAAAGCATTGAGATGGTAGAGTAGTGGGATCCTGTGTAGGAGAACAGGCTTCTCGGCTTCCCTTCTTGAAAGATAGAAGTTCCTTGAAGAGGGCCAGTGCACCCACAAGAGTGGCGTGTGGCCCCCAAACCTTGCCAAGCCCATTTCATCTTGTGCTTTTGGTCTCTGTTCTAGGAGAGTACCAGTTCCCTGAAGACTGGGAGGCACAGCTCAGGCCAAGACAAACCACACGAAACTTACCGACTGCTGAAACGCAGGAATCTGATCATAGAAGCTGTCACCAATCTTCGCTTAATCGAGAGTTTATTCACGTAAGGAGCTGTCTGTCTGTCTTCTTGCACTAACAGTAATCCTTCTACCAGTTAGTCATCACAAGCCATGGACACCACTGAGCGGCCTTCAAATCTGTGTCCCACTGTGTAGATTCTCGTCTCGTTCCTTTGCAGTAGGAAGGATTTAGAGTTTACTCTTATTCAAAAGGAGCAGATACTGAGGAATTATCAGCACACTAGTCAGAGAGAGAATGACTGAGCAGGAAGCAGAAGTCACAGGGAAAGTGCGTTTGTCTTTTCCTTACCTGGAAGATGGTTGCTCTAGAAGGGCTATGGAGACACTTAAGCGGGTAGTAGCATTACTTCCAGACTTTTAGTTCTCCATGGTGCATTTTGTGCAAATAGAATCTTCTAGAGGAGAAAAAACAAGAGACACAAGTAGAGCTTCTGTGTTTGGCATGGAGTAGAGGCTCTGAACTCTGATGTGGTTCTTGTAACCTCCTGTCACCACCACCTCCTGGGTGGCATTTTCAGGGCTTCTGAGGCACCCAATGTGAGAGCCACTTGGTGAGGAGGAGCCTTACCTTCCATCAGGGACATGGCTTCTTCCTCATACTCCGTCTCTAACGAGGGCTGAATGGGAGGGGGTAGGGACCATCTGCACACACTGTCACCTTGTTCTCCTCCTCTGAGTCATGAGAGGTTTAGCTAGGTGTTCCTAATGTCCCTTCTGGCCCTGCATTCTATTTTTTATTCTTTTTCTTTTCTTTTTTTTTTTCTTTTGAGATGGTGTCTTGCTCTGACGCGCAGGCTGGAGTGCATGATGCCATCTCAGCTCACTGCAACCTCTGCATCCTGGGTTCAAGCGATTCTCCTGCCTCAGTCTCCTGAGTAGCTGGGATTACAGGCACCCACCTGGCTAATTTTTGTATTTTTAGTAAAGACAGGGTTTCACCATGTTGGCTAGACTGGTCTCAAACACCTGACCTCAAGTGATCCGCCCGTCTGGGCCTCCCAAAGTGCTGGTATTACAGGCGTGAGCCACCACGCCCGCTGGCCCTGCGTTCTGTGATCGGTGATCTAGAAAGATCACCATCGTGATTCAGTAAGACCTAGAGGTAGTCAAAACGCACTTCAGATCTTAGGGGCTAGTGATAAACCGAAGCAGCCCTTATCTGGATGTTAAATTAGCATTCGACTTGGTGAAGACAGGTTTCTATCATGGTGCACAGTTTCCCTGCCATCATGATCTCAAATTGTAGTCTCTTAAGCTGCTGGTGAAAGACTCAGCTGTGGAGCTGCTGTCTTTGGTGGCTCGTCCTTATCTGATACGTTTGCCACAGAGGGAAACAATCACTAACGTCTCAAGGAGTCAGTCTTTCCAGGGTGGGGAAACCCTCTTTGATCCTTGCCTGTTTCTGTTGGTACCGTGAGGCATGTCTCCGTTGCCTGGGTTGAGGAAGGCCTTCCACGTTGAGATTGGGAATGTTATCTGCTTATTTTGTGATTCCCAGGATTCAGAAGATGATCATGGATCAGGAGAAGCAGGAAGGTGTGTCCACCAAGTGCTGCAAGAAGTCCATCGTCCGCTTGGTGCGGAACCTGTCTGAGGAAGGTCTCTTGCGATTGTATCGGACCACCGTCATTCAAGATGGCATCAAGAAGAAGGTAACCAGGGCCTCCCCTGATGTCCAGAGCCAGCCTAGTGCTGTTGCAAGTTTTTGTCTAGCTTCTCTTGTCATTGCTGTATCCTGGTAGTTGCTTTATTACCAGTGACTGGGAATTTCCCATTACGCCTCCTGATTTGGGGAATATAGGTTAGCTGGAAACAGAAAAGAGCAAAAATTTGCTAGGATTGTAAAGCATGTCAACTCCAGGCAGCAGCTGTGCAGGCATCCAGCCCCGCAGCCATCCTTGAAGAAGCAGAAGGCAGGCAGAGGCATATTGAAGTTCAGTCATTGTGGGACAAATGAAATAACATTTAGAAGGTGGGAAATTTAGACTAAGCAGCAAGAACGCTTTCCTCAGAGAGCTGAGGAAATATCCCAGAGGAAGCAATGGCATCGAGTCAGTGAGGATGCGCTGCCGGGTTATCCGATGGGAGCAGTACATCTCTTCCGCCTCGACATGTCTATTTCTGTAAAATTTAAAGTTTGGGGGGATGCATTCCCATAGCAACTGTAGCTCAGCAGCTTCATGGACATTCTAAGGCACACGTTTTTCACAGTCAGGGTAATTTGTGATGGTACAGCCAGGCACCAGGGCCAAAGGGAATGGTTGTGTGGGGACAGTCGCTCATAATTTCCTGACCTTTTCTTCTGACTGCATTTTAAATCTCTGCCTTAAGAAAGCTCTGCTTTGATATTTTGTTTTCTTAATAAGCTAGCAAGGTCATTTTTGCTTTTCTACTTTTATTTTTTGAGAAATTTGAAAACTGCAGAGCAGTATGAAAAATGACTTAAGAAACAACAGTGTCTATCCTTCCCACATTGACAGCTCTTCTCAGTTTTTATATCTACTGTAAGTCTTTTTAAAATAAAACAATAATGTTCCCTGGCCCCTGCTCCCTGCTTCCCCACCAGCCTGCCACTTGTGCCCTGAGCAGTGGCAGTGGGTTCCTGCGCTGCCCTCTCTCAGTGAAGGCCGAGAAAAACTAGCCCAGTAGCAGCAGTGTCTTCGATTTCTGTTCATCTTCAAAGAGTGCAGTCGCTGAAGACAGGAATCCCCCCACCCTCCAGTCTAGGGTTAGGGAGAGGCAGGCAGGCATAGGCATTAGCTATGTCTCCAGGCAGTGCTGGAGGGAGTGGGCGAGGGACGGGGGCAGCGGGTAAGCATGGGGGACCACATAACCTCAAAAATGAAAGTGCCCAGGCCTCTTGCCACAAGGTCCCACTATAGTAGCTGGAAAGGGCTTCTGTCGTGTGCATGTGACTCTAGTACCAGCGTAGGTTTCCAGGCAAGACTTTCTCTGGCACCCAGAGCATGTGCTGCTGGCAGCCTTTGATCTGCTGGGGCCATGTGGACTGGAGCTGGTGTGCCTGTGTCAGTCTTTTGCCTTTGCTCCTGTGTTCTCCCCCGCCCATGGGGCCTCTGGGAAGTTTGCTGGGCCATTTGGCTGTGGAAAGTGGGGCAATGTGAATGCTGTATATTTCTCCCTTGCCTTTGACTTCTCTGAAATGTTGCCTCACTGCATCTCATTTGAGCTTCACAAAACCACAAAGCTGGTGGTTGGGGATGGGGGCGGGGTGGTCCTTATTTCACAAATGAGGATCAGGAGAAAATGAGCCAAGAGTGGCGTTCGGGAGCCCTCGTCTAGGCATTGTTGCCTGCCCCATTTCCAGATCTATCTGAGCCCGTGTTCAGCATGAAGCTGCTGGCCAGAGTGGATACTCAGACAGCCTGACCTTGCTGTCCCCTGCCTCAGCAGAGACAGGCAAGAAGCATGGCTCCCTGGGGTCCTGGCCATCCTTACCTGCCACAGCATGACTGGTGCGCTCACACACACCGTGCTCCACTCCCCGACTCCCTGCTGAGCATTCAAGTTACTTCCCTTCCACACAGTCTGTTTTTCATCTTGTGTATCTCTCATGAAATGATAACCACCTTAACTGTTCAGCTTCAGTAGCTCGGAAAAGGTAAAACAACAAAAACAGCTCTAATTCTCTGCCGGTTTGTTTGGACGTGCGCCTGGCAGGAGTCCCATGATGGCGCTCTCAGCAAGGGTAGATTAATGAAAGCCGCTTACCTTTTCCAGATGGAAGCCCTCAGGACTCACGAGCAACTGGGAAATTCTCAGATAGTGGGAAGGGGGCACAGAGCAGCCCGCCAGGTAGCAACAGAAACCAGTGGGCTGTGACAGCCCAGTGAGGGATTTGCAGGGGGACGGCTCTGTGTCCTGGCCCGATTCCTCAGTAGGGCTGAGCAGCCCCGGCACCCATGGCAGAGCCTGATTGCTTGGTCACTTGAGGGGTTTGGCTGCCAGTAGCTGCACCAGCATACTGTTCAGCAACACATTTTGTTTCGATCTCCTAATTGTGTTTTGGAAATGTTAATGAAAACAGGTGTGACTGAGGTTCCACCAGGAATCGACTTGTGGAGCCAAGTCTTCCTCAGCTCTTCTCTGACCTGTGGGATGCTCCAACCTCTCTCTCCAGGTGGATCTGGTGGTGCACCCGTCCATGGACCAGAACGACCCTCTGGTGAGAAGTGCCATCGAGCAGGTCCGCTTCCGGATCTCCAATTCAAGCACAGCCAACAGGCAAGTGGAGGCGCCTGGGAGGAACCCATAGCAAGGCTGCCAGGCCTGTGTGTCAGCCTGCAGCAGTCCATAAGAGCCCTTTCTTTATACCTTCATGGATCAGTGGATTTGTTGGTTTGGAGTTCATGGTCCATGATATCCTAGTCTAAATAAGGACCAATTTCAGGATTCTGTAGAGGGGAAAAAAGTCCTAATGGTCTTTATTCTGTCTGATAGAGTGTGGACAGAGCACTCCCCATCGTAGGCCTCTGAAGTCTGACACTCACTCTCATAATGGCTCACAGTGATTCTGGTTGCCTTTCTCAGATCTTCTCTAATTTCATTCATAAACCATGTAATGAGCTGAGAGAAAACTCAGGGGAGGGAGAAAGTTCTTAGCTGTGTCTCAGCTAGAAACTCTCACAGGCAGGCAGAGGGCTGATCTGGCTTGCACATGCTGGTTTGTGGGATCTGCTAAGTATTGGCCACACATACTTTGAATAGGTTGCTGGTTAATTTCTCATATAATTCCTGACTTCTAGCATTGATGCATATGTCAAGAGATCTAGCATATTGGATTCCCTGTCTCACAAGGCAGCACCCATAAGTGGGGGTGCCCTCTCCAGGGCCCCACAATCCCTACCACCCCCAAAAGTTTCAGTGACTTGACATTTTGTTTGCGTCATCTCCCTGGCCCCTACAGGGAGCAGAATTTGAAACCCCCAGGCCAAGAGGCTGTATCTGATTCACACAGACAGACTCTGTCCTTTCTCTTAGCCCTTGATTTTCTCGGTACATTATTGCATGTTTATTTGAACTGCAGGGTTAAAACTTCCCAGCCTCCAATGCCCCAAGGGGAGGCAGAAGAAGACAGTCAAGGAAAAGAGGGCCCAAGTGGATCAGGGGACTCTCAGCTGAGTGCTTCCTCTAGATCAGAAAGTGGACGGATGAAAAAAAGTGATAAGAAAATGGGCATAACCCAGCTTAGAAATTATCACCCCGTTGTAGGTAAGCAGCAGCTTCTTGTCTGTGTTTAGTTACATTTGATTTGTTGTTTGTATGACGATGTTTGAGGCACTTGGTCGTCTCCATTCGAGCTCTGAGCCACAGTCAGAAGAACCGCATCTGAGCTGTGGGCTGGATCCTGTTACTCTGGCCGCATAACTTCTTCCAGCGTCTGTTTGCCTATCTGCAAAATGGGGACAATTCTGCCTGCCATACCTTACAAGGCTTTGGATAGACTCTGATGAAATCCAGCTAGATGTCAATATGAGGAAAGAATAATTTCTTCTGCTGAATGTCCTTGAGCTGGAACATTCTACAAACGACAGAAAATTTCTCCCTGTCCCGACTCGACAAATCCCCCAGCAGCACAGTCATTGATGAGTCTGAGTGCTCCTATAATTTCCTCAGAGTTGGAGCGCTGACGGATTCCCTCTTCCCTCATTTCTGAACTTGTGCTGAGCAAGGCAGGTGGCCATGGCATTGTAATCAGGATGCTTAGCTCCTCTCCAGGCCACGGCACATATGCTGGTTCAGGAAGGAGGGAAAATTTGGCTCATCGGGGCCCGACTGTCTGTCAGGCAGCATCGGGTCCGAGACACAGCAGACCCAGGGATTCCAAGTGGAAGAGATTGTGTGTGTGACTTCCATTTCCCAGGGCTGCAGCCCCACAGTGTGGCATTTACTCTCAAGGTTCCCCCGTTAGAAGGCACAGGTGAAGGAGGAACAGCAGCATGAGTGTGTGCAGCTAGACAGCATTTGCACTCGAATGGACCAGAGGCAGCACGGGTGTTCCTCGGGTGGGCCTTTTCTGACTGCCTGTCCTGTACCCTCTTGCTGTGCCTACCTCCTCTCGCAGTCGTCATCTCTCACTGGGGAAAACCAAGCAACAGTGCATTTGTATCAACAAAGAAATAAGCCCCTTTAAAATAATGGAGATGGCTGGGCACTGTGGCTCATGCCTGTGACCCCAGCACTTTGGGAGGCCAAGGTGGGTGAATCATGAGGTCAGGAGATTGAGACCATCCTGGCCAGCATAGCGAAACCCTGTCTTTACTAAAAATACAAAAATTAGCTTGGTGTGGTGTCTGCAATCCCAACTAGTTGGGAGGCTGAGGCAGAATTACTTGAACCGGGGAGGTGGAGGTTGCAGTGAGCTGAGATCACGCCACTGCACTCCAACCTGGGCAACAGAGCGAGACTCTGTCTCAAAAAAAAAAAAAAGACAACAAAAACTGAGATTATGGAATATTTGGCACAGTTCTCATCAAGCCAGAAATCCTTATCCAGTAGCTTCTCAGGCCCTCTGTTAGGCCGTTCTTAGCCTGCTATAAAGGAATACCTGAGGATGGGTCATTTGCAAAGAAAAGAGGCTTAATTGACTGATAGTTCTACAGGCTGTATAGGAAGCATGGTGCCAGCATTTGCTTGGGTCCTGCTGAGGCCTCAGGAAGCTTCCAGCCATGATGGAAGGTGAAGGAGGAACAGGCACATCACATGGCAAAAGCAGGAGCAAGAGAGAGAGTTGGGGGAGGTGCCACACACTTTTAAACAACCAGATCTCATGAAGATGGCACCAAGCCATGAGGGAT
Source organism: Theropithecus gelada (assembly GCF_003255815.1). NCBI lineage: Eukaryota > Metazoa > Chordata > Mammalia > Primates > Cercopithecidae > Theropithecus > Theropithecus gelada. The sequence goes on from NC_037688.1 coordinate 56,798,311, forward strand.
AACCCATACCCAGACGCCTCCCACCAGGCCCCATCACCAGCACTGAGGATTACATGCCGATGTGAGGTGTGGAGGGGCATCCAAACCTTCCCACCCTCCTTGCTGATGCCCTGCTCGGTTGCCCTTCTGCCACAGATTCTGTACTCTCCTTCCTTGCTCTGCCTCCCCTTCCAGGAATGTGCGGGGCACACCCCCACCTCAGGCCCCTTGCATTTGCCCTGTAGGCACGCCCCAAGGGGTCTGCACTGCCGCCAGCTCCTTCACCAACTGGAGTTCACTCTAAGGCTCCCCAATGAGGCCTCTCCTTTTGTAGAATTGCAGCCCTCCTCCCATCCGTGCTTTATTTTCTGCACCAGCTGTTTTCATCTGATGGGCTATTTTAGATCTTATATTTTATTATCAGTCCTTGCCCATTAGAAAGTAAGCTCTAAGACAGTAAGAATATTTGCCATCTTTCTGGGCCCTGGCACATAATGGCACTCAATCGTTTTTTAATGAATTAAACTGAATTCAATATGGGATTTTTCAAGCACTGCCCTCTCCCTTTCTTGCTTTAGTTCCCGGACTGGGGCGTTCTCTAGGGTTTCTGCCCAAAATGCCTCGCCTGCGGATGGTCCACATGTTTCTGTGGTACCTCATCTACGGGCACCCTGGCAGCAGCACTGTGGAGAAACCAAGCCTCATCAGTGAACGGAGAACGATAAAGCAGGAGTCGGGCAGGGCAGGCATCCGGCCATCCTCCTCTGGAAATGCCTGGGAGGCCTGCTCTGAAGCCCCATCTAAAGACAGCCAAGGCAGTGTTACCTGGGAGGCTGAAGTGGAGCTCGCCACGGAGACAGGTGAGAGGCCCCTGCCACTCCTGCACCTGGGGCAGGCAGGCCCAGTAGTAGGATCCAGGGAGAAACATGATGGTTCCTTATCCTTGTATAAACTGGCTACAGCCTCTGATCCAAATGGAAACATAATCCACACTTCCTGAACCTGCAGGCTTTCTTCCTCATCTTCCTTCCTGCCTGACAAGTAGAGTTTTCCTCGAGTTGGGGGTAAGGACATCAAGACCTCCTGGGAGATGATGTCACCATATGTCACCATGGTGACTGGGATCCTGGCTGCCGGGGGTAACTGTGAGTTTTTTCCTAGTGTATGTGGACGATGCCTCGTGGATGCGCTACATCCCCCCGCTCCCAGTCCACAGGGACTTCGGCTTTGGCTGGGCTCTCGTCAGCGACATCCTCCTCTGCCTTCCCCTCTCCATCTTCGTCCAGATTGTGCAAGTCAGCTACAAGGTATTGGTGACAGGAGCCATCACAGGACTGGCCCCTCGGCTCTGGGCTGGGAGGCCTACACTCACCTGGGCAAGGGAGGATACTTGAAGACCCAGGGTTGCCCAGATGGATGGATGGATGGGTGGATGGATGGATAGATGGATGCTCAGTCAAGGGAAAATACTTTAAGGATTTGTTTGAGATAGATTAGACTAGATTAGATTAGAAAGATGATTGGGTGGATGGGTGGGTGGTTGATCGGGATAAATACTTCAAAGAGTCGTTCTTCTAAATGGATCTATTGGTAGGTAGGTAGGTAGACAGAAAGAAGACAATTATATTACAACAATAAAACATGTTGTTTTTAGAAATTTGGTAAATGGAGAAAGATAAAATAGAAATTACCCATAACTGTATCACTCAGAGATATAATTACTACTAAGTAATTATCTTGGTAAGTTTTTTGTAGTCTTTCATTGCTATGCCATACATACTTGTGTATACTTGTGTGTACACGGGTATGTGTGTGATCTCCCTTTAAAAAAAAACTGAATTGAAACTGTATTCTCTCTTATTGTCTGTGCTTTTGACTAAAGAATGTTTCATATTTTTTGCATCATTAACTTTTTTAGACTTGATATTAAGTAGATTCATGGTATTCTTATCTAATTTATTTAACTATAATATTTTCTATTTTTGGACATTTAAATTCCACTTTCTTGCTACCGTTGAGTAGGTATTTATTATGACATGTTGATGAATACCTTTTGGTAGACATAGATTGGCGGCTCCATCATTATTTCCTTCGGGTAAGGATAGGAGCAGAATCACTGGCTTCAAAAGGAACGCGTGTTCTCCATCTCATCTTTTCTTGTTTAATATAAATGTATATATTCTTGTGTTGCCCCCAGGAAAGGTTTAGCAATTTCTATGCCCACCAGCAGGGTAGGAGGGCACCTGTTTATTGCTCCCTGCAGTGTGGTAGTTGGGCTGGAGGGGAGGGGCAGCAAGGCCAAAGGCAGAGATGCACGGGCACTTGGTGAGGCAGGAAGGAGAGCCTAGTGGGCAGGTTCAGGGAGACTATGTTCAGAAAATAGTGGCGAACACTTTTTCAAGTTTCTTGAGGGCCAGGGCGAGCTGAACCTGCACATCACCTCTTCAGGTGGACAACCTGGAGGACTTTCTGAACCACCCGCTGAAGAAGCACACGCTGATCCGCTTTCTCCCCAGGCCCATCCGGCAGCAGCTTCTGTACAAGAGGTGAGGCCATTGAACCTGATCCAGAGTGGCCACAGGTCTAAACAAACCCTTTAGTCAGGGCTCTGAGCCATCATTCACCAGAAAGAGGAAAAGGTTTCTAACTTCCAGCTTGCAAAAACTCAAGATTTTTATTAAGTTATTAATATTAATGGAAGTATGGACTGGTACATTTTATTACTTGATTTGAAGGTTCTTTTAAAGTAAAATCTGCTGCTAATGTCTGCAAGTACAGGAATGTTTTTGTTTTCCCCTTTCATTACTTTTACTTTCCAAATCAAATCCCCAGTGTCGGGTTGATCTCTGTGGCCCTGGTTGGGTGTTAGGTTGGGTAGTTCTGGGCCTCAGTACAGTGTCAGCTTGAGACCGGTCCTCCAGTGACCACCAGGTGGAAAAGAGAAGAAGGAAGTCGCACCCCTCACCCCACATGCAGACCTCTGCGGCTGGCTGCGAGTGTGGGGTGATGGGAACCTCCTGCCCCCTCTGTTTTCTAGGCGTTACATTTTTTCGGTGGTGGAGAACCTTCAGAGGCTGTGCTACATGGGGCTGCTACAGTTTGGTCCCACGGAAAAGTTTCAGGATAAAGATCAGGTAATGTCTCTCAAGTCGAAACGAAGGAGATTCTGATTGTTTAACAGTCTCCAAGCAGCCAAACCCAATATGGGTTCTCCCTGTCTGGTGTCTCCCGTTAGGTCTTTATCTTCTTGAAGAAGAATGCAGTCATTGTTGACACCACCATCTGCGACCCACATTACAACCTGGCGCGCAGCAGCCGGCCCTTCGAGAGGCGCCTCTATGTCCTGAACTCAATGCAGGATGTGGAAAACTACTGGTTTGACCTGCAGTGCGTCTGCCTCAACACCCCACTAGGTGGGTGTCGGCTGTTTCGGCTGGACCTGGCTGCTTTTGCTCCTTTCTGTGTGCTAACTGGGATTTAGGGCTAGAAAAGCCTAGGAGTCGCCTCCACCAGTGGTGTGTTCTGAGTGCTCCCCAGAGGCCCAGAGCACCCCTGGGGCTCCCTCAGAAAGGAGAGTGGTGGGCCTTGAATGGGTGGGGTGCTCCCAGTTCCCCCACCCAGTTGAGCCCAGGTAGCTGCACTTGGGTGCTCCCAGTTCCCCCACCCAGTTGAGCCCAGGTAGCTGCACTTTGTCTTCATTTGTTCGTTGAGTAGGTATTTATTAAACACCTGCTGTGTGTCACTTCTTCTGCCTGACCATGCTGCAGTGAGGACACACCCCGCCCTGCCTCCATGAGACTTGGAATCTAGTGTGAAGAGGAGACACAGCTCACAGGAGTGCGATGAGGGCCCGGGTGTTGGTTGCAGGGGTGTTTATTCCAGGGCTCAGGAGCAGCCTTGCTGTGGAGGAGACATTGGAGCTGAATCCTATAGGATGAGGCAGAGCCAGGGCCAGAGCTGGGGAGGGCATCCCAGGCAGGGGCAGTGCCACAAGCTGAGGCCCTGAGTGGTATGTTGGAAAAAGAGAGGAGGCCATGTGGGTGGGAGGAGAGTGGCATCCACTGGTGACAGTGGGGAGGACAGGGCAGGACTAGAGGTGTTTTGGAGGGAACTGACACGATGTGCTGGTGACTTTGCTGAGTTGGGCTTTGCTGGGAGCCTCTGCCCACACCCCTCTCCCTCCCTAGAAGGGCCCTCCCTCCCTCACTTGCTTCTCAGATGCCCACTCCTACTTCAGGCATCACCTCTCAGAGAAAGCCTGTCCACAGCTTTATTAGCATCATTCCATTTCATCCTGTGAGTTCCTCGTGTTTAGAATAGTTGGCTTCCATCGCCACGATGTGTCGCAAAGGCCGGGTGCACAGTTGGCTTCCTGTAAATGTGGATCAAATGCATGGAGGGTCTGCAGAAAGCAAGAGAGCCTCCCCTGCAGTGCTTTTCCTCCAGGCCTCTCTCCACCTGGCCTTTTCCTGCCACCTCTACCAGGAGGGAAAGGAAATCACGTTCAGCTTGCACCTCCAAGAGGAGTTCCATTCTGCTCCTCCCTTCTTGAAGCTGGAAGATCCAGTATCACATTTTGATTTTTGCAAAGTGGGAGTCACACATTTTACTTGGCAGAATTATTTAATGCCAAGAGTAATAGCACTTGTATTTAGAAACTTTCATGGGTCCAGACATATTTTAGAACATTGTGTTTCATAGAATCCTCGGCATTCAGCAGTGAGCTAGGCTTTTGCCAATTTAGATTTTAATAATGCCCTAATTCCCCTGCATTTTATATGTAGATAAAAATTTGTGAACCAGCATGAATTTGCACCAGAGTTTTTCAGGCCTGACAATTGGTGAATTTCCATCCCTTTAGGTGTTCATGAGCAGAAATGGCAGAGGCTTATTGAGCCCATTAATCAGGCATTGATTATCCCTTCATTCAATAAACATTTGAAGAGGTTCTGCCCCAAGGACGAGGGAAAAAGCATCATATAATGAGATGCAATCATCTTTTAGAGTAGGTGCTGCATGAACATTAGCCTGCGTAAGAATCACCTGAGGAACATATTAAATGCTGATTACTGGGCCCTACCCAGAGAGTCTGCGTTTTTTCACAAGCAGACTTGTGCTGCTGTTATTTATATGAGAAACTTTGCCTTAAATACTGTTAGTTTCAAGGGTCCATTCAAACGGGTGACCTCGGGCAAGCTACTTGTAACCTCCCTGAATCTTAGTTAATTTCTAAGCTGAGAACTCCACTGCCACCACCATATGGGCCAAGGTGAAGTTGGGCAAGGCGTCTCATGTAAAGTTCCAGCTGCGGGGTGTGGGGCTTGAGCTCCCGCGGCCCAGGCCCCACCAGCCATGCCATCGAGCCGAGGTCTCCGAGCATGCTAGGAGAGAGTCTTTAGAGTCTACAAACCTTCCCTCACCTATCAAGCAGTGCTTTTAGTGGTATCTTATATTTCTTTGCAAGAAATGCAATTTTCTGTATTATAGAATAACTGGATATCATTTCTCAACTCCATTAGCAAACCTCTTGAGCACTTAGGAGACATCTGGCTGCTCCTGGAGCCAGGTGGGGCCCAGGCCTGCTTCATGCAGTACATCTCAGCAATCTATCTATGCAGGCCCCTCCCCATTCCTGCCTCCACCAGCAAGGGCCATCGTTTCTGCCACCCTGGCGCCAGCAGCTCCCGGGACTTTCTGAGAGACAGGAAGGCCTGGGTTTCCCTTGCGCTAGACTCCCTGAGCCTGCCGGGCTCTCTCTACTGCCTTGCCTGCCTTCTGTCTTTAGTGAGTTCAGTCTGGCATAAATCCTTTCCTCAGGTCACCCACCAGTACTCCAACTCTCTTCCTCTGTTCCCTCTGACTTTCTTGTATGGATATTTTGTATGAAGAGGTCTTACCAATCTCAGACCTCCCAGTGGCCAGGGAGCCTTTTCACAGGCGGGGAATCCACTCTTCTTCCCCACTCAGCCACAGGCAGTAGCCACCAGAGCTGCAGCAGGAAGGTGTGATCAGTCACCCTGATGTTTGGTTTTCCAGGCGTGGTGCGCTGCCCGCGCGTCAGGAAGAACAGCAGCACAGACCAGGGCAGCGACGAGGAGGGCAGCCTACAGAAGGAGCAGGAGAGCGCCATGGACAAGCACAACCTGGAGCGCAAGTGCGCCATGCTGGAGTACACCACGTGCGTGTCCGTCCCAAGCGCGGCCAGCCGGGACTGGGCTGCGGTGGTGCTCATTTCAGATGCCTGCCGGCCCTTGTCTGGCTTAGGATGTCAGGCCAGACGGCCTGTCTCTCTGGTGCAGAGGCTGCAGATGGCTGGCTCCAGACATACTTTATTTAGCCCACATCTTGTTTTTAAAAATGTAATCAGTTATCAAAAATTATTTTAGGAATTTTATATAAAAATCTGGATTTTTGACTTATCTTGCAAAAGTGAAAAAGAGTCAACACTTAGGGCCCCCAAATTCTTCATTGCTACCTCTGGGGTGTTTTTCTGGAAAGGTGAAAGTTGGTTATAATTAATGTCCCTCACCCCAAGCCATGGGCTCTCTTTTTCAGTGATGACCAAGAAGCGTTCTTTTCTGTTGATTTCCTGTCTTTTAGTGGAAGTCGTGAGGTGGTGGATGAAGGCTTGATCCCCGGAGATGGGCTGGGTGCCGCAGGGCTTGATTCCAGCTTCTATGGACACCTCAAGCGCAACTGGATCTGGACCAGCTACATCATCAACCAGGCCAAAAAGGTGGGCATGTGTCACAATGGATCACAATCTCAGGGGTCCTCGCTACTCACCCTCCTGTCCCTCCCTGCCTGACCAGAGACACAAATACTGGCTTCTGTATTGAAAGTGCGTCAGGCCCCTCAAACGTGTGCCTGGCCTGTTTTTTTCCCAGTGGATTCTAACTTACTCTGTGACGTGGACAGGTATTCCTTTTTATTTTTTTATTTTTTTTTTGAGACGGAGTCTCGCTGTGTCGCCCAGGCTGGAGTGCAGTGGCCGGATCTCGGCTCACTGCAAGCTCCGCCTCCCGGGTTCACGCCATTCTCCTGCCTCAGCCTCCCAAGTAGCTGGGACTACAGGCGCCCGCCACCTCGCCCGGCTAGTTTTTTTTTGTATTTTTTAGTAGAGATGGGGTTTCACCGTGTTAGCCAGGATGGTCTTGATCTCCTGACCTCGTGATCCGCCCGTCTCGGCCTCCCAAAGTGCTGGGATTACAGGCTTGAGCCACCACGCCCGGCCAGGTATTCCTTTTTAAAGAAGGATCAGAAGATCTGGGTGACACAGGTCCTCCAGGAGGGAGTACATGAGCAATGGTAAAGCGGGTGGCAGGAGACTCCAGCCCCTGGCTGTCGGTGCACAGCGGCCCTTAGCTCCTAAGAGACCTTGGTGCATTTGTTACTCTGGGCGGCTGGGGATTCGTGGAAGCTCATGCTTCATCCCAGTGCTGTGCTTGTCTCACAGGAGAACACTGCCGCAGAGAACGGACTCACAGTGAGGCTCCAGACGTTTCTGTCTAAGCGCCCATTGCCTCTCAGTGCCAGAGGTACGTGTGCTGAGGGTTCACCCCAGAAGTAAATATGGTACCAGTTCAGGGCCTAAACGACCACCCTATGTTCAGTTTGGTCTTCCTGTCCTTTATAGCACTCATCCTGAAACTGTTGTCTCCTGTGATTATGTCTAGGCAACAGCAGGTTGAATATTTGGGGGGAAGCAAGAGTAGGCTCCGAGCTCTGTGCTGACTGGGAGGAGCAGTTTGAGGTGGACCGAGAGCCCTCGCTGGACCGAAACCGGAGAGTGAGGGGTGGGAAAAGCCAGAAGCGGAAGCGGCTGAAGAAGGACCCTGGGAAGAAGATCAAGAGAAGAAAGAAAGGTTAAGTTGTGATCATTTACATTTACTGGGTCTTGTCTTTACATTTTGGCTTGGAGACATGCAACAGCCTCACTCCAGCCGGGCCTGAGCTCTGTCCTTCAACGCGAGTTTCCACCTTCCCTTGATGTGTGGCACTGACTCTCTGTGATGGTTGCTTTATTTCCACATCCATCTGGCAGACGAGAGAGCCTCGAGTGTCCCATATGCTTCCCTTTTAGAGCTTCTGACTTTAGGAACTCATTCAGTTCAAATGCCTAGTTTCATCTCAGCTGAAAAAATGTCAGCAACAGCCTCATCACAACTAGCCCAAATCCTAATTTTGGGGGGGGTTTACCTTTTAATATCTGTGTTTATGCTAATCAAGCCAAAGTTCAAAGGCATGTTGCATTTTAATTTTTAAATTTTTATTTTTTTGCGTCAGTCTCACTCTGTCGCCCAGGCTAGAGTGCAGTGGTATGATCTTGGCCGACTGCAACCTCTGCCTCCTGGGCTCAAGCAGTTCTCCTGCCTCAGCTTCTTGAGTAGGTGGGATTACAGGCGTATGCCACCACACCCAGTTAATTTTGTATTTTTAGTAGAGACGGGGTTTTGCCGTATTGGCCAGGCTGGTCTCAAACTCCTGACCTCAAGTGAGCCACCATGCTGGGCCCATTACATTTTTAAATTAGAGGGAAGCTGGGAGTCGCGTAAGCCTGCAGCACCTTCTGATTTGATGCACCCCTTGTATGGTGCCTTTTAGACTGCCATTTTGAGTTCTTCATCCAGCCAGTATTTGTAGCAGAGGGGGTGATAAGGAGACCAGCATCTAGTTTTTCGACCACTTTTGTATTTCCTAAGTGGTTCACGAGTTTTAACAGCAGCCACTGATGGCCAGTAGCTATTTCAGATAAAGACAGAATGTTTAAACAGGAACCTGTTTTTAGTGGTTTATTTGGCTGGCATTCATAACAAATAGCATTCCATCAGTTGAAATGGCCCCCTCAGTTTCGCCTCTCGTAGATATGTGTAGCACCAATTTGGCTCAAAAACCAGAATTTATCACAATGCAAAATGTGATGGTGTCTCTTCGAGTCCAAATTTCCTTGCCCCACTTTTCTTCTGCCTTAATTTGGAAGACACTCGCTCAACAGCCTTTTGAGATTGGCAGTGGCATATGGTGTCTATCCTGTGAAGGTGCTATCAGTACCTCGCCTAGGCAGGAGACCTTGGCAACCCCATGGCTACGCTCTCAAGGTTCAGATCCTCCCTCTGCTGCTGACTCAGCTGACTCAGCTATGTGACTTCAGCAAGTCACTGTCTCTGTGTTCCTCAACAAAAAACAGTGATAACAATTGTATCCATTTCATAAGGTTGCTATAAAGTAGTATTCTAAGATAATACATTGAAAAAAGCATAAACCAATGCTAGGCACACAGTGAATATTCCCTGATGGTAGATTGCTGCTTTGGTGGTGGTGGTGGTGGTGCTGTTTAGTTATTAAGTACAGAGATCTCACTGCTGATGTTAGTTATTTAGTAGCCACCACTCTGTGCTGGATGTTTTATATGCAGTCTCCTTCCACCCTCTCCATGGCCCTGGAGCAGAGGCCTTATTGTCCCCAGATGCACTCAAGTCTACACAACGCCCGTGCAGTCACAGAGCAAGGGAGTGTGGGGGCCCGGTGACTGCACAGTCCCTGGTCCTGCTCACTTGGTGGATACGCCCCGAGCACGCGCCATAGGCTTCTGTACAAGATGCCTTCAAAGGACTCTGTCACAGTGGGGGAGATTGGAAACTGGCAGATAACTAACTAGAGGCTGCATTGAGCCTTCCAACCTGTGCCTGTGAAATTTTATCAAGATAAATGATGAAAGGGGTTTAAAAAGAAATAAAATCTATCAAAAGGGTTGAGTCTTGCAGTTAGTTGTGTGACTTTAGACACAATGGGTAATAACCAATACCATTAGTCACATCTCACTGGCTGGGTAGGGACCCTGCCCCTCTGCAGAGTGACAGCTCCAAACCAGGTGTTAGAGGCCTCCTCCCTTCTCCCTCTGGTGTTTTTAGGAGAGTTCCCAGGAGAAAAAAGCAAAAGGCTGCGCTACCATGATGAAGCCGACCAGAGCGCCCTGCAGCGGATGACGCGGCTTCGCGTCACCTGGTCCATGCAGGAGGACGGGCTGCTCGTGCTGTGCCGCATTGCCAGCAATGTCCTCAACACCAAGGTACCAACCAGCCCAGCCCAGAGGTGGGCCTGCCCCTCTCTCGGAGCTCCTTCCTGTCTGAGCCTCCCGGGGACTCCCAGCCAGGGACCACTCCTCTCAGCTGCTCTGCTTGGCCCCTGGGAAAAGCATTGCCCAGAATCCTACACGTTTTCTTTTTTAGAGAGGTGGAGCCTCACTTTTTCACCCAGTCTGGAGTGCAGTGGCATGATCACAGCTCACTGCATCCTCAACCTGGCCTTAAGTGATCCTCCCACCTCAGCCTCTCCTAGTCCTGGGACTACAGGCGCACCCCGCCATGCCCAGCTAATCCTACAAATTAATACCATTCTGTTTTTCTACATTTCTTTTTAGCTTTCAGTTGTATACATATAAATGTTTGCCTAGCTGCAGGCAAACTAGTTCAGAGCTGTTCTTTCTCTCTCCTCACCAGGAATCTAACCCTGTCCTGCTCCCTTCCTCCCACCTTCATTGCCTGAAAAGCTCCTATTTACCTTCCTATAACTGCCCATCATGTCTGGAACGATCTGCCAATTGCATGTCATTACCCTGCTCTTTCTCTGTTCTTGACCGGATACTTCTCACACTGTTTCTGTCACCTCTGGTACCTCTTGGCTCACTGGCGTGGCTGGTCCACAAGGCAGAAAGACCTCCTATTTGCATTCCAGGAAAAAGCTCTGCCAGGCCAGTCCAGGGCCCCTTCAGGCAGTAGTGCCACAAGGCAGCTTCAGAGGAGCCCAGGTGTGCCTCCGGGTCTCAGCCAGGCCAGGCAGGAGAAACCCAGCTGAGGCTCTGTGCCCAGATGCTTCTTGCCTGCAAACTATTAGATCCCTTGTCTTGACCGCTTATCCACTGTTCTCTCATCCCTCAGTCCTCTCCTGAATTCCAACCCAACCTCTTTTCCAAGGAAGAACCTGAAAGGTGACATGTTGTCATCCCTAATTTCTGTTCCCTGCATCTGCAATGGCTTTGTCATTGCAGAGCTGATGGGGGAGAGGGGCGTCCCTCCCTCTACTTCAGCCCTGGTACAGCTAGAGGAGGCAGGAGGGTCCTGCATAGGTCAGTGTTGGTGGACTGTCACCACTTACCGGAACTTATAGCCTTCTTGGGTCACCTCATCCTTGGGGATGTAAGAAAATAACTGTCATCAAGCGGCTTTCTCATGTCGGCCTTGCGTTTCTGTGTTATTGACCAAGATGTTCTCCTAGGTCCACTAATTTTGTACATTCTGCTTCTACTAACGTGGCATACAAGCACAACATACAGAACGTTTCTGAGCATACATGATGCATAATTAGGACACTAAGACCTCTAACTAAACACATTTTACATCCCCATGATTTCCTCTAATACAGCACCCTTTCAGGCAGTTCCCCCTTGCTCCTCTGGGCACCTTTGTCACACATGGCACTTGCCAGAATACACTCTTTCCCGCTGGTCACTGAGGCCTCGTCCCGTGCTTGTCTGCCCAGAATCTCCCTCAGTGTCTGGCACATGGTGGGACCAGTATATATTGTGAGGTGATAGTTGTGGGGATTCTCTGAGGAAGGAGGCTGCACAAAACACATTTTGTCCACTTTTTAATGGTAATTCCCCAGGACGTGGGCTCTGAGGATACTGACTTTTTGTCTTGGCTCTGTGTTTGATCCAGGTGAAGGGCCCATTTGTCACCTGGCAGGTGGTACGGGACATTTTGCATGCCACGTTCGAAGAGTCTTTGGATAAAACATCTCATTCCGTTGGACGAAGAGCTCGCTACATAGTCAAAAACCCACAGGCCTATCTCAACTATAAGTAAGCCTCATTGAAGCCTGATCACTCTTGGACGTGGTTACGTCAGCACTTCTCATTCATTCTTTACTCTTCCTTCATCCCGTTTGCTTAAGAGTCTGGCAGAGGCCGGGCGCGGTGGCTCAAGCCTGTAATCCCAGCACTTTGGGAGGCCGAGACGGGCGGATCACGAGGTCAGGAGATCGAGACCATCCTGGCTAACACGGTGAAACCCCGTCTCTACTAAAAAAATACAAAAAATTAGCCGGGCGAGGTGGCGGGCGCCTGTAGTCCCAGCTACTCGGGAGGCTGAGGCAGGAGAATGGCGTAAACCTGGGAGGCGGAGCTTGCAGTGAGCTGAGATCCGGCCACTGCACTCCAGCCTGGGCGACACAGCGAGACTCCGTCTCAAAAAAAAAAAAAAAAAAGAGTCTGGCAGAAAGTGCGGCTGGAGCACACTGAGGCATCTGATGGGGTGGCCAAGTGTTGGAGTCTGTTGGGGAGATGGACCTTGGTTTTTTGAGGGTGAGGGCCAAGCATGATTCTCGGTGCTTTCCCATGCAAGGTATTGCTTGGACCTTATAGTGGCCTTGAGAAGTAGGTGGTGTTAGCCTTTATTTGGATGAAGAAGCAGAGACTAGATAGGCTGACTCGCTGAATACCATGTGCCTAGCAGGTGGTGGAGGCTGAGGCAGAGGTTGGCTTTTCCTGCTGTTTTCAGCCCTCAGAGCAGCTCCTGAGAGCTCTGATTGGTGGCTCCCTCCAGCAGCAAGCTAGGCAGGACCTGGGATCATTGGACAGGATGCCCTCTACCATGTTCTTGGCAGAGCTGAGAACTGTCCTCCTGCACCGCCCTTGTGTGTGTGACCTCAGGGAGTCCCCTCGCCTTACCAGGCTGTAAAGCGGAATGAGTCTCTACCTGGCAAGCTCTTTATGAAGGCAGCAGTGCTTGGCGGATGGGAGCCCAGCAAAGGCTGGTCGCCTTCTCCTGCATTTTCTTTTGGGCAAGTCAGGCTCTCCTTATATCATGGGGATGTGAAGGTTAGTGGAGTGGACACACCTCCTGCTTTGCAGTAGATTAGAGAACTTAAGAATAATAAACTGCAAAGCCTGTTTGGTGTTTTTAAATGTATGATACACTTTCATGTAGGTCAGCCCATACGGTCCTGGCCAAACCCCTGTGAGAGACACTTTGGGACTCAGTGTTCTCGGCTACCCATGAAGGACGGAAGTTCAGAGAAGCCAAGGTGTAAAGTGTGAACAGACCTGACTGAGGTCAGGCTTGGCTGACCCCAAATCCTTCGTTCTTAAAAGCTGCAGTCGCGCAACAGGCATATAAGTAACTCATGCTTCACGGTCAACCAAGGCCAGAAACGTGAGAATGGAGCTCTCTGAAGTTTCCGAATACGGCATCATTGCAATTCCCAGACTCCAGCTTTGTCTCCTCTTCCTGCAGAGTGTGCCTGGCCGAGGTGTACCAGGATAAAGCGCTTGTTGGAGATTTCATGAATCGAAGAGGTGACTACGATGACCCAAAGGTAGGTCCTGTGTGGGTGTAGGGCTCGGTCTGCTTGGAGGTTGGGGCATCTAGACTTCGGTCAGCTCCTCTCGTCCCACAGTGACCCTGCCAGCCTTAGGAACGTGGACTTTGTTTCCTGCTCACTTGAGAAATCACTGAGTCAGCTCTCTGGTGTTGGCCTTGACTTGATCTGTCTTCAAGCATCTGTTTTTAAAGATGATTAGAATCTGACAGGCCACTTTGAAGGGCTGCTATGCCTTGGGCCTGTTTTGTTTAGAAAATAGAACATCTCTTCAGAAATTACAGGCTTCCTAGAAAGCTTGCAGACTGGGTGTGTGTTTTCTTTCTGAGTTTTCTGTCCTGAGGGGCCAGGGCGGTGGCTGACAAGGAGGGAAGCAGTCTGCTGACCCAAATTCCTGCCCTTTGCCTCAGAGGCTGCTCATCTTTCGTTTTTGTGCTAACCCTGGACTCTACAGTGTGTGTGGCAGAACTTGTGCCAAGTAAGGCCAGTGGACAAGGAGAGGCAGCCTTTTCCCCAAGGAAGCCACAGGCAAGTGGGACAGACAGAGAAGTACATGGTCATTGCAGGACAGTGCAGTCAGCTCCCGGAAGAGGAAGGCACAGGCCCGCAGAGGTCGGGGAGCAGGCTCAGCAATGCTTTTGGATGGAAGTGACAGAAAAACCTAACCTAATGGTGTATACGGCTTCCTTTTTCCCAGATGCCAAGCAGTTGAGGGTAGTCCTGGTCTGGTGCAGGGGAGCAGAGATGTTATCAGGCTCCCAAGTTCCTGCCGCCACACTCCCCTCCAGGAGCAGGGGCCAGCTTTCCATCCTATGCCAGTGACCCCCTGGTTGCAAATGTTGACTATGAGAGCTCAAGTCCTCACAACAGAATCCCAGAACAGGGAGCAGTGGGGAGAGGGGCTGCAATAGACCCACATGGCCCTTGCCTCAAGGGGCAGCCTTTCCTAGGAGCCCCTGGCAGACCTGGGCCACGTGGCTGGGAAACAGTGGGACACAGCACAGGGGACCCAGGCTGCCATGAGTGGCTTAAACTGTCCTGGTGTATCCTAGGAGGCTGGGCATCCTCCCTCCCCACAGCAAATTGAGGCTGGCTAATCAGAAAGCATGGGGAAAAATGGAATAGGTGACCCACAGACACCCACAGTGTCTGCCAGCGGGCTTGGCAAAGGTGTCAGCACTGGGCGAGACTGGAAACCACAGCAGCTGGGGTAGCGACAGTAAGGGGAGAGGGAGTGCAGGGCTGGCAGGCACAGCATCAGGATAGCAGCGAGATGCAGCAGGGACCACGTCCTGCACAGCCACCAGGCCAGGGAGGAGCGGGAGCATACCATGTCGCGCATTGCACACCGGGTGACGTGACCAGCTTGCTCCTCAGATCTGGGTCTGGACTGAGACGATTGCAGTGCGCGTATAGAGGAGGAAATTGATTTCGGGGCCACCCGTGGAGTGTGAGGCTGGGGCAGAGGAAGAAGGCTGACTACACGGGTGAACCAGGGAGCACCAGGCCTGGGAGGGAGGCTGTGAGGGAGCACTGTGTGGGGCACGTTTGAGTCTTCTCACCTGGGACTTGGGAGAGTGCCAGCGATGCAGGTGTGAGGCTGTCTGCAGGTTAGTTGGCACCAGGTGCCCCAGTTTCCTGAGCGTACTGGTGAGGGTCTTTTGCCTCCTCTATATAGACCAAGCTTCTCAGATGACAGGTGACAGATGACAGGTGCCCAGGGGAGGCACCTGGTCGGTGGTTCTCGGACTTAGCTGGTGCAGGAGTTTGTTACAAGATGTTCCTTGGTGCATCTTAGCAAAACCTCCCTTCAGGAAGAGTAAGGGCTTAACCTCTCATGCTCTCATGTTGAAAGGTTTGTGCCAACGAGTTTAAAGAATTTGTGGAGAAGCTTAAAGAAAAGTTCAGTTCAGCCCTAAGGAATTCTAACCTTGAAATCCCAGACACACTGCAAGAGCTGTTTGCCAGGTAAGTGGCTTCTGGGATGGTTCCATGTGGCCCTCGCAGGGCAAGAGGGAAAGGCCAGCCCTGTATCCCTTATCAGCAGGTCCAGGAAGTGCCCAGCACCCGCCTGGCTGCGTTTGGCCTTGCAGTGGCCCTCCTGTCTCTCCTCTCATGGGTGACTTGAACGCAGAGTGGGGCCTAGCACCCTGCCGGGCATTTATGTTCATTCTCCCATTGGTCCTTCAGGCTTCCTTGTTTGGTTGGTGTACTTTTTGCTAAGCTTGCTTACTTTACCTATGAGGAAATTCCTATGTAAGAAACATGCCCAAGGTCACAGTGCTTGTAAGCATCAGGGCCAGGATTTGAACATAGGAGGGTCTGGAACCACTCGACGTTTGGAAGAACATTCTTGGGTATGAGCACAGAACCCTGTACAATTTTTAAATCTGAAGTTCTGTGAACTAGGCCTGTTTCCTCAGCATCTTCCAAATGTAGATCCCTTTTCTCCACCATCCTCACCCAAGAAGTCCCTTGAGCCACTGTTTTTCTGAATTTCTCCTTGTAAAATGATGGCATCCATCAGTTCTGCCTGTGAACTGTACAACACCCTTGCTCTCAACATTTCAGTTGAAGACCTCATTCCTTCATTCACTCAACAGATAATGTATGTTGCGCCCACTGTATTGCCGTGCCTAAAGAGCAGTTTGTACTCGTTTTCAGAGTTGATCTCCTTTACCCACATTCCGAGTTTTGTTTTTGGTTTGCAGTAAATTGTTCCCCAGAATTCCCAAATGGCATGGTTTCAGGTCAGTCCAATGGCCTGTTTACTGATTTGTAATTTATATCTCCACATATTCTTAGTAGAGTTATGGGGCAACTTTTAATCATAAAAGAAGACAGAGATTTTTAAAGGAGAGTCCATGAACCATTTAGAGAGAAGAAAAAGTTGCAAGTGTAACAGTTTAATACTGATTGTGATCCTGAGCATTCTGGCAGGCAAGGCAAAATAGAAAACGGTTCCAAGCCAGGCGTGGGGGCTTACGCCCATAATCCCAGCACTTTGGGAGGTTGAGGCAGGCAGATCACCTGAGGTCAGCAGTTCGAGACCAGCCTGGCCAACATGGTAAAACCCTGTCTCTACTAAAAATACAAAAATTAGCCGGGTGTGGTGGGCACACGCCTGTAATCCCAGCTACTTGGGAGGCTGAAGCAGGAGAATCACTTGAACCCAGGAAGCAAAGGTGGTTTTCACATTTTTCTGAAAAGTTTATTTTTCTTGGCACTAAATTATAAGAGGAATTTACTGTTGCAATCAAGATTAATTTTTCCATTGGTTTAGTAGAAAATGAAGAAATGTCCTACAAATGGCCAATTTGCCATATTTTATAAAAAGACAGTTCTATGATTTATTCTTAAATTTACTTGCATGGTATGAATACAGTAAAATAATATTACATGAAACTCAAAAAAGAAATGGGGAAATAGTTTGTAATTCCAACACCTAATATGGCTACTCTTTGGGGATTTTCATATTTCTTTGTTTTAATTGATGAATAATAATTTTATATATTTTTGGGGTACAGTGTGATGTTTTGATATATGTGTCCATTGAGGAAAGACGAAATCAAGTTAACTAACATATCTGTCGCCTCACCAACTTCTTTTTTTGGCAATAAGAACCTTAAAAATCTATTATTTTAGTAATTTCAAAATATGTGTAATATGTCCTTAACTGTGGTCACCATGCAGTTTGAAATCATGAAAACTTATTCCTCTGGTCTAACTGTAACTTTATACCCTTCGCTCTACATCTTTCCTTTCTTCATTCCTTCCCTTCCACTTCCCAGCCTCTGGGGACCACCTTTTTCCTTTTTCTATGAGAATAATTTTTTTAGATTACTTCTGGGACATTTTCTTCCTTGTGCTTTTTCTTTTTGGATTGTAACACACCCACAGTTTTAAATCCTGTTCCTTTTACAATTAACAGTGGATTTTTGCCAATTCACATTTTTCCGTGTTGCCACATAATTGTCAGTAGGTGAACACTGCACATTTTCTCAGCCCTCCTTCTACCAGGCAGAACAGGGTATATTCGCATTTTAATTTACATGTACAGCGCTCGACTTTTGGTGAGTTCAACATTTCTCCCACTCCCAACACTTTAGCCAATAAATGGCCATCTTGAGTCAGCATCCGCTTGCTTAGTGAGGAGCTGCTTTGTTTCATTGACATGTTCTTATGTTTCTTTTGCAGGTACCGAGTTTTGGCAATTGGGGATGAAAAAGATCAAACCAGGAAGGAGGATGAACTTAACAGGTAAGTGCTGATATATAGAGTAGCTTTTCCTCAGCTACTTAACTTGGTGGCTGACAGCCTATTGCACTGGGGTAGTCTGGGGCCAAATCCGGCCCACTACCTGTTTATGTAAATAAAATTTTATTGGCACACAGCCATGCCCATTCTGTATGTTGTCTGTGCTGCTTTTATGCGAGAACATCAGAGGTGAGTACAGTTGACCTTGAACAACTTGGGGATGAGGGGACGCCGACCCCCTGCACAGTCAAAAATCCACATAGAACTTTTTTTTTTCTTTTGAGACGGAGTCTTGCTCTATTGCCCGGGCTGGAATGCAGTGGTTTGATTTCAGCTCACTGCAGCCACTGCCTGTTCGATTCAGGCAATTCTCATTCCTCAGCCTCCCAAATAGCTGGGATTACAGGCGCCTGCCACCACACCCAGCTAATTTCTGTATTTTCAGTAGAGACGGGGTTTTTCCGTGTTGGCCAGGCTGCTCTCGAACTCCTGGCCTCGAGGGATCTGCCCGCCTCAGCCTCTCAAAGTGCTGGGATTATAGGCGTAAGCCACCACTCCTGGCCCCACATGTAACTTTCGACTCCCTAAACCTAACCACTGATAGCCTACTGTTGACCAGAAACCTTATCAATACCAAACAGTTGATTAATATATATTTTGCATTTTATATGTATAATATACCGTACTCTTACAAGAAAATAAGCTAGAGAAAAGAAACTATTAACAAAAATAAGGGGCTGGGCACAGTGCCTCACGCCTGTAATCCCAGCACTTTGGGAGGGCACTGCGGGTGGATCACCTGAGGTCAAGAGTTCAAGACCAGCCTGGCCAACATGATGAAACCCCATCTCTACTAAAAAATACAAAAATTAGGTGGGCATGGCAGGCGCCTGTAATCCCAGCTGCTTGGGAGGCTGAGGAGGGAATCACTTGATCCTAGGAAACGGAGGTTGCAGTGAGCTGAGATCATGCCATTGCACTCGAGCCTGGGTGACGTGAGCGAAACTCTGTCTCAAAAAATAAACAAAATTGGAAGATAAAATCTGTTTACTATTCACTAAATGGAAGTAGATCATCTTAAAGGTCTTCATCCTTGTCGTCTTCATTTTGAGTAGTCTGAAGGGACACAGGAAGAGGAGGGGTTGATCTTGCTGTTTCTAGGGTGGCAGAGGTGAAAGAAAATCCGTGTGTAAGTGGATCTGTACAGTTCAGTCCACAGTGCAGAAGGGTCAGCTATAGTTGCAACAGATTCCACAGAGCCCACCAAGACTAAAGCATGTATTAACTGGCCCTTTAGAGGAAAAGTTGCTGACCCCCTAGCCTTGACTATCACTGGCCAAGCCTTAACGTAGATTGAGGAAAGGATTTAAACTCTCAACCCATGAGCTTTCCAAGCAAAACTCAGTTCCAAAAGCTCAGGTTTTGTTTTTCCATCTTGGATAATCAATAGTCACTTTGATTTTAGCTCTGTAGAGAAGTACTAACTACATTTGTTAGTGGTCACGTAAACCCATTCTGGGTAGGTCACCCCCTGTCCACTAAATAGAAACTTTTCTCCTGCAAAAATGGACCTGTTAGTAAAGCCTAGAAACCATCATTTATTGTGTTTTCTTTTGTGAAGTTTTGGCATTTGTGTCCCTTTTGTGAGATTCAAGATTTTTTCCCTAAGAATTGTATCTGCCTGAGCTGAGTGGTGCCTGTGGCCTCATGGTGCCTTGCCGCCCCCTCTCTTTCAGCGTGGATGACATCCACTTTCTGGTGCTCCAGAACCTGATCCAGAGCACGTTGGCCCTCTCGGACAGTCAGATGAAGTCCTACCAGTCATTCCAGGTGGGTACCGGCTGCCTAGCTGCACAGCAGGGATGTGGACCCTTCTGAGGCCAGCCTCGTGAGGTGCTGGCCCCTGCCCTTCTCTGCTGTGGGCTCTCAGGGGCTGATTCCCCCAGCATGCCGGCCCACACATCCTTCAACTTTATCTTTTTATCGTTGTTTTATTTGTATTTATTTGTGTTTATTATGTATGTTTATGGTATACAACTGAAGGATTTGATGTACGTATACATTGCAGAGTAATCGCCACAATCAAGCCAATTAGCACATACATCCCCCCACACAGTAGCTTTTCTCGTTGTGGTGAGCACGCTTGGCGCTCTCTCCTCCTGGTGCATTTCAAGTGTACAGCATCGATTGTCACCTGTCATTACCAAGCTGTGATCCTCCAGGGCTTAGCATCTCATAGAACTGAAGCTTCGCACCTCTTGGCCAGGTTCTCCTCATCTCTCTCTTTAGTTTTTAAAGCATGGGGATGGGATCCAGTGACCTCCACCATCCCTCCCAGAGCTGAGGTTTTTAAGTCTTACGTTTAAGACAGAAAATGAAGCAGGGAAGGAAATGAGGCATGGCAAAGGACCTGAGAAAGTAATTGAGCTGTACGGCGTAGCTTTTCAAATCATCACTTTGGAATGCCAAGATATTCTGGTTGTGGGAGGTCACTGGATGGGAAAGCTGCCCTCCCATGGGCAGTGAGTCATCTGTCTCCCGAGGACACAAGTCCATGTGGCCACTCTGCTGCGGCTGAAGGAAGATGAGAGTGAGGAAGAGAAATCACATTGAACCCCTGGTGGAGCCCAGGAAGTCAGTGGTCTTAATACTCTTATGCAAATGTGGGCACTTGAGGTTCAGAGAAGTTAAATCACATGCCCGAGACCACATAGCTCAGTCAGTCATCACCCAAGACCCCAACAGAGAGGTGCTGAGGGGCCCCAGCCAGTGCCACCCAGGGCCTCGTTCTCCCCCAAGTCATCACAAAAGGAAATTCTAAGGAGGACCCATTCATTTTGTATTTAATCACTAACCCTAAAAATCTGCTCCTGGCTTACATTAACAAGTTACCTGATTTGGAATATGAGGGGAAAAAAGAATGAGGAAACAAAGGGACTTTCCTAGTCCCGCTGATGAATTCAGCTGGGTGAGGACCTGATCATCAGGGCGCCTCAGAGTCCACAGAGAGATCTTGTAGCATGTGGAGCCCAAGCCCTGTCCTCAGAGACTCCAGTCAGGAGCAGCGGAGTGGGGCCCTGATAAGAGTGTGCCATCCCTCCCCCAGTCCCGAAGGGGCCCATGGGCCACCCTTGCAGAAACAGCAGTGTCGACCCTGCTGGGGCGCTGCACGTGCTTGTTACTTTGGCCACAGCAGGGCAGGGAGGACAGGGAAATGGAGCTGGTTCACGAAAATGCCAGGCTGGGCTTGAATGCCCTGCTTCAGAGCAGCACCCAGGCCCTAGTCTTTAACAGCCATGGCCAGGCCTCAGCACACCCAAGACTGAGTGTGCATATGATTTCTCCTGTTTTCATCACCACCTGGAGGTTCTCTGTGCCTCCTGCAGGGACACGTAGGACCATCAATCAGAGACGCCCAAGAAATGTCCTCCATACCCTTGCCGTGCATCCCTTGAACCCCATGTTTTATTTCCTTGGGCCTGTTTTACACTTATGGTCAGGTGTACACATTTGGAGTGGAAGGCTAGCGTCTGTGCCATGCACCCCTCTGCTACCCCAGCATTTTGTAGATGAAAGCAAAACCCTGTCTGAACCTGAACTTGCAGAGAAAAAAATAAATAGTTATCAGGTGAAGTTCCAAATAAACAGTCCACAGACCGCATTTTATTGGTCTCACACTTGTTTAAAAGAAAAACACAATTTTTTTTTTCAAAAAATGTTTTTTCCAACATTACACATAGGAGTCCAAATTTCCGACTTCTGGCTATGGGGTGGGCCTTCCAGCTGTCCTGCTCATTAGTGGCTCAGAGCTGGAGGGGACTTTGGGGATCCTTCCCACTGTATCCTACCTCCAAACAAGAAAGCCCAGCCCCAGTGGCAAAAGCCGGGCCCCCTGCCTTCCAGCCAGGCCTGTCCCCAATATTATCCCACTGCTTTTTCCTCCAGTTCCATCTCCAGGTGGCACCTGGGCTCTGATGTTTGGTACTGAAGGCCTAGTCACTCTGCCTCAACCCCCAGGGGCATGGAAAGTCACCTTAGAAAGACCACCGGCCTGCATGGCCTCTCTCCCTGAGCAGGAAACAGGACACTTCTTTAGTGACTTCTTCAGTGACTCCTGAGTGAGGACTAGAAGGCCAACAGCAAAGTCAGAGCCCCATAGGGGACCCCGCGAGGCTCCCCTCAAGGTTCCAGGAAGCCAGTGGAAGGCTGCAGGTGGGCTCACTGTGCCTGTGACAACCCAGCCTCTTAGAAATGTGAGTCAGTGGACCACAGCCCCCAACTCACCACACATGGCCTGAGCGCTCCTATCCTGTTGTGTGGGAATACACCCATTCGCTAGTTATATTCAAATGGAACAGAAGATCAAAGGCACAGAAGGCTTGTCACAAGGAGTGAGATGCAGCTTCCTTCCAGTGCTGTAGGGAAGGATGATGGTGTAATGGCCACTCCCAGCTTCTCCCGTCCACTACATGGAGAGTGTTTCTCCATAAGGCCTGATGGTCTGCATGCCCAGGACTGGCGCACAGGTGCTGTTTGGGGAAGCAGAGTTGCACAGGCTTCAGGCAGACATGCTCCAGGGAATACCTGAGTGCTGCCTCAGAGCCCCAGCTGACCACTGCACTGGTCCCCGGTCCCCTTGTGTCCCTCCGCTGGAAGTAAGGTGCAGTGGTGAGGTTGCTCTTCTCTTCTCTGACCCACCCCTGCCTGACAGTGTGACCTGAGGATCACTTAAAGTCCGTGTGCCTCAACCTTCTCTGTCACTCGAGGTCCTGGAGGCAGTGCCTAAAATCCTTAGACCATGATAGGGATTTTTCTCAGCCAGCACTTTTGAGGAGACAGTCCTGTAGGAGCTCTCTCGGAGGCTGGCAGATGCTAGATACTCAGGAACAGATTGTTGCTTGCCCTTTGCAGAAGCTTGGAGTAACAGAGACTCTGCTGACCGCACAGTCCTTTCAGGTGCTCATCCACTAGGTGGGGCCCAGGTCCACAAGACTTAGCACGCTGAGCCATGAAGTCCCCATGGTGTGTTCAGCAGAGGCACTTCCTTCCGCCTAGGCACTGGGGTGGCAGCAGCAAGAGCTGAATCTAGGCCAGGCATGGTGGCTCATGCCTGTAATCCCAGCACTTTGGGAGGTTGAGGCACGATGATCACTTGAGGCCAAGAGTTAAAGACCAGCCTGGGTAACATGGCAAGAACCCCATCTCTACAAAAAATACAAAAATTAACCAGACAGTGCCTGTAGTCCTGCCTACCCAGGAGGCTGAAGCAGGAGGACTGCTTGAGCCAGGAGGTTGAGGCTGCAGTGAGCTATGTTGGTGCCACAGTACTCTAGCCTGGGCAACAGTGAGACCCTGGCTCAAAAAAAAGGAGTTGAATCTGTGTTCTCCTGGGACTTCCAAACAATGAGTAAGTAGATGAGATCATTTCAGGTAGCTGCTATGGAGAAAATAAAACAGGATAATATAAGGCAGTTGACCGCAGAGGAGGAGAATGGAGAAGGATTTGTCATTTGAGGGGAAATATTTGGGCTGAGCCCTGAATGTTGAGGAGTCAGCCATGCAGAGATTTAGGGGAGCGGCAGGGCAAAGGTCCCAAGGTAGGATGCCTGGACTTTTTCAAGAAATGTAAGAGGGTCCAGGAGGCTGGTGCAGTGAGCAAAGGGTGGTGTTGGGGGAGGTGAGGCCAGAGTGGTGGGTGGGCGGCCAGGGTCCCACTCATCAGGCTCCTTGTCGTGAAGGCCTGGTTGTGGTCACATCTGCAGAGGGAAGTCCTCGGGGGCTTTGAGGCAGGGCAGGAATGTGTGGTCTGATGTAGGCATCAAAGGATTACTTTGGCTGCTATGGAGAATGGTCAGGGGTTGGGGGAAGGTGACGTGGGGAAGGAGGGAGACCAGTCAGCTGGGGACGGTGGTGAGAAAGAGCAGTGGCATGATTAGATGGGCCAGTGCAGGTGGCACGAACCCAGTGCATTGGAAGGTAGAGCCCACCTGACGTGCTGATGGCTGGGTGGGAGGCCAGGGGACAGAGTGGTAGACCAGATGACTCTGTGTTGATTCCGTCTGTCTGCATCAAAAGAAGTTGGCTTGGGAGTGAATAGCCCCCGTCTCGTCAGTTCCCTGCCCTTTGTGGTCTCTGAAAGTGTGATGTGATGGTCCGAGAATTGGGATTGCCGACCCTCCCCCGCATACACACACTCACACACACACTAACACACACATACGCCAGCCTGGGCCTCCCATGATCGGTCACTTCCTCTATAAAGCATCAGCCTCTGCCTCTTGCCTCACTGTGTTGCAGACTTTCCGCCTCTATCGGGAGTACAAGGACCACGTTCTCGTGAAGGCCTTCATGGAGTGCCAGAAGAGGAGCTTGGTCAACCGGCGCCGGGTCAACCACACGCTGGGCCCCAAGAAGAACCGGGCCCTGCCCTTCGTGCCAATGTCCTACCAGCTATCCCAGACCTACTACAGGTGAGTACCTGTCAGGAGCCCTGGGTACTCCAAGGTTGAGCCACATAAAGAGGAGCAAAGGAAGCATCGTGGCCATGAAAGCATGTAGGAGCCGGGGCCCCTCGCAGCCTCATGCGCAACACGCAGGCTCTGGGGTTTCCTGTAGCCCCTCTCCTCCTACCTGGTGTGGGGATCAGGTGAGTGCTAGCAGCATCTTTGTGTTGGTGGTGTTGCCATTTTGCAGGTGGTTTGTTTCCGTTTCTCCCATCAGATGGAGTGAAATCGGTTTTGAATTTAATAATTGGCCCAGCTGGAAGTTCACCCTCCAGTTCCAGCATAGCCTCAGTCCCTCTTCCGCGTAGCCCTGAGACCCAGGAAGTCTCCTGGGCCCATTCGCAGCACCAGCAGCCGGTGCGGGGTTGGGGTGCAGAGGTGCATTCAGACAGGCATCCTCCTGGGGCTCCTTCCTGAAACGCAGTGTGGCTTCATGCCGCAGAGGGCGTTGTACCACCAGCCTCCTGACCACATGCAGAGTCCCTGAGAACATTCCCAAGCCGCCACCTTGGCAGCTTCCCCTTCACACCGTTCTCCTTGCCCACCCTCAGGTCTGCACAGGGCTGCAGTCAGATCCTCAGAGACAGCACCATGAATCTTCTTTCAGTTCTTTGATACCATCCCTTGCCCGTGATGGCAGACACTTCCTCCTCCCCAAACCCTCACCCCGAATGACCCTCAGGCCTCTGGGAAGTAGGTGTGGCAGCAGAAGATACATGTCCAAGTCCAACAAGGCCATTTGTCACGGAGACACTGCTCTGACCGCATGTCCCCATCTGAACCGAGGGCAGTGGTCAGCAGACAAGGAAGGCCTTTTGGGTCCCTCCCTCTGACCCTGGTAGCAGGATCGTGGAATGTTGCTCTCTGGACAGAGCCGGGGAAGTGACTCACCAGGTGCTGCATGGAGACAGCTTGGGTACACGTGTGAGACCAGGGCTGGCTTTGTGCGGGGACTATTATTACAGAAAGCATGCTCACCATCCCTAGTTCAGCAGCTGTGTACAGTGAGTGCCTGTGAGGTGAGCCTGCCAGCGCCCTCCTGGAGCGCCAGGTGAGGCCACATTGAATTAGACGAGGAGACGGTACTCTGCATGGAAGGTACTCAGGCTAGCAGGGAAGAGAGACACGAACACCGCTACACAGCGCCTTCATTTGGGATGGGACGGAGAGCTTTAGGGGAGAAATGGGACGTTTTGTTTAGTTCTCATCATAATGATTTGACGTGCTCATAGCCTGTCCAAATGATGGCTTCCCACGGCCGACCCTCAGTCAGGCCCTTCCTTTTTGTCTGTGTAGGATTTTTACGTGGCGATTTCCAAGCACCATCTGCACGGAGTCATTCCAGTTTTTGGACAGAATGCGGGCTGCCGGCAAGTTGGACCAGCCTGATCGTTTCTCTTTCAAAGACCAGGATAATAATGAGCCCACAAATGACATGGTGGCCTTTTCACTGGATGGCCCTGGAGGAAATTGTGTGGCCGTCCTGACCCTCTTCTCTCTGGGCCTTATTTCCGTGGATGTCAGGATCCCGGAGCAGATCATCGTGGTAGATAGCTCAATGGTGGAGAATGAGGTCATCAAAAGGTAAGAGCCCGGCGTCTGCAGCATCAGGTCTGGCCATGTGCTAGGCATTGGCCAGACACAGACCGGCAGGGGTCGGTAGTGCCTTCTGGGAGCTTGCAGGATGGGCGTTGCAGATGAGTGACTGGGGATTATAGGCCAGTGTCCAAGGCGTCCTCTGCTGATGCCTC
This sequence comes from Theropithecus gelada, assembly GCF_003255815.1. Lineage (NCBI taxonomy): Eukaryota > Metazoa > Chordata > Mammalia > Primates > Cercopithecidae > Theropithecus > Theropithecus gelada. Next base: position 56,824,178 of record NC_037688.1, read on the forward strand.
CCAGGTGTTATGGGAATCGGCCAAAGAGAAGGACGCAGCACAGTGGCGGGGGTGGGGGTGGGCAGGGAAGAGAAGGGAGGACTGGTCCTGAGGGCCTTGCAACAGAACTGGGGATTCCTGGGGAAGTGGGTGTTTTCTGGACTGAGAGACGGGCAAGAGGAACAGTCCCCACAGAGACGCAGATATGTGACAAGGGATGAGCGCGTTGCACGGGAAGGTGGGAAAGGGGATGGATCTGGGGCAGCCGTCCACACCAGCCTTGGTAATGAAGCACAGCCAGCTGCTGGGGCCACTGCTGAGGCCCGGCCACAAAGACCTCTCGAGGGAGGGGAGAGGCTGCAGTAGTAGCTGGCTGGCCTGTGCTTGGGTATCCAGGTCGCAATTCTCTTCTAGCTTGGGAAAGGATGGCAGCCTGGAGGATGACGAGGATGAAGAGGATGACTTGGATGAAGGCATAGGGGGCAAGCGCCGGAGCATGGAGGTGAAACCTGCACAGGCCTCCCACACTAACTACCTGCTGATGAGGGGCTACTACTCCCCCGGCATTGTCAGCACCCGCAACCTCAATCCCAATGACAGCATAGTGGTCAACTCCTGCCAGATGAAGTTCCAGCTCCGCTGCAGCCCTGTGCCCGCCCGGCTCAGGCCCGCTGGTGAGTGCTCCTGCTGGTGCTGGGGGAGGGCCCGGCCTTGCCATCATCCAGGAGGACCCTGAGGCCTGGCCTGAGACCTAGACCTTCAGGCTCCCCAGGCCAGGCGTGCAGCCACAGGACACACAGAAAAACACACCCCATCCTTGCAGCTGACTCAAGGGACACCTTCCCCAGGTGCCGGTGCCGTGCCCACACCTCTGTGGGAGAGCTCCCCGCACCACCGCTGTCTTTTAGTCACAGCTGTGCCGCAGGCACCAGCAGTCACCCAGGCGGGCTCACGAGGAAGAGCAGAGCACTCCCGCCTCCTCACCCCGCCCACTCTCCCCGGGGGGCCGCAGGGCTCTAGTCTCCTGGTGCTTAGTAAAGTGTGCGCTCTTAGGAACCTTTTAGGTATTATCTTTTGACCCCTTGCTAGGAAAGATGAGTATTCCACTCACATTCATGATCTCCTGCCTCCTTTACTTCCAATTTTGACGCTATCTTAGTTCTATTGATGACCTTTGAAACTTTACTTTTTATTTTTATTTATTTATTTGAAATGATTGAGACAGGGACTCACTATGTTGCCCAGGCTGGTCCTGGCCTTAAGTGATCTTCCCACCTCTGCCTCCCAGAGTGATGGGATTACAGACGGGAGCCACCACACCAAGCCTATTTTTTAGAGACAGGGTCTTGCTCTGTTGCTTAGGCTGGAGTACAGCGGCACAATAATAGCTCATAGTCATCTCTAGCTCCTGGGCTCAGGTCATCCTCCTGCCTCAGTCTCCTAAGTAGCTTGGACTATAGGCATGTGCCACCACAGCCAGCTACTTTTTAAATTTTTGGTAGAGACAAGGCCTTGCTCTGTTGCCCAGGCTGGTCTCAGGCCTCAAGGGATCCTCCCGCCATGGCCTCCCAAAGGGGTGGGACAACAGGTGTGAGCTACCATACCAGACCTAGTTTATGTAATATTCTAAGTCCTTTGTTGCCATTTCAATGATGTTCTCAGCGTCTTTACCAGGAGTAGATTCTATGTCAAGAAACTCAAGAAACCACCTTCTTTGCTCGTCTATAAGAAGCAAGTCCTCATCTGTTCAAGTTTGATCCTGAGATTGCAGCAATTCCATCCCATCTTCAGACTCCGCCTCTAGTTCTCTTGTTATTTCCACTGCATCTGCAGTTACTTCCTCTACTGAAGACTTGAACCCCTCAAAGTCATCCATGAGGGTGGGAATCAACTTTTTCCAAACTCCTGTTGATGTTGGTATTTTGACCACCTCCCATGAATCACAAATGTTCTTAATGGCATCTAGAATGGTGACTCCTTTTCAGAAGATTTTCAGTTTACTTTGTCCAGATCCATCAGAGGAATCACTGTAGTAGCCATAGCCTTACGAAATGAATTTCTTTCTTTTTTGAGACAGAGTTTCACTCTTGTCACCTGGACTGGAGTGCAGTGGTATGATCTCAGTTCACTGCAACCTCCACCTCCCAGGTTCAAGTGATTCTCCTATCTCAGCTTCCCGAGTAGCTGGAATTACAGGCACCCACCACCACACCCGGCTAATTTTTGTATATTTAGTAGAGATGGTGTTTTACCATGTTGGGCAGGCTGGTCTTGAACTCCTGCAGGTGATCCACCCGCCTTAGCCTCCCAAAGTGCTGGGATTACAGGCGTGAGCCACTGTGTCCAGCCATCAAATGTATTTCTTAAATAATAAGACTTGAAAGTGAAATAACTCCTTGATCGATGGGGTACAGAATGGATGTTGTGTTAGCAGGCATGAAAACAACATTCATCTCCTTGAACATCTCCATCAGAGCTCATGCGTGACCAGGGGCATCATTAATCAGCATACCATTTTGAAAGCAATCTTTTTTGTCTGAGCAGTAGGTCTCTACAGTGGGCTTAAAATATTTAGTAAGCCACACTGTAAACAGACGTGCTGTCATCCAGCTTTGCGGTTCTGTTTATAGAGCACAGGCAGAATAGATTTAACATAATTCTCTTCCCTCAGAATTTGGGGATAGGAAATGGGCACTGGCTTCAACTTAAAGTCACCAGCTACATTACTTCCTATCGAGAGTGGGCTGTCGTTTGAAGCCTTGAAACCAGGCCTTGCCTTTTCCTTTGTAGCCACGAAAGTCCTAGATGGCATCTTCAATATAAAGCTGTTTTGTGTACATTGAAAATCTGTTTAGTGTATCCACCTTCATTACTGATCTCAGCTAGCCAGAGCTTCTGGAGAACTTGCTGCAGCTTCTCCAGCAGCACTTGGTGCTTCACCTTGCACTTTTATGTTACGGAGACGGCTTCTTTCCTTAAACTACATGAACCAACCTCTGCTAGCTTCCAGCTTTTCTTCTGCATCTTCCTCACCTCTCTCAGCCCTCATAGAATCAAAGAGAGTTAGGGCCTTGCGCTGGATTAGGCTTTGGCTTAAGGGAAGGTTGTGACTGGTTTCATCTATCCAGACCGCTGAAACTTTCTCCATATCAGCAACAAGGCTGTTTTTGCTTTATTATTGTTCATGTGTTCCCTGGAGTAACGCTTTTCATTTCCTTCAAGAACTTTTCCTTTGCCCTCACAACTTTGACTGACTTCGGCACAAGAGGCCCAGCTTTCGGCCGTCCTGGCTGTCACCATGCTTTCCTCGCGAAGTCTGATATTTTCTAGCTTTTGATGTAAAATGAGAGATGTCCAACTCTCCCTTTCACTTGAACACAGAGGGGGCCATTGTAAGGTTATTAACTGGCCTGACGTCAATTTTTTTTTTTTTTTTTTTTGAGACGGAGTCTCGCTCTGTCACCCAGGCTGGAGTGCAGTGGCGCGATCTCGGCTCACTGCAAGCTCCACCTCCCAGGTTCACGCCATTCTCCTGCCTCAGCCTCTCGAGTAGCTGGGACTACAGGCGCCCGCCACCGCGCCCAGCTAATTTTTTGTATTTTTTAGTAGAGATGGGGTTTCGCCATGTTAGCCAGGATGGTCTCGATCTCCTGACCTCGTGATCCGCCCACCTCGGCCTCCCAAAGTGCTGGGATTACAGGCGTGAGCCTCCGCACCCAGCCAACCTGACTTCGATATTGTTGTGTCTCAGGAATAGGGAGTCCCAGGAGAGGGAGGAAAGTGGGGAATGGCTGGACCCTGGAGTTGTCAGAACACACATGACATTTATCAATTAAGTTTGCTGTCGTATGTGGGCGTGGTTTATGGCGCCCCTAAACAGTGACAATAGTAAGGACAAAGGTCACTGATCACAGGCCACTGTCACAGATATGATAATCATGAAAAAGATGAAATATGAGAATTCCCAAGCATGACAGACACAAATCGAGCACACGGTGTTGAGAAAGTGGTGCCTGTAGACTCTCTTGGTGCAGACTTGCCACAAGCCTTCAGTATGTAAAAAACCCAAAAAACAATATCCGTGAAGCACAATAAAGTGAGGTGCGTTGTTGAAGTTGATGGTATTCACTCTATGTTTCATAACCACAGTTAGAATTCTGTACTTTGTCTGGAGTTTGGACTGGGCAAAAATGTAGTGATAACCTACTGATTATGGCCTTAGCAGAGACATATTCCATAGGAAGCAACAGAAGCCAGCTCTGGCTAGTGTAGGCAAAAGTGGGGTGTGTAGAAGGGGCCTGGAGTATCTCACAGGGTCTAAGGAACAGTGGGCACATGAGCAGCAGGAAGGGATGGGACCAGGCCAGCCCTGGTCAGTGACTCCCCCTCAGAGCACTGGGCTTTACAGTTCTCGAACCCCAGTCCTCAGCCTCTGTGCCCTTCACTTTATGTCTTGAGCACGAGAATCATAGTGGCCAGGAGAAATCCAGTCAGCTGTAGTCAGAGGCTCAGGGTTGCGGATCAGGAGCCTGACTGCCAGGGGCCCAGCCTGTCTGCCCAGCAGGTGACCCCTGTGGCTGTCGGGGAAGCAGTGAGTTGGTGCTGGAGCATGCCTTTCCTGAGTGTGGCCTGTGCATTGGGCAGGGGAGGGGGGCCTCTGTCGGGCTGCCTCTGATCTTCCTCCGTGTCCCCACAGCCGCTCCTCTGGAAGAGCTAACAGTGGGAACCTCCTCCCTCCCTGACACGTTCACCAAGCTGATAAAGCCCCAGGAAAACACCTGCAGCTTGGAGGAGTTTGTCCTCCAGCTGGAGCTGTCTGGGTATAGTCCCGAAGACCTGACTGCTGCCTTGGAGATCCTGGAAGTCATTATAGCCACGGGTTGTTTTGGGATTGACAAGGAGGAGCTGCGCAGACGGTTCTCGGCCTTGGAGAAGGCAGGTGGCGGGCGTACCAGGACATTCGCAGATTGCGTCCAGGTGAGCTGTGCCTTAGGCTAGCCGGATATCACTGAAGCGGAAATTGCAGCTCCCAGGCCAGGTGCACACTGAGGATGGGCTTGATTTGGGGCATAGCATGCTGCGTTCTTTTTAAACGTTGAATTAGTCATTAACATTTGAAAACTGGGGCATTTCACATCCACTTTGAGGGTGCAGTTGTGAATCCACAACTGCACCACAGCTGATGCGGCTCACCAGCGGCCAGAGAGGAAGAGAGGCTGCTCCAGGGCACAGGGCTAGCAAGGGGCAGCCCCAGGGTTAGGAGCCAGGCCCGCCTCGCGAGCCTGGGCTGCTCAGGGCACTCAACCCGCCAGGGACGAGAGGTCACCAGCGCGGAGGATCCCGGGCTCCCCACAGACCCCCTGTGTCTCCTGCCTCCCCAGGCCCTCCTGGAGCAGCACCAGGTGCTGGAGGTCGGCGGCAACACCGCGCGCCTGGTAGCCATGGGCTCTGCCTGGCCCTGGCTCCTGCACTCGGTGCGGCTGAAAGACAGAGAAGACGCTGACATTCAGAGAGAAGACCCCCAGGCCAGACCCCTGGAGGGGTCTTCCAGCGAGGACAGCCCCCTCGAGGGACAGGCACCTCCTTCTCACAGCCCCCGGGGCACCAAGAGGCGTGCCAGCTGGGCCAGTGAGAATGGGGAGACCGACACTGAGAGCACCCAGATGACGCCTGCCAAGAGGCCGGTACTCCAGGACTCAAACTTGGCCCCCAGCCTTGGGCCCAGAGCTGAAGACGGGGCAGAAGCCCAGGCCCCATCTTCACCCCCAGCTCTTGAAGACACCGCTGCAGCGGGGGCAGCACGGGAAGACCAAGAGGGCGTCGGAGAGTTCAGTTCCCCAGGCCAAGAGCAGCTGAGTGGCCAGGCGCAGCCTCCAGAGGGCTCTGAAGACCCCAGAGGTACCGTGCGCCTTGTCCCCCACCCCACCTCACCCCACCCGCGCTTTCCCTCCCCTCTGCCCTGATGGGCCCCACGCCTTCCTCCGGGATAGGGGAACTGCCACTGACACAAAAGGGGCTTGACTTCAGCTTCTCGGAGCCTGAGCCCCAACGGGGGAGGATGCTGCCTGTAAATGCATTTCCAGGGGAGCGCGGGCCTCCCACACCCCCAGGCAGCGCTGTGAGTTCTGGAGCGGGAGCTCAGGCGGTGGGGCCAGCGTGTGTGCTGCAGCAGCTGCTGTGGGGCAGTGACGGCATGGAGGTCTCACCTTCCTCGGGTGGCAGCACGCCCTTTCCTGTCCTGCACGTCTGCCATCAGCAGCAGCCTTCTCATGTGGCTTCTCTGGGCGTTTTTGTTTTCTTTGGGCTGTTGTTGCCTCGGGTTTACACCACCCTTGTGGTCAGGGCTTCTGGGTGGAAAATGAGGTGTTCGCTGGCTTCCTCCGGTGTGGGGCTTGTCCGGGCCTGGGACGCTGCTTGCATGTGGCACTGTGTGCGGCAGTCTCCCCGGCCCCGCACCTCCAGGTGGCTGCTCTGTGAGATGATCGTTGTCCTTTTTTTTGATGCTTCATCCCCTGAGCCTCGAGGTGCCCTGCTCATGCTGGGTGCCATGCTGAACGTGGGGAGGCAGAGATGGCTTCCCTGACTTTCCGAGTCTCTCTCATTCTCTTCCTCTTCCCTCAGGGCTCGCAGAGAGTTTTGGAGCCGGCAGCATCTCCCAGGCAGCGCGGGAAAGGTGGGTGTGGGGTTCTGGCTCCAGGGCTTCGGGTGGGGCTCTTGACAGGGACCGAGGGTAAGGATTTGTGTGAGGGTTTTTGAGGGTCTTTCCCCAGGTGCCAGCTCTGACAGGCTGCCCAGCACTGTGGTTCTCGGCAGGGGTACTTGGAGGGGCGCAGTGGGTGAGCAGCAGGCGTGCTGAGCACCAGCAGTGCCCAGGTCGGCCTGGAACAAGGGCTGCGCTTCCAGAATGCCCAGGGCGCTGGCGGAGAACCATACCTGGTGCCGTCAGCTGCACTTCACTGGCTCCTCATGGCCCACAGGCACCTCACCCGCTCCTGCAGATGAGCCAGGGGCCACAGAGGGATAAGCCCTGAATGCCCAGCTGCCCCCGGGACAACTGTGCCACACAGTTATAGGAAGCAAGGGGGCCACAGAAGCCCCTCTGGTGGGGGCGCCTCCCATGAGTGTGTGTGCTGACCCCAGATTGGGAGGGCCCAAGTGTCCTGTGTCCTGGCTTTCAGGAGCTTTCAGGAGCCTGTGTCCTGGCTTTCAGGTGTGCTCCTCCAAGGCCCAGCCGTAGCGATAAGAGCCAGGTGTCCAGCTCTTCTGGGTCCGCCCCACTCCTGGGCCCCGGGTGGCTGTTCAGTCCCTGGTTTAGTAGCAGAAACGTCCGTTTCAAGGAAAGCGTTCCTGGAACTCTGCACATGGTGTGGGGCAGAGCTTCAGGGTCATGCTCCTGTGAGCTTCGCCACAGCCTGGAGGTAGCTGCTGCCCGGGCTGCCAGGAGACCTGGCAAGTCCAGGAGTCTCAACTCTTGGCCCTCTCCTGCCAACGTGGGTGGGCCCACTGAAGCCTCAGTTACAGCTGCATCTGAGCAGGACCCCACGTCATGGTTCCACCCAGCTGGCGGTCAAGGGCCCCTCTGTCCAGACAGGAGAGAAGCGGGGAGTTTGGAGAGCAGAGAACAAGAGGTGGCGGCTGGTCTCAGCCCTGTGACCTGGGCCAGGCCCAGGACACCCCTGAGCCTCAGTGTTCTGTCTGAACGAGCTGCCCTCCTGCCCCCGCCAAGCCCTGATGCCAAGCCCTCCCCCTGCAGGGACTGTGAGAGCGTCTGCTTCATCGGCCGGCCATGGCGTGTCGTGGATGGCCACCTGAACCTGCCCGTATGCAAGGGTATGATGGAGGCCATGCTGTACCACATCATGACCAGGCCTGGCATCCCCGAGAACTGCCTGCTGCGCCACTACCAGGGCGTCCTGCAGCCCGTCGCCGTGCTGGAGCTGCTCCAGGTATGGGGCCTTCCCAGGCTCAGCAGGGGGTGGGGGCGGCTGGGTGCTCTCAATGGCCCGGCCGTGATGTTCAGGCCCCAGTCTGCATGCGGAACCACCATACTGCTTGCCTGCACCCCCTCCCCCAGCTTGTCCTGGGCTCTTGCCTCTCAGGCCGTCCCTCGGTGTCCTTCACCAGCTCCATGCTGCTGGCCAGGCTGGAAGAGGGGGTGCCCGGTGCTTGTCTCTGATGCTTTCTCTGTGCCGGGGGTCACTAACTCATGAGTCCGCAGGGCCCCATGGGTCAAGCAGCTGCCCCCTGGTGCGGCTGCCTCCTGCTCAGCTGACAGTTGCCCTGTGCTCCGTTGGCCCAGTGCGCCTGGGGCCGTGTGTTCCCCCACGAAGTCAACTGGAACAAGTGGATCCACCTCTAGGACCCCTGTGCGCGTTCCCTCCCTCCCAGCCACCACCTGCCACACCACTCCTGCCTGATGCTCGGCAGACGCCACTGTGCCCCGGCCTTGGGTCTGCCGAGCCTCCTGCAGCAGGGGACAGGTGCTCTGGCCAGAGTCACAGCCCGACACGTTTCTCACTGTCCTGGAACTCTGGAAAGAGGGGCTCCCCCACCTGCCTGCCCCCCAGGCTCTTCTGGGCCTCTGGCTCCTCCAGCAGCTAGGAGCTTGAAGTTCAGTGTCAGATTCCCTGCGAGCCAAACGGAGCCCCACCTGGAAGCCAGTCTTGGCTCACAGGACGCTGGGATGCAGCCCCTGCTGCAGGCCTCTCCTCCACACATGAGATTCAGTGTGGTGGCTCCGGCCCGCGCTGTACACATGCTACTCAGGCTGCTGCCTCTCCCACCAGGGCCTTTGCCTGAACCCTCCTGGTACATCCCCACTTGACTCATGCCCAGTTCAGGTGTCCCCTGCTCTGGGAAGTGGCTTCCTCGTACAGAGAGAGCATTCCCTAAATGCTTGAAGAATAAATCAAGCAGGCGAGGGTAGTGCCGCTGTAACCGGTGTGTCTGGTGTCTCCAGGGCCTGGAGTCCCTCGGCTGCATCCGGAAGCGCTGGCTGAGAAAGCCGAGGGCCGTCTCGCTCTTCTCCACACCCGTGGTGGAAGAGGTGGAGGCGCCCTCCAGCCTGGACGAGAGCCCCATGGCCTTCTACGAGCCCACCTTGGACTGTACCCTCCGGCTGGGCCGTGTGTTCCCCCACGAGGTCAACTGGAACAAGTGGATCCACCTCTAGGACCCCTGTGGGCATTCCCTCCCTCCCAGCCACCACCTGCCACACCACTCCTGCCTGATGCTCGGCAGACACCACTGTGCCCCGGCCTTGGGTCTGCCGAGCCTCCTGCAGCAGGGGACAGGTGCTCTGGCCAGAGTCACAGCCCGACACATTTCCCACTGTCCTGGAATTCTGGAAAGGGGCTCCCCCACCTGCCTGCCCCCCAGGCTTTTCTGGGTCTACCCCTTGGGAACTGGCCTCATCACACTGGGAGTTGGTGCTTCTTGTCTCTGGGTCTCCGGAGTTCGCCCCGCCTGTGCACACCTCACATTCCAGACTCCAGCCATCTTGGCAGGATCTCCTGGCTCCTTGAGTGCCTAAGTGCCACCAAGAGGAAGGGCCTTGTGGGATATGCCTTGCAGCATAGGGATCGGTGTGCGCTGCTGCCGGGGGGTCCCCATGGGGACTGTGGCCCCTCGGCAGGCAGGACATTCCAACCCCTGGCTGGGACTGAACGACCCAGAGAAGAGCAGCTCCCTTTCCAACCTTGCGAGTCACCTGGCAGGCCCCAGCTGGGCTGGCTGTCCGTGTCCCTCGGCCTGGCTGGTGACTCCCTGCGGGCCGGAAATGAAGAGTCCCTGGAGGTTTGGGTTTTGTTTGGTTTATTTTGTTCTTTCACCTTTTTTCCTCATTAAAAAAAAAAAGTCCCTGTGGAGTGTATTTATTTATTTTTTGATTAAAGGGAAGTAAAATGCATTCTTCTGTTTTGTGTGTTTCCTAAAGAATCAGTGATTCCCCTAGGGGACTCCCTACTTTGGCTGCAGAACAACCTGGAATGGCTGTTCCCATTGAAACCAAAGGAAGAGGGAGGCCCTGATCCTAAGCTCGGCAGCCCTGCCTGGCCCCAGCCAGCGGTGAGACATGGCCTCCAGGATGGAGAGGGGCACAGGCGGCTCCCTCGCCGCCTTCTCAGCTGGTCCCAGGCCCGTCCCCACAGAGCAGCTCCCAGCCCAGTGCCAGGCCCATGATCAGCTCGGCTCAGTGCAGCTGGTGCCGGCGGCAGGGCCTGCGGGTGGGTCTGGCACCTGAAGTTCTCTTGAGCTCACATTGTTACATTGTTTTAAGTTAGTTGCCAACAGTTTTAAAATGTAGAGTTCACATTTTTAAAAAAAAATTCAGATGTCTTCTCTTAAAATGGAAAGTTCCAGTAACAATGGCCTTAGCTTCCTGCCTGTGGCAGTCAGAGTGCAGAGCAGAGGCCGCTCCCTCTAGGTGGGACGGGCCCCGCGCTGGCCAGCTGTGTCTCACACCCACCTGCAGCTTCTCTCACCTAGAAAAGTGTCCCCTCTGGGGAACGTGTACCCTTAGGACCCCTGACCTGACCCACCTTCCAACCCTATGTCTCCATCCTCCCTCTGCGAGGGATGCCCTGGTCACTCTAGGCCACACTTCTGGGTGGGGAGGGATGAAGGCAGGGACTTGGGAGTCAGGGTCCTGAGAGAGTCCCTGCACTGCCAAGCCTGGTCAGGTCTTAGTGTCCATTTTTTTTCTCTTTAAAGTTTCAAGTGTAGAAACAATAGTGTTCTATGGGATTTTTTGAGGCAATCAAGTAGAGTAGTGGATGTGGTCTGCTTCATATATAAAATGCTGTACAAATGGGAATGTGTTTGGGAATGTGTGGTGTGGTGGAAGAAAGGTTTGGGAATCCGGTAAATGTTTCTAAAAAACCAACCCCTGCATTCATATTTCAGAGCCTTAGTTTTGTTGTGTGAAAACGGGGAAGAGTGTCTCCCTTGAGGGAGGCAAGGTGAGCTGAAGAGCACCGGGTGCAAGTGCATAGTCAGGTTCGGCAGGTTCCCTTCTTCGCCTGTGCCTCCCAGATGATGGAGAGAGTGGGCGTGTGTTGGAAGATGAGACACAGGGATGGTGGGGACTGCTCTCAGATGGTGAGATGGGGCTTCTGTGAACACCAGTGCACATTCCCACAGTCACTCTGCCCAAGGATGACCTGTTCCTTCTTCCCCTCCCTCCTACCCATCATGAAGCCCCTCATCTGCCCACCCATCTATCCATCCATCTACCTACCTATCTACCCATCCATTCATCTGTCCATCCATCCATCTGCCCATCCATCCACCCAACTGTCCACCTACCCATCCATCCATTCATTTGTCCATCCATCCATCCATCCATCCACCCATCCATCTACCCACCTACCCATCCATCCACTCATCTGTCCATCCATCAATCCATCCATCCATCCATCCATCCATCCATCCATCCATCCACCCATCCACCCATCCATTTGCCCATCTATCCACCCACCTACCCATCCACCCATTCCTCTGTCCATCCATCCATCCACCTACCCATCCATTCATTCATCTGTCCATCCATCCATCCATCCACCCACCCATCTGCCCATCCACCCATCCATCCATCCTTCCAAGGCAGCTCTCTGCACAGAAGTCTCCAGAAACCACAGCATTGACCAGTAGTTGTGAGCTGAGATGCCTTCAGGGGCCAGGCAGGTAATAAATGAGAGGAAAGGGGCCTTGGGTTAAATACTAGGGAGTAATAGCAACTGTGGAAAACTAAAATGTGTATGCCCAGGCTGTGAAGGAATGCAAATTTGGAAGAAACATTAAGCACTAACTACCAAACAAAACCTATGAAGGGGCAAAAATGGTTCTCTGGCCCCTTTGCGGCTGACACAACAGTGCTAGGTGGTGGCTCCAGGTCTCCTGCAGAGAGGGCAGGGAACGCAAAGCCCAGATGGGCACTCGCACGAGGCCTGGACACCACGGCTTTGTGTCCCCAGCTTCCCTGTACCCCACAGTCTTGCCCTCCTCACTCTTAATTCTTTTCTCTTTTTCTTAGATAAGCAAATACATGAATGTATTCTCTTAAATACAACATTTCAAATCTGGGTAAAGCCTCTGAGCCCCTCTCCTTCAAGGCCCCTCCCCTTCAGGGCCCCTCCCACTTTCCCTCTTCCCATTTCCATCCATATCTGTCTGTGCATGCCCTGGGAAGCCCGGGCCTGTGATGCTACGTGACATAAAACACGCCCTCAGCACGGCTAACTCAGCGACCCCCTGGCACATCCGCATCAGCATGCCCTATTATGGGAGTGTTTTGAGGAAGCAGCCAAAGCTTTAGTGGACAACCACCCAGGAAAGCTTCACCAGAGAGTCCTCCACTGCAGCAATGCCCCTGCTCCCTCCTCATCAAACAAGGGCAATTTTGCAAGCGTTTCCATGGGAAATCATGAGGCACTCACCTTACAGTCCTGATATGGCTCCTTCTGACTTTTTGTTTCCTAATCTTAAAAGAAAAAGAAAAAATCTTTAAAGGGCACCTTTCTTCAGTTAATAATGTAAAAAAGATGGCATTGCCATGGTGACATTCCCAGGACCCTCAGTTTTTCAGGGAGGGGCTGAGTGGCTGGTCTCATCGCCCACCAAAGTGTCTTGACCTTGATGGAACTTATGTTGAGAAAGAAAGTTTGTCTCTTATTTTTAATCTTTGAATTCCATTTTCCACCAACTTTTTTTTTCTTTTTTTTTTTTGAGACAGGTTTTCACTCTTGTCGCCCAGGCAGGAGTGCAACTGCGTGATCTTGGCTCACTGCAACCTCCGCCTCCTGGGTTCAAGCGACTCTCCTGCCTCAGATTCCGAGTCGCTGGGATTACAGGCATGTGCGACCATGTCCGGCTAATTTTGTATTTTCAGTAGAGACGGGGTTTCTCCATGTTGGTGGTGTTAGCCACCGCGCCCGGGCTCCACAAACGTTTTGAAGTCGCGAATGTGTGTATCTGTGCACATGCATGCTGTGTATGCATGTGTGTGTGGGCATTTGTGTGTGTGAGTGTGCATGTACATGCGTGTGTGGAGTCTCCCTCCTTACCTCCACTGCCCAATGTAGGCCCATCCACCCAAAGGGTAAAAGCCAACCTTTGTTGAATTAAACAAACCCCTGCCGCTTCACCCCGTCTTCATCGCCCATGTTGTCTGCCGCAGAGGGCTTCACCCCGTCTTCATCGCCCATGTTGTCTGCCGCAGAGGGCTGCTGTGACGATTGTCCAGGGTCCCCTGTATAAGCGCCAGGCAGATACACTTGTGTGTCCCTTTTCCCCCGGACAGCAGAGCGCGACGGCACTGCCTTCAGCCGACATCTGCAGATTGCAGTGCTTACCAGCAGGTGGCAGCAGCCGCCCAAGCGTCTCTGTTTCCCGTTACTTCGTCTTGGTTTCCAAATGTCTGGTGCAGTGGTCCATAGAGGCACCAGGGCGAGGCCAGTGAGAGCTGACTGGGGCAGGGCATGACTTACCCATACAATTGATGATATCCTAGCAACAAGATTTCCTGAGCACCTGCCAGATGCCAGACACTGTTCTGGGCACATTACACACATTAACTTGACGCCACAACAGCCCTAAGACATCTGCCTGATCGGTATACCCATTTCATAGATGAGGAAGCTGAGGCGCAGGAGGTAAAATCATGTCCACAGGGCTGGAGGCTGGAAAGCGGATCTGCTGCTATTCCCAGTCTGCCAGCCTCGGGGACCTCCCCATCACACTGCCTTCCAGGGATGGGATTTGTTTTAGGGTGGTGGGGGAGCCAGCATTGTGCTGGGAGACTCCCTAAAGAGTAGGATGAAAGGGTTTCTTACCTGGGGTCATCAATTTTTTTTTTCTTTGAGACAGGGTTTCACTCTGTTGCCCAGGCTGGAGTGCAGTGGTGCGATCTCTGCTCACTGCAACCTCCGGCTCCTGGGTTCAAGTGATTCTCCTGCCTCAGCCTCCAGAGTAGCTGGGACTACAGGCACCCACCACCATGCCCAGCTATTTTTTGTATTTTTAGTAGAGACGGGGTTTCGCCATGTTGGCCAGACAGGTCTTGAACTCCTGACCTCTGATGATTCACCTACCTCGGCCTCCCAAAGTGCTGGGATTACAGGCGTGAGCCACTGTGCCTGGCCTGGGGCCATCGATTTTTGAAAGAAAAACCTTCACGTTTGTCACCCTTAGACACAGGGGGAAGACCTATGATTGCCCCGTGGTCTGAGCAATAAAGGAAGGGCTCTTGGCTCTGATTACAGACTCCCCAGGACGCGGCCTGTTTCATCTGCACACCTCATTCCATGCCCTTTCTAGGTCTGGGGCAGATGGTTCCCTCCTCTCTGCATACTGCTTTGCCAGTCACTGCTCTACCATTGATTGATTGATTCATTCATTCACTCATTCAATGTTTTTGAACACCTGCTCTTTACCAGGCACTATTCTAGGCTCTGAGACCCAGCAGAGACAGATCCCTGCTCTAGTGGGGTAGACAGTAAATATGATGGATAAATAACACAGATGTATAAGAGGATATAATAAGTGTGATGGCAAAAACAAAACCAGGCAGTGGGGTGTTGCACTTTGAATAAAGGGCCCAACCCAACGTGGAGAAGGTGACGTCCGAGCACACTTGACTCCATCCTCTCATCTTGCATGAATGCGTGGGTGTTTCCTGACGGCAGATGAGTCCTCTCCTTGTTCTTCCCTGTCGAGAGTTTAAAGGAAGTGCCTGCTTCCTTTACTGTCAGTGGAATGGGCTCCCGGGAGGGGAAGTGCATGTGCTCACTGCTCCATCTTCCACCAGAAGTCCCCTTCCTGGGTTCTGCCGGTGCACCTGGGGCTGGGCGGGCTGTGCAGGGCTGTGCCATACCATGGGGCCAGCAGCCGGACCGAGGCAAACAACATCCCCAGATAGGAGGGAGGAAGGGGCTTTCACCTCCAGCAGGGGGGCCAAAAGGAGCTCAGGAATGGGGCAGGGCATGATGGACTCCAGGCAAATCACTGCCTTTTTCTGGGCCTTCACTTCCCTCTGTCTCCTTCCATCGTTAAAGCACCTAGGACCCCCAGACAGCATCCCAGACTGAGATCTCGCAGGAACTGTCGATGGTTGGAGAGCTGGGGTTATGTGTTCTTTGAATCCCAGCAGAGAGCAATGAAAGCTTCAAGGCCTCTGGAGGGAAGCATTTATGAACTCTCTGGGAAGGAGACTGGGAAGGGCGGGGGCCACAGCCCTCTCCTCTGACCTGGAGCCTAGCTCAAGGTGATGATAGAAAGACAGCGCACCTCTGGCCGGGCGCGGTGGTTCACGCCTGCAATCCCAGCACTTTGGGAGGGTGAGGAGGGTGGATCACTTCAGGTCAGGAGTACGAGACCAGCCTGACCAACATGGTGAAACCCCGTCTCTACTAAAAATACAAAAATTAGCCGAGTGCGGTGGCAGGTGCCTGTAATCCCAGCTACTCAGGAGGCTGAAGCAGGAGAATTGCTTGAACCTGGGAGGTGGAGTTTTCAACGAGCCGACATTGCGCTATTGTACTGCAGCCTGGGTAACAGTGTGAGACTCTGTCTAAAAACCAAATAACAAAACAAACGAACAACAAAAAAAAGACAACCGACATCTAATAAGGGATTGTTCCACCCTCTCTTTTCATTCACAGAGCAAGCCGAGAGACTTATTCCTAACCTCTACTTTATAAAAGAGAAAACTGAGGCTCGGTGACAGCAAATGACTTGCCCTAGGTGATTCATGAGAGGTGCTAGAGCCTGGTCTTCTGGGGCCTTTGAACAGGGTGATGTGGTTTGGCTGTTTGTCCCCTCCAAATCTCATGTTGAACTGTGATTCTCAATGTTGGAGGTGAGGCCTGTGGGGAGGTGATTGGATCGTGGAGGCAGACCTCCTGAACAGCTTAGCACCATCCCCTTGGTGATGAGTGAGTTCTCACTCAGTCACTTCATGGGAGATCTGGGTTTTTTTGAGATGAAGTCTTGCTATGTTGCCCGGGCTGGAGTTCAGTGGTGGGAACTCGGCTCACTGTAACCTCTGCCTCCTGGGTTCAAACAATTGTCCTGTCTCGGCCTCCCAAGCAGCTGGGACTACAGGCACACACCACCAAGCCCGGCTGATTTTTGTATTTTTTTTTAGTAGAGATGGGGTTTCACCATTTTGCTCAGGCTGGTCTCAATCTCCTGACCTCAGGTGATCCGCCCACCTCGGCCTCCCAAAGTGCTGGGATTACACACGTGAGCCACCATGCCCGGCGATCTGGTTGTTTAAAAGAGTCTGGGACCTCCCACTTTGCTGTCTTCCTCCAGATCTTGCCAGGTGACACACAGGCTCCCCCTTCACCTTCCGCTATGATTGGAAGCTGCCTGAGGCCTCACCCAGAATAAATGCTGGTGCCATGCTTCCTGCACAGCCTGCAGAACTGTGAGCCAATTGAGCTTCTTTGTAAATTACCTAGTCCCTGATATTTCTCTTTTTTACTTTTATTTTTTGAGACAGGATCTCTCTGTCACTCACATCTCAGCTCACTGCAACCTCTGCCTCCCAGATTCAAGCGATCCTCGTGTCTCAGCCTCCTGAGTAGCTGGAATTACAGGCATGTGCCACCATGCCGGACTAATTTTTGTATTTTTAGTAGAGACGGGGTTTTGCCATGTTGGCCAGGCTGGTCTTGAACTCCTGGCCTCAAGGAATCCGCCTGCCTCGGCCTCCCAAAGTGGTGGGATTATAGGCGTGATCCCAGCCCAGCCTGGTAGTTCTTTATAGTGACACAAGGACTAATACAGCGTCCTTCCTTAGATTGGAAGCAGAGTCCTTACTGTGGGGATAATATCAGAATAATGCTAGAACACTCTCTGCTGCAAGGGACAGAAACCCACCTCAAACCAGCTTAAGCATAAAAAGGAAACTTATCAACTCACTGATTCAACTCGGGTAGGCAGGATTACGCTGTGGTAGGAAACAACCCCATCTTAGAACAACAAAGGATTGATTTCTTGCTCACGACACACGTCTATCACAGGTGAACTGAAACTTCAGTCTGTATCTCCTCACTCAAGGGCCCAGGTGCCTAGGCAGATGGAGCAGTCACCATCATCATCCGTCTCTGTGACAGCGAGGAAAAACCCCCTAGGGGGAGTGGCAGCCATCTGAAAAATGCTCTGCCCAGAAGTGAGACTTACCACTTCTGCTCACAACTGCCCAGTCCCAGCCAGTCACATGGCCCCATCTGGCTACAGAGGGTCAGGAGGTACAACCCTGCCATGTGCCCCGAAGGCCAAAAGCTGGAAATATTTGGTGAATAGCGTAATGACTTACATACTCATGTATCTAAACAGTCCAGGAGAAACATGGTTTCAGGCATGGCTGGATCCAGGATCTCAAGAGCTGTTACTGGGACTATGTCTCCATCTCTCAGCTCTGCTTTCTTGTGTGTTTCTAGCTGCCCCTCCCAGTACCCTCCTTACAGCTTAGTAATCCAAGCAGAAAGAGAGTATGGACCAGCTAGGTTATGTCTGTCCTTAAACTGTACTATTGCCAGGGGGAAGAAATGTCCTATTGGGCAGGCCTGGGTCACGTAGCCACTCGCAGATCTGGGGTCGGCCATGTCTCCAAACTGCTGCACAGGCAGATGCAATGGGCACCCACAGGGGTCTGCTAAACCTTCCTCACCTCTTAATCTAGGTACTTTCCAGCAGGGCAAGGTGAGAAAGAGCTGAAATTGGCATCAGGAGCCCAGAGTTCTGGTTCCAACTCTGACCACTCATTCAGTGTGTGACCTCAGGCAGGTGACCAGCCTGAGGTGTGCCTTCATTTCATCTGTCAAATGGATGACTCTGCCCCTCAGAGCTTGCAAGGTGAGGAATGCGGCAGCTGGCAAAGTGATGCTGCTATTGGTCCTCCTTCCTCTTAAGTGAGGCTTGTCAGCAATTCTGGCCTGGTCTTTGGAGGGCAAGGAGCCACCCGTCCCACTTGCTCCTGACCCTTGGTCATACCTCCAGGCCTTTGTCCAGGCTCTTCCCTCTGCCCCAAATAGCTGGTACATCTAAAACTCCTATTCATTTTTCTTTTTTCTTTTCTTTTCTTTTCTTTTTTTTTTTCTTTTTTTTTTTTGAGATGTAGTCTCACTCTGTCACCCAGGCTGGAGTACAGTGGTGCAATCTCTGCTCGCTGCAACCTCCGTCTTCCAGATTCTCCTGCCTCAGCCTCCTGAGTAGCTGGGATTACAGGCATGCGCCACCACACCCAGCTAATTTTTGTATTTTTAGTAGAGACTGGGTTTCACCATGTTGCCCAGGCTGGTGTCGAACTCCTGACCTTAAATGGTCTGCCCACCTCGGCCTCCCAAAGTGCTAGGATTACAGTCATGAGCCACCACTCCCAGCCTCCTATTCATTTTTCAAAGTCCAACCAACACCACCTCCTCCCTGAAGCCCCCTGCTCCTCTTGATGTTCTCTTTGGGCTACCATCAGTAAGTGAGCTGGGCCTCACTCATACCAGCCAAGAGAGCGGACTGTGCATATCTCTTCCCAACTCTGTGTTTAGACTCAAATCAGGAGCATTAAATTACACCATGGAAATAAGCAAATGCTACAAATCAGGCTTTATTGAGTGCCTACTATGTGCCAGGCTGAGACTAAAGAAGGAGAATCGCTTGAACCGGGGAGACAGAGTTTGCAGTGAGCCGAGATTGCACCACTGCACTCCAGCCTGGGCGACAAGAGTGAGACTCTGTCTCAAAAGAAAAAAAAAAAGAAAAAGAAAATGTTGCTAAGAAATATTTTCTTAGCTTCTTAATTCACACTTCAACAGGTTCTCTGACAAATCAATGACAAAAAACTTGACCTCCCTTCAGTTATCCAGGATGAACAAATAAGACATAGACAAAGTGAACAAAATAGACAGAGTTGCTGGCCTGGTATGACTTGTGTTTTATCTTTACTTTGTTTCCAGTATGCGTTTATCTCTGTCTATCCAACCAACCGTTCTTCCTTCAAGTTCTTTATTAAAGCCATTAAGAGTAATAGCAAAGACTTTTGCACCAACTTAATACCATCTTCCTATCCATCCACACATTCAACCATCCTCCACCCACCCTCCTACCTACTAATCCGTCCTTTCAGGTGATGAGCCAGCTCTTGTCTCCAACTTTTATTTTTAAGAGACAGGGTCTTGATCTGTGACCCAGGCTGGAGTGCAACGGTGCAATCACACAGCTCACTGCAGCCTCAAACTCCTGGGCTCCAGCGATCCTCCCACCTTAGCGTTCTGAGCAGCTGGGACTACAGGCAAGCACCACCACGCCCGACTAATTTTTTTAAAAAATAATAATTTTTGTAGAGATGGGGCCTTGCTATGTTGCCCAGGCTGGTCTTGGACTCCTGGCCTCAAGTGATCCACCTGCCTTGGCCTCCCAAAGTGCTGGGATCACAGGTGTGAGCCACTGCGCCTGGCCTCCAACTTTGCTCCTCTGTGTTTATGGACTGAGTTCCCTTCAAAGGTGGGATCCTGAGAAACCTCATCTGCCCCAGTCCAGAGCCCCCCAGTCTGGCCTCAGTCAGGCCCTCCCCAGCCATCTGTGTTCCCCTCCCCCACCCAGCAAGTTCCGGGTGCAGGAGAGCTGCACTGGTTTCCTGGGAGCCTGTGGCTCAGGTGACACCTGCAGGTGGCTCCTGGAACCTGTTGCCCCCAAGAAGGTGTGAAAACCACAGCACATCTGGACCCAAGAGTCCCTAGGGTGCAGGTGCAGGGGGTGCTGAGGGCTGCCCCGCCTTGAAGAAGCTGTGCTTCTACTCCTGTGCTCCCATCCAAGTCTCACACCCCTGGATCCCAGGCTCACAGTCCCACTCTTATAACCATCAGTGTTCTAAAACCTTCAGCCTCCTGCCAGGCACCAAGGACTCTCATGCATTCTGTCAGCTACCTCGCCCAACCACCCCATTTCACAGATGAGAAATGAAGGAGCTTTCAGCAGGACCGACTTCTGCTGAGTTCCAACGCAACCCTGCTCCAAAAGCATGAGAGAGCCAGAGCCGGCTCCTCCAGCGCGGCCCTGCAGCCTGCAGTCTGACCTTTGGGGAAGACGGGGCCGGGCCAGGGTGGCCCCAGCTCTTTTAAAAATACAAAAATTAGCAGGTGTAGTGGTGGGTGCCTGTAATTCCAGCTACCCGGGGGCTGACGAAGGAGAATCGCTTGAACCGGGGAGACAGAGTTTGCAGTGAGCCGAGATTGCACCACTGCACTCCAGCCTGGGCGACAAGAGTGAGACTCTGTCTCAAAAGAAAAAAAAAAGAAAAAGAAAATGTTGCTAAGAAGTATTTTCTTAGCTTCTTAATTCACACTTCAACAGGTTCTCTGACAAATCAGTGACAAAAAACTTGACCTCCCTTCAGTTATCCAGGTTGAACAAATAAGATGCAGGACTGAACTGGGGCGGGGTGGGGGGCCCAGCAGGACATGTGACTGGAGCACACTGCATGGTTCTGGCCTGCACCCTCCCTCCATGAATGCCACAGGGGAAGGGTCCCATGAGCCTTGGCCTGCTATGTAATTGGTGTTTAACAAATATCTCTTGAGCGCATAAAGGGAATTTTTTAAAACTTAGTAGCAGAAGTTAGAAAAAGAAATCTTTGTTGGTGGGGAGCTGTTTCCACAAGACGAAACAGACTGATTTTAAGCCTGGAAACCCCCTGAGTGGCCCTCTGCAAGTGGGATGGCCCCTCGGGCACCCAGGCTGTCACTGACGATTGATGTTCTCACCCCCGCCCGCCTCGGCTCTGGCCACAGAAGGAAGGAAGCTGACGTTTATTGAGGGTCTGCTCTGGGCTGTGTACTGTACATGGGTGACATTGCCAATTTCCCCCAGGTGGGTCATGCCTTCCCCATTGTCCGGACAAGGAAACTCTAGACCAGAGAGGGGCGGCGACTTGGCTCAGGTAGCACAGCCAGAAGGTATCAGAGTCGGTATTCAGACCTTCATCCATGGGCCACCCCAAATCTTCCCATTCCCGGGGTCACCGTGGGCTCACTCCATCCCCTTTCCCTTCCTGCTGGCAGGTGATAAGGAACAACGTGGACTTCTTGCAGCTCCTGGAGGCAGAAGCTGGAGGACTGGACTCGGCCTCTGTCACACAATGCCCTGATCCCACAAAGCCCCAGAGGTACTGTGGACCAGCTTGCAACACAAGACCCTAGAAGGGAAAATGACTGTTGTCATCTGTTGACCACAGACATGTTTGCTGTGCACACTCGTGCACATGGGTGAGCTCCGTGGGCCCAGATATGTACAGGGCAGGTGAATGTATGGAGTACCACAGGCATTATTCCAGGCCCACAGGCACATGCAATCACACACACAGGTGGACGTGCCACTGCGCACCTAAGACACACACACACTCACGCACGCATATGCACACACACACGCATATGCACACACACACGCATATGCACACACACACACGCATATGCACGTGCACGCGCGCGCACACACACACACACACTGTAAACATCAGGCTCAAAGGCCCATCCAGGAGACCAAAGGCTACAGGTGTCTTCACATCATAGCTCAAGTGGCCTTGTCTCTGGCTCAGGGCCCAGTGGCCTGGCCAGCTCTGGACAGCCAGTCAGCCTCACTAGCTGGCCTGGGGTCCAGGGCTCGAAAGTGGTGGGGGAATGACCACCCACTGGCGGAGGTAGCTCCGGGGGGGCCCTTCGTCCCCGGGGGTGGTGAAGTCACACTCCACAGGGCTGCTGCAGTCAGAGCCCACGAAGCCACTGTCAAACGTGTCCATATCCAGGCCAGCCGGGGGTGAGCCCGCCTCACTCTCTGAGACCCCTCCGGGCGACCGGCCACCCCAGGGCAGTCCCCCAGCCCAGTCCTCCCCATCTGCAAGGGGTGGCTTTAGTCTGTCCAGGAGGCTTCCCAGGGGTCCTCCTAGCCCAGGGCTGCCAGCTGAGACACAGCCACAGGAGAGGACTGTGGTTCCCGTGCCCAAGAGTGGATCATCTAGGCCTGGGCTGGGCTCCAGGCCAGCGTCCAGGTCCAGGGCTGGGTAGCCGTCATCCTCACAGCTGCAGGGCCAGGTGCATGGCCCCTCTGCATCTAGCACAGTCACTGTATCGATGGACACCACGCCGTACGGCCGGTCCCTCTCCTCACTGTAAGCTGAGCCTCCTGAGTTCTGGGCCGTCGCCCAGAAGCTGGGCTTGGACACGCCGTCAGACTCCACCAGCTCTGTTGGTTCTTGTAGCTCCGTGAGCTGCAGCCTCTTGGCCGGGCTCTGTGGTGGGTGGCAGCTGTACACCTCCAGGGCTGAGGGCACTTCTGGGCTCCAGGGTCCCAACTCCAGCCTGGAGCCAGTGAAGGGAGCACCCACCCACTTCTGTGAAAGAGAAAAAGAGAGAGAGTCTTAGCACGGGATGAGGGTAAGGTGAGGGTTTATTTATTTTTTTACTTTTATTCTTTTGAGACAGTTTGGCTCTGTCGCCCAGGTTGGAGTGCAGTGGTACCATCTTGGCTCACTGCAACCTCTGCCTCCCAGGTTCAAGTGATTCTCCTGCCTAAACCTCCCAAGTAGCTGGGACTACAGGCGCCTGTCACCACACCCGGCTAATTTTTGTATTTTTAATAGAGATGGGGTTTCACCATGTTGGCCAGACTGGTCTTGAACTCCTGCCTTCAGGTGATCCACCCGCCTCAGCCTCTGAAAGTGCTGGGATTATAGGTGTGAGCCACCGCGCCCAGCCAAGGTGAGGGTTTAAACAGACAGAAAGACAGACACAGACACAGAGACAAGACAAAGAGACATCGAGAGAGAAAGACAGAGACGTGAAGATAGACAAAGACACTGAGAGACAGAGAGAGAGCGAGGAATCAGGACTGCGATGTGCTCCTACCCTAGTGGGGGCCCCACTGGTGTCCCCTTCCTACTCTGCGCCTCAGTTTCCCTACTTGTAGAAGGGAGTTGCTACCCTTAGTAGTGTGATCACTCAGCCAACTGGTGGTCCCATAGCCCAAGCAGGGGCCAAGATTCCTGAGTCAAGGAGACATGGGGGCAGGAGGGCCTGACGTCTGAGGTACCCCTGAGCCACCTCCTGCTTTCCCTCCTCCTTGATGCTTCTTGAAACCTAGCACTCTCCTGGTTTATGTGTCACCACCAGACAGAAACTTGGCCCCCGGGCATAAGTCCTGTCTCTTCTGTCCATGGTTGTAGCCCCAGTACCTAGCACACAGTAGGTGCTCAATAAATGTCTATTAATAAAATGAATGAGTGGAGTGGATCAGTGAAAAGCCACTTGGAAAGGCCTTTGTATACTTTGAGGATAAAGGACGTGAGTGATGCTGGCTGAGGCGGTGGCCCTTAAACTTGAAGGACCCTCCCCTTCCCTTCCCTGTCCAGACTCCCACTCATGACACCAGAATCCTCATGCAATTGGCAAGGAAAATCCCAGAGAATGGGAATCTCCCTGTTTTGAGCTCATCTTCCTCAAAAACTCATCTCAGAACTGTGATGTGACTACCACCACTGATTTAAAGTCACTTCTCAGCTGTGTGCCCTTAAGCCAATTACTTACCCTCTTGGTGCCTCAGTTTCCTCATCTGTAAAATGGACCTAATAATAGCACCCATCCATAGAGTCATCGTGAGAGTTAAATGAGTCACTGTTTGTGATGCTCCTAGGGGACTGCCTGGTATATGGCAAGTGCTATAGGAGTATTGGTAAAAATCAACCCAAAATAAATGTGATATTTAAGCTTTAGGGAAGAGGAAAGGGTGGGTCTTATGTGGGTGAGAGTCCAGGTTCCTCTCTGCCCACTCTGAGCTTTGGCCTCCTCGTGGGTGCCCTGGGGGCAGTAGAACATCCGCTCCGCAGGGGCTGCTATGAATATGAGAATGAGTGAGGCAGGAAGGGTGTCCAGTGCAGCGCCAGGCAGACAGCAGGAGCTCAATCAATGCTCTAGGTCTGCACAGTCTGACTTTCAGGCTCAGCTGCAGCAGGTGGGGCTGCCCCTCCCACCTCTGTCACCACATCCTCTCTGCGGCAGCCCCTCCCACTGCTGCAGGGTGGGTGACAGGGCTGTAAATGGGCACAGACAACCTGTGGGTGCTGGCGGGAGGTGGCGAGTTGGAGGCTTGGCGAACGTTGGGGCCAGACCCTTCCCAGAACCCACTCCCTCTCCAACCCAGGTTAAGGGCACCTAAGAAAAGACCACGGGGGCAATCTGTGACTCAAAAGACCACCAGCCTCACCCCCTCTCCCAGTCTGGCTCCTTGGGCTGGGTCAATTCTGCATTATTTTGTTTACTCTTTCTTTTTGATTTTTTTTTTTTTTTTTAGATAGGGTCTCTGTCTGTTGGCCAGGCCGGAGTGCAGTGGTGTGATCATAGCTCACTGCAGCGTGTGAACAATTCTCCTGCCTCAGCCTCCTGAGTAGCTGGGACTACAGGCGGGCACCACCTCGCTTGAATGATTTTAAAAGTTTTGGTAGAGATGGGGAGGTGGAGTGGTGGTGGGGGTCTCCCTGTGTTGCCCAGGCTGTTCTGGAACTCCTGGCCTCAAACAGTCCACCTGCTTTGGCCTCCCAAACTGTTGGGATTGCAGACGTGAGCCACTACACCTGGTCAAATCTTGTTTAATTCTTCTGCCAATTCTGCACTACAAGAATGTCTACACTTTGCACGTTGGGAAACTGAGGCCTGGCTTGTGGCATGGCTGAGACCTGGATGCTCTAGGCCTGTGGGGTAAGGCTGGGGAGCCTGGAGTGAGGAGAGGTGAGGCTCCTGAAGAGGAGGAGGGGCTCAGAGGAGCTCGTCACAGGGTGGGGAGCTCACCTTGAAGTCTCCGCTGCAGCCCTTGTACAGGGGCACGAAGAACTGCTCGGGGCTGGGGACGGCCCATATCTTCTTCCATAGCCTGAGGGGGTAGAGAGGGGTGAGGACCCTGACATCACCAGACGGCAGCCTGGCCTCCCATTCGGACGCTCCCCAGCTTCATCCTACAGGAACTTCCAAGCATCACAAGACACAGCCCAGGCGCCTCCCTCCTTCCCTGGGCTTGGTTTCCCCATCTGTAAAATGGGAGCAGCGAGTCTCCATCGCAGGCTCCTGAAGGGATATTTAGATTATGTTCTTGGATGCCTGTTGTGTGCTGGGCAAATGTTGCCCCTTCTAAGCTTCAACTTCTTCATCTGCAACCAGGGGTGCGCACAGAGGCCATTGCAGAGGTGTGGAGTATTACAGCCACCTCTTCACCACCACCTAGTGGCCCCTGATGCCCCTTGAGCCTCAAAACTTAAAACCCACTGGACAAGACCACAGCTGAGGTCTCTGTTTAAGGACACAGAGTTTCAATCCCAATTTCTCCACTTCGGAGCTGTGTGACTTTGGACAAATTCCTTGACCTTTCCATGCCTCGGTTTCCTCATTTATAAAATAAGGGCAACTGAAGTGTCTCATGCTCATAGGGCTGCCATGGGGGTGAAGGGAGTGCCCTCCACAGTGTCCAGCACACAGTGGCTGTGAGTTGGTTATTATTCCACCGTCGTCATTGTTACCATGCTGACAGGCATGTTCTCCAACCCTGGGTGGGTCATAGATGGGCAGTGGCCCATGCCGACCACCTTCCTGCCTTCCTGATCCCCTGGCCTCACCTCCACATTGGGTGGGTCTTCAGGCTCCAGAAGGCAGGAATGAAGACTATGACAAGCAGGAGGAGAAGCAGCAGGTGAGGGTTCCAGCCTTCCTTTAACTCTGGGAAGGAAGCAAAAAAAGGGTTAAATGGCACCAACTCTACCAGAGGCCACACGGGGTAGGCATGGTGGGAAATGGGTCTGGGGTAGAGTAGAAGGGGGTGGGAGAGGCTGCTACTTCTAGTGTCTTGAAGTGAGATGGATCTGGGTTCAAATCTTGTTCTCATTCCTCACCCCAGGCAAGTAACTTCATTTATCTGAGTCTCAGTTATCTCATCTGAAAAACAGGGCTGATTCCCACTTCAGAGTTAGGGGGATCAAATGCCTAACAGAAGAAGCAGCTGGCACCCAACACAGGGCCTGGCCAGCAGGGGCTCTAGAAATGTCATTGAAGGGCTACATCTGAGGATGAACAACTGAATACCTCCCAGCTGTGCCAGGAAGCTCAGGGCTTAGGGTGGCTAGACCAGGACAAGATTTCGTACCAGGAGTGGGGTGTCCATCCCAGCTTCACACCTACCCTCTGACTGGGTCTGAAAGATGACCGGGTCACTCCACTCACTCCAGGTCCCCTGGTAGGAAGAGCCAGGCATGGGCCCTGCCCGCACCTGCAGCTCATAGCTCGAGTCTTTGCGGAACTCCAGGGGGAGGAGGGAGACACTTCTTGAGTCCACTGAGATCAGCTTTCTCCTCGGACTCTGCCAGTACAAGGAAAGGATGCACCAGGTCAGGGTTAAACCAGGCCAGCCCCCGCCTCCAGCAGAGCCACCTCTTTTCCCAGCTTCCATCAAAGGGCCTGAGTGTCTCTTCTCTTCCCACAAGAATCAAGCCTATGCCTGAGTAGCTGGACTCAGGCATGGGGAGCATAGACTTGCCAGCACTGCCTGGCCCTTGCATGTGGTAGGATGCTCTGTTTGATTTCTCTTTGATCCAATTCGGCCACTCACAGTCCTGGCAGTGGACTCTCCCTGCAGGACTGGGCATATCTCAGGAGTGGGAATGGTCTGACAGCACTCCAGGCAATGCATACTTTTGGAATTCTTCAACAGTTGAGGACATTCTCAACTGATGTATCGATATAAGTCTCAGTACATCAGTTGAGAATGTCCTCAACTGTTGAAGAATTCCAAGAGTTGACATACTGACATTCCCAATAGTGGGCATTTCTGGAACTCTTTTAACTACAGACATCTTAGCAATGGATACCTCTGGAAGTCTTCCACTGGGGACTTCTAAAGTATGGCACTCATGGCCATCTCCAGCTGGGGCCATTCCAAAGGAAGGACAATTCTAGGACTCTTCAGCTGTGACTGTTCTATCATTATTACTATTTTTATTTTTTAGAGACAGAGTCTCACTTGTGACTATTCTAAATAGTGGGCTGGAAGGACATCTCTCAAAGCCTTCATGTTTGAAACAATGGGCCTCTAACACTGGACATTTTTTTATTTATTTTTATTTTTTGAGATCGAGTCTTGCTCTGTTGCCCAGGCTAGAGTACAGTGGCGTGATCCCAGCTCACTGCAACCTCCGCTTCCTGGATTCAAGCGATTCTCCTGCCTAAGCCTCCAGAATAGCTGGGGTTACAGGTACATGTCACCATGCCTGGCTAATTTTTGTATTTTTAGTAGAAATGGAGTTTTACCATGTTGCCCAGGCTGGTCTCGAACTCCTGACCTCAAGAGATCCACCCGCCTCAGCCTTCCAAATTGCTGGGATTACAGGCATGAGCCACTGCACCTGGCTGGACCTTCTTAATCATTGATACTTCTGAAACTCTCCAACTATGGCCATTCTAAGCAATTGGGAAGCTTCCAGATTGCCCCGTTTCTGAAACTTCTTCTATTGTGAGTACACTAGACCTGGGGTGGAGTCTGGGGAAGGGACAATCTCTTTGGCATGCTGACAGCCAAGGAGACAGGTTTGGGCAGGACAGATTATTCAGGGGTCTCCTACCTTGGGGAGAAGTGAGGGGAGGAGGAGGGACTGCTGTAAGGGAATGCTCGCACCCTTGGTCTCTGTTCTTGGCCATGAATGATGATACTCGCCCGTCTCTCCCACCCGGATGCCCTTGCACTCCCTCCTCTCCCCTCCCCTCCCACAAAGCTGCACTGATCCCCCCACATTCCTCACCACAGCCCAGGGGTCTCCCCGGTTTCTGTACTGCAGCTCATACTGAAGCTTGCCCTTCAGCATGTAGAAGGCAGGGTCTTCGTAATCTGAGCGCCAGGAGATATTATACTGTCCTGAGAAGGTCACAGTCACGTTGAAAGGGGGAGCCGGCTTGACTTGGTGGGAAAACCCAGGAAAAGAAAATGGGGTGAGATTTTGCTGTAGGTGAAAAGGATTTGATGATGGGAAGGAGTCCTGCCTGCCCCCACCCCGGCCACCGTGCCTCACCCATCATGGAGGAGATGAAGACAAACAACCCTGAGTGACTTTGGGCAAAGTACTACTGACTCTGGGCTCCAGTTTATCCATCTGGGACCTGAGAGATTAGGGTTGCAAACTCAGGGGCGGGCAGGTCACAGAGAGGGATGAAGCAGCTTTAGGGACTGTGAAGAAATAAAAGAGTCGGGCCGGGCGCGGTGGCTCATGCCTGTAATCCCAGCACTTTGGGAGGCTGAGGTGGGTAGATCACAAGGTCACGAGATCGAGACCATCCTGGCTAACGCGGTGAAACCCTGTCTCTACTGAAAATACAAAAATTAGCGGGGTGTGGTGGCGGCGCCTGTAGTCCCAGCTACTCAGGAGGCTGAGGCAGGAGAATGGCGTGAACCTGGGAGGCGGAGCTTGCAGTGAGCCAAGATCACGCCACTGCACTCCAGCCTGGGCGACAGAGCGAGACTCCGTCTCAAAAAGAAAAGAAAGAAAGAAAGAAAAAAGAAATAAAAGAGTTAAAAGTGAATGGCTCCAGCAGCACAGGGTGGTCAGCTTTTCTAAGTTTTCTAGGGAAACACACATGCACACGCATACACACGTGCACATGCACACCCACACGCATGCCCACACTTGCAACACACACGCACACACATGTGCATGCACACACACATGCACACGTGCACACACATGCATGCACACACACATGCACACACACATGAAATCTGAAACCCTGCTTTCTACGTACTGAAGGGCAAGTTTCAATATAAGATGCAGAATGGGAAATGGGAGACCCCTGGAATTATCGTGTGAAATCTCCAAGGGTTTTTTCCCCCTAGAGACAGGATTTCACTGTGTTGCCCAAGCTGGAGTGCAGTGGTGCGATCATAGCTCACTTGTAGCCTCAACCTCCTGGGCTCAAGCCATCCTGCCACCTCAGCCTCCCAAGTAGCTGGGACTACAGGTGGATGCTACCACACCTGGCTAATTATTTGTCTATTTTGTAGAAACGGGGTCTCACTATGTTTGCCCAGGCTGGTCTCAAACTCCTGGCCTCAAGTGATCCTCCCACCTCAGCCTCCCAAAATCCTGGGATTGCAGGTACAAGCCACTGCACCTGGCCTATCTTTTGTTTTTTTTTTTTTTTTTTTTTTTTTGTAGAGACGGAGTCTCGCTCTGTCGCCCAGGCTGGAGTGCAGTGGCCGGATCTCAGCTCACTGCAAGCTCCGCCTCCCGGGTTCCCGCCATTCTCCTGCCTCAGCCTCCCGAGTAGCTGGGACCACAGGCGCCGCCACCTCGCCCGGCTAATTTTTTGTGTTTTTTTTTTTTTAGTAGAGACGGGGTTTCGCCGTGTTAGCCAGGATGGTCTCGATCTCCTGACCTTGTGATCCGCCCGTCTCGGCCTCCCAAAGTGCTGGGATTACAGGCTTGAGCCACCGCGCCCGGCCATGCACCTGGCCTATCTTAAGTTTCAAAGTTAGCAACCCATCCAAAAATAGTCTCAGCAGCGTCCTGGCAAATCCATTCCTTTTCCATTTCTGTTCTAAATGATGGCATCGTTTTCTTTCAACCCCAGCTACTTCAGGCAGTTGAAGACTCTTCTTAGCATGAATGCTAATGGTGAGGGCTGCCATTTACTCAGAGCCTGCCTGGCTGCCCTGCTCTGGGCAGTTGGACACCCTACAGTGGCCCTGGGAGGCCAATCTGATGGTCCCTATCTTTCAGCATCTCCCAGCAAGAGCAGAGCTCAGCCATAACAGCAAGCTTTCATGGGCGGCCTCCAGGTGAAGGTCAAAGCCGGCATTCTGTTTTTGCTCCATTCGAAGGACATTTCATGAACTTGAGCAGAACACACTATGTTAAGGGCCTCAAATTCCTCTCTTGTAAAATGGGCCCAGTTCCCGTATCATGGGGCTTGTTCAAAGGGATGAAGCTATTTAGCAGGAGGTGGTAACTTCAGAGGAACTGAGTGGCAAGTGTCTATTAGTGTCAGAGAGGAGTTGCAGGCCTCTGCCCTCACCTTCTCCACTTTCTCTTCTTGTTTATTTCCTTCCTTCCTTCCTTCCTTCCTCCCTTCCTCCCTCCCTTCTTTTTTTCTCTTCTTTCTTTCTTTCTTTTTTTTTTTGAGACAGAGTCTCTCTGTCTGTCACCCAGGCTGGAGTGCAGTGGCATGATCTTGGCTCACTGCAACCTCTGCCTCCTGAGCTGAAGTAATTCCACAGCCTCAGCCTCCCAAGAAGCTGCACACCATCACGCCTGGCTAATTTTTGTATTTTCAGTAGAGAAGGAGTTTCCCCATGTTGGCCAGACTGGTCTTGATCTTCTGACCTCAAGTGATCCACCCACCTCAACCTCCCAAAGTGAGCCACCACACCCAGCCACCTTCTCCACTTTCAATCTGCCACCATCCAGCACTCTGCACCTCTCACCCTGTGATTTTGTTTACCACGTGCCTCTCTCGCTGGGCTCTTAGCTCCTTGGGGCGGAGGTTTTGTCCTCCAGGTTCAATCTGTGCACACAGCTCCTGGAACACAGCCTGGGGCACAATAGGCCCTCAGTAAATATTTAGCAAATTAGGCTGGGCAAGGTGGCTCATGCCAAAAATTTCAGCACTTTGGGAGGCTGAGGTGGGGGGATTGCTTGAGGCCAGGGGTTCAAGACCAGCCTAGACAGCACAGCAAGATCCCAGCTCTACAAAATATTTAAAAATTAGCCAGGATGGTGATATGCACCTGTAGTCCCAGCTACTCAGGAGGCTGAAGTGGGAGGATCGCTAGAGCCCAGGAGTTCCAGGCTGCAATGAGCTGTGATTGTGCCACTGCACCCCAGCCTGGGGGACAGAGCTACACCCTGGCGCGCTCTCTCTCTCGCTCTCTCTCTCTCTCTCTCTATATATATATATATATACACACACACACACACATATATACACACACATATGTATATATTTGTCAAATTAACAAATGAACCTTTCAAGGCCTCCAGAAAGGAGCTCTAAGGCTGCCTGTGATCCTGAAACCCGCACTGAGGGCTCCCACCGCGCCCTGAGGTGATGGAGGTGCACGTTTCACAGAATGCCACGGTGAACACTGGGTTGTTGCTGTTGCTGTTCCGGCGATGGGATGTTTTTGACTGAAATCGTTTCTAACCCCTCTTTTGTCCTCCCCGGGGCAGGTGGAGGCCGGCTCTGGGCTTCCCTGTGTGGCCTGGGTGAGGATCAGTCCCGGAAGACACCAGCGTACTGAGAACTGCCCCATGGGTACTCGGGAGATGTTTGCAGAGCCTGGGGGTCGTGAAGGGGGGCTGCTCAGCCCAGCGAGGCCCAGGACCCAGGAGGAGGAAGGGACCCTGAGCAGGAGGTGGTTAGAAAATCACTTCCTGCCCCAGCTGGGCCCAGGCTAGCTGCAGATCCTGGCAGGGAGAGAGAGAACGCCAGAGAGAAATGCCTGGATTCACACTGCAAGAGAAGTGGCAAGGAGGGGCCCCTTCTCTGCCCCGAGCTCTCCTCTGCTTCTGAGAAGCTGTGGGGGTGAGGGGTGTGGGGTGGCCTGGGCGGTGGGGCTGCTGCCTGCCTCAGTTCACTCAGCCCGGAGGGGCCCCTCCTCCAGATGGTGCATGCGTGTGCAGAGAACCTCATGTCCTGGATCCCAGATCCGTGTGGCTGTGAGTGTGTGAGTGTGTGTGTGTGCCTGTGTGAGATAATGCGTGTGTGTGAGAGCGCATGTGTGTGAGTGTGTGCATGTGCGTGAGTGTGTGCATGTGCGTGTGTGTGAGTCTGTGCATGTGTGTGTGCATGTGTGTGTGAGAAAGGGCATGTGTGTGAGAATGCATGTGCATGGAAGTGTGCATGTGTGTGAGAGAGTGCATGTATGTGCATATGTGTGTGCCCGTGTGTGTGATGTGAGTGTATGAGTATGTGTGTGTGCATGTGTGTGCACACGTGTGTGAGTGCATCTGTGTGTGCATGTGAGTGTGCACGTGTGTGAGACAGTGCGTGTGTGTGTGTATGCCCATGTGTGAGTGATGTGAGAGTGTATGTGTGAGTGTGTATGTGTATGTGTATGCACGGGTGTGTGTGTGTGCATGTGTGTGTGCGTGTGTGTATGTATGTGTGAGTGTGTATGAGAGACAGAGAGAGAGCAAGAGAGAGACACAATGTGGGCCTCTGTGTCCATGCCATGCAGGCCAGGGCTGGGGAGACATCTGTGGGTTTGAGGGCGCATTTATGAGTCTGTGAGTGCGTGAGTCTGTGACCCTGGGAATGTGCGTGAGTGTGCATGTGTCTGGGAGTGTGTGAAGCTTCACCCTCGCCCTCTGTGGTGTGACACCCCCTCAGCAAAGTGGTGCAAACCTGGCCCCCCAGAGTGTGAAACACAGACACCTCTTATACCCCAGCCCCTCTGCTGCGAATCTAGGGGCGGAAACTCCCGAGCTCGCACGCAGGGCCTTCCTGAGAGCAGGCTCCCTTTGCAGCCTGTGTTTGCCTCTGGGGCCGCTTTGGGTACACACACACACACACACATACACATACACACACACACACATACCATGCCAAAGCCACCTCCCAGGTCCTTCCATGCCCTGCACTAGTTCTGTTTTGTTTTGTTTGAGACGGAGTCTCGCTCTGTCACCCAGGCTGGAGTGCAGTGGGGTGATCCTGGCTCATTTTAACCTCCGTCTCCCAGGTTCAAACAATTCTCCTGCCTCAGCCTCCCAAGTAGCTGGGATTACAGGCATGCGCCACCATGCCTGGCTAATTTTTTTGTATTTTTAGTAGAGATGGGGGTTTCACCATGTTGCCCAGGCTGGTCTTGAACTCCTGACCTCAAATGATCCACCTGCCTCGGCCTCCCAAAGTGCTGAGATTACAGGCGTGAGCCACCGCGCCTGGCCCCTGCCCTGGTTCTTGTTTTGTGTTCTGAGATGAGGTCTCGCTATATTGCCCAGGCTGGTCTCAAAGCCCCAGGTTCAAGCAATCCTCCTGCCTCGGCCTCCCAAAGGGTTGGAATTACAGGTGTGAACCACCTCGCCCTGCCACCTGACCTAATTCTGAACTCACAGATAAAACTGCTCCCACCCACCAGGCCCCCCTGCCCCTGGGACGCCCCTCTACCTCCAGCCTGGAGGGAAATTCCAGGCCTCCCTGGAGCTTATGAAGGGGAAAAAACCCAGGAGGGTTTTTTCCTGTGACTCAGTGTCCTCCATTCACCTCATTATGGAGTCGGGATCCCAGAGAGTCAGGGTAAAAAAGACATTTGCTCTACAAACAGGGAGGCTGTCCCAGAGGTAGGTGTGCCTCATCCATGGTCACACAGATGGGCAGAGCTGAGCCGGAACACGAACCCAGAAGTCCCGGGTCCAAGCCTAGCTCCTTCCATACCTCTCAAACCTAGTATCAACCTTTCACACATTAGTAAAAAATAGCGCAACTCAAAATAGAACTCTAAGGTGTGGTGAGGACATAGGCCAGGTCAGATCTGGGGGAAGGAGGAGAGCTGGCCCAGAGGGCAGGGAGTAGGGGGCCCAGCCCCTACCTATAATCCTGGCACTTTGGGAGGCCAAGGCGGGTGGATCACTTGAGCCCAGGAATTCGAGACTGGCCTGGGCAACATGGTGGGACCCCCGTCCCTACTAAAAAAATTATCTGGGCGTAGTGGCGTACACCTGTTGTCCCAGCTACACGGGAGGCTGAGGTGGGAGGATCACCTGAGCCTGAAGAGATCGGGGCTGCGGTGAGCTAAGACTGAGCGCCACCCTAAGCCCAGGGTCCCGGGATACTCACTGCTGTCAGCCAGGAGAAAGCTGCCACACTCCTGGGTGTAGTTGCCAGAGTGGTCTGTGACGTTGACACTGAAAATGTCGTCGGCCATGAAGTGGAATACGTCCATGTGACAGGTGTAGGTGGCGTGCGTGGCATTGTGGGCCGACCTGTGGAGGCTGCAGGAGGTGGGCTCGTCCTTCAGCTCTTCATACTGGTCTTGCCTTCAAGGACAAAGCAGCCGGTCATGGCTGGAAGCCAGGGGCAGGGTGGATGGTGGCGGGCTCCGTGCTCAGGGCCAGGGCAGAAACCCAGACTCTCAGGGCTGGGAGGGATTTGAGGCAGGGCTCGGGGGGTGGTCACCTGGTCCAACCAACCTTTTTCCAGGGAAGGTATCACCTCCCCTGCAGCATTCCCCAGTGAACTGTATCCGGGCTCAGCTTGCACACCTCCCGGAGACCAGGAACTCACTACCTCATTTAGGGTAGCAGCTCTCAATTTTGGAAATTTGGGCCATTCTTGCTTGGACCAAGCCTAAATCTGTCCCTGTCGGTCCAGACAACCAGATGACTGTCCTACAGGAAGGGCACTAGGTATTTTGGGTTTCCTTCTCTCCTTTCTGTCCAACATCCACTTTTTTGAGACAGGGTCTCACTCTGTCCCCCAGGCTGGAGTGTAGTAGTGTGATCACGACTCACTGCAGCCTCGACCTTCCCAGGCTCAGCTGATCCTCCCACCTCAGCCTCCTGAGTAGCTGGGACTACATGCATGCACCACCATGCCCAGCTAACTTTTGGTACTTTTTGTAGAGATGGGGTCCCACCGTGTTGGTTAGGCTGGTCTCGAACTCCTGGGCTTAAGTGATCCGCCCGCCTCGGCCTCCCAAAGTGCTGGGATTACAGGACTGAGCCACCTCACCCGGCCCCAAAATCCACTGAATACCTAATAAGAGCCTGTGCTGAGGGCCAGGAGAAGAGCTAAATGAACCTCATCTCCTCCTCTGGGTGGACTTCTGGGAAAGCTGGTGGGATGGGGTTAGGGAAAATGTTGTGGCTTTTTAACTCCCACCGGACAAAAATGATGGGTTTTGAAGTACGTATAGGAGTTTACCAGATATTAATTTCCCTACCTAGACGTTCAGGTTCTGAACATGACCACTCTCTAGGCCCAATAGGGATGTGTGGACTGAGTTCTCTGCTAAATTTGCTGGAATAGAAGTTCTTGCTGAATAAATGCTCTCCAGGCCTCCCAGCCTGAACTTGCTCATTATTCCCCTCACCCTGCCTCACTCCACTCCAGCCACACTGACCTCCTCGCTATTCCTCAAACTCACCAGCTCTTCTCCCACAGGGCCTTTGCACGGGCAGTGCCCTCTGCCCAGCTCCCTGGCTGCCTCCTTTCTCACTAGAAGTTGTGGTCCCTCTACCTGAGGTCCAGTGCCCTATAGCACCCAGTGTTATTAGAAAGTGTCCTGTTTAGGGCAGAACACGGTGGCTCATGCCTGTAATCCCAACACTTTGGGAGGCTGATCACTTGAGACCAGGAGTGCGAGACCAGCCAGGCTAACATGACAAAACCCTGTCTCTACTTAAAATACAAAAATTAGCCGGGCATGGTGGTGCACACCTGGGTGCAATCCCAGCTATTTGGGAAGCTGAGGCAGGAGAATCGCTTGAACCCAGGAGGCGGAGGTTGCAGTGAGCCGAGATCACGCCACTGCACTCCAGCCTGGGCAACAGAGTGAGACTCTGTCTCCAAAAAAAAAAGAAAGAAAGAAAGTATCCTGTTTGGGCCTGGCATGGTGGCTCACACCTGTAATCCCAGCACTTAGGGAGGCTGAGGTGGGCAGATTGCTTGAGCCCAGGAGTTTGAATCCAGCCTGGGTAACATGGCAAAACTCTGTCTTTACAAAAACTACAAAAATTATCCGGGTGTGATGATGCATGCCTGTAGTCCCAGCTACTCGGGAGGCTTAGGTGGAAGGATCACTTAAGCCCAGGAGGTCGAGGCTACAGTGAGTTCTGATCACACCACTATACTCCAGCCTGGGCAACAGAGCAAGACCCTGTCTCAAAAAAAAAAAAAAAAAAAGAAAAGAAAAGAAAAAAAGAGAAAGCATCTTGTTGGTTGTTTTGTGCGTCTGTCTCCCCCAGCCACCGCCCCACTGTGGTATGTCAATTCCAAGGCATCTGGGGCCCGGTCAGTCTCGCTCTGCTGAATCCCCAGTGCCTGCTACAGTGTCTGGCAGGAACTTCACACATGTTTTGTTTTGTTTTGTTTTGTTTTGTGAGATGGGATCTTGCTCTGTTGTCCAGGCTGGAGTACAGTGGCGTGATCATAGCTCACTGCAGCCTCGACCTCCTGAGCTTGGTCCTCCTGCCTTAGACTCTCAAGTAGCTGAGACTACACAATTGTGCCACCACGCCTGACTGATTTATTTTTTTGTAGAGACAGGGTTTTGTGATGTTGCCCAGGCTGGTCTCAAACTCCTGGGCTCAAGTTATCCTCCTTCCTTGGCCTCCCAAAGTGCTGGGGTTAGAAGCATGAGCCACTGCACCTGGCCTATAAATGGTTTTGAATGAATGAATGAGCTGATGGATAACGGAAGCTCTTCTTTATCCTGAGCTGCATAGGGTCTAAAAGGGACCCATGGACTTTGGAGTTGGAAAGTCTGAATTTGAATCCCAGCTCCAGCATTCACAGGCTCTGTGACCTTGGGCAAGTTGCTTAACCTCTCTGAACCTCAATGTCCTCATCTGTAAAATGGGAGTAATCATTGTGAGGGTTGGGAGTGACCATTCATGCGAAGCATGTAGCTGGGGGCCTGGCACCTACTAAGTGCTTGAAAAATCATGCGGGAGACCGGCCATCCCAGGGTCTCAAAACCATGGTCAACCTGTGTGGGCGAGATAGTGGCCTTTGAAGCTGGTGGATAGACCAACCCTGCGGGCTCCTGACTTTTCAAGTCCTGTGAGCCCTGAGTAGTTGTCTGAAAGGCGGGCACAGTGGTCCTCAGTGCATAGCGTCCTCCTGGGGGAATCACTGAGCAGGCACCGTGAGTTGTATCCCCAGGGACTGGCGAGGCCCGGCCACTTACCAGGTAAGGGTGAGCGTGCTGGGGTGGAGGTTCCACATCTCCAGGATGCAGATGACCGTCTGGAGGTAATCGGTGTAGCAGACGAGGTCGGGGCAGCCCCAGCCTGGAGGGTCAGGTGGGAGAGAGGCCTTGGTGGGTGGTGGCTTGGGACTGCAGAGCTTCCTCTCCACCCCCTCAAGGGCTGGAGGAAGAGTGGGTGCAGGGGTCCCCAGGCCGGGACAAATATGAGGACTCAGGAGCTGCTAAGATGTAAGCCTGGCACCCAGGGGGCCTCGCTACCTGGGAATTCCTTGTTTGAGCACCAGTGTTTCAAGGCTGGCTATGAAGACAGGACACTCATGATGGCAAATAATATAAAACTAGCTGGTCCCCAGCTCAGCACCCTCCCCCAGAGCCCTGCGCCTGGCCACCAGGTCTGTGTCCCTCCTGGCCAAGGTCCCACTCAGAATGGCAATATCCTAAATGCCCCGGATGTGGTAGGAACCCAGCCAGCGCACACCCACACACCCCAAGAGGGTCAGGACCTCATGGAGTCAAGGACAGCTATACTGAAAATGTCCCAAAACCCTGAAAGGAAGAGGCCTCGGCTCTACAGAATTTGGCCTCCACAGGACACGCTCTCTCAGAGATTCAGGAAGGTGCTTCAAGGAGCAGGAAATCGTGAGAGAATTAAGAAGCTCTCAGACACTTTTGCAGAAGGGTCTGCGTGATCCTGCAGCCAAAAATGCCACCGCCACCGCCACCGCCACCAAGAAGTCATCAAGATATTGCCCTATGAGGCAATTTTGTTGGAAGATTTAACACCTTTCCATCCTGCTCCCCAAACATTAATTGTTTCACTGTGTCCTAAAACAGAGGTGCGATCATCATCTAAATTTTGTTCAATGTTGGACAAAATCAATGGAATAATTTGTAGTTTTGTTTTGTATATTTGAGTGCCATTTCCACTATTTTTTGCTGCTATTTACTAGAAACTTGTACTGCCCATCTCTTTTTTTGAGATAGGATCTCTTGCTCTGTTGTCCAGACTGGAGTGCAGTGGTGTGATCTCAGCTCACAGCAGCCTCCACCTCCTGGGCTCAAGCAATCCTCCCACTTCAGCTTCCTGAGTAGCTGAGACTACCGTTGTGCGACACCATGCCTGGATAATTTTTGTGTTTTCATAGAGACGGGGTTTCACCATGTTGCCCAGGCTGGTCTCAATCTCTGGAGCTCAAGCGATCCACCTGCCTCGGTCTCCCAAAGTGCTGGGATTATAAGATTGAGCCGTTATGCCTGGCCTTGTTCCCCTTTATAAGTGGGTTCGTTTTTGGTGGCTTTTTCCTATTTTCCCTTGACTAATGAAGACCCGTGAGGTGATGGTGGTGGTAGGTTCCCTTCTTGGGTCTCAGTCGAGGACAGAACCTATATTTGGAGCAAAGAATACTGTGTCTGGAAACATCCTTTAGTCCACTGTGGAGGTGAGAACACTGAGGCTCCAAGACTAGACCACATCTCTCGTCTCTGTTGGTCTGGGCTGCTGAGACACTCACCCAGGGAAGGAAAAACCTAGTCTGTGCTAGTTTTTCATAGCCGCACACATGGCAGACATTGCTAATGGATCACAGCACTCTCTCCCCTAGGCGTGACCTCAGAATGCTTCTCAACACAGCTCTCCAGGCAGTGGCTACCAAGGGGTCTGAGTCATGGAAATAAATCTTGCTCTAGAGGGGGCTTTCCTCAGGGAGACACACAGGACTTGTCAGTGGGGTGCAAAGGAGCTAGTTCCAGCATTTGATGGAGAAAACAGGACTGATTTTGGCAAAACCTCAACACAGAGCCTCTAAGTAGCTGTGTCATCTCTGAGTCTGTACCCTCATGGTTCTTTCTCAGGGCGCTAGGAATTTGAAGAAGAGCTGCCATTCCTAGCCAGGTTCAAAGCTACCAAGGGACAGAGCTTGTTTCCAAACTTGGGGAGGCAACAGCAGCCCCCAAATGGCATGGAGGTGGCACCAGGGATGGCAGGGTGGGAAAGTGCCCGGTCAGTACCCCAGCTACAGGGCAGAGAGCCCCAGGGCCATCCCATGTCTGGGGTTATGAAAGCGTGCAGGAGGCAGTGAGAGACGCACAAAGTGACTGTGCTGTCCCCAGCTCTGTGACTGTAAACACGTGAGTCAAAACTGCTTCTCCTCCCCATGTGTAAGCCAGAGATATTGCTTGCCCTAGAGGCTGTTGAGGTGTTGAGATGAGATGGTGCCTGTGCCTGCACGCTGCCCACACACGGCTATCACTTAACAGATAGCAGCACAGAGTGGTGAAGACCATGCTACGGTTTGAATGTCTGTGTCCACCCCCAAAATTCATATGCTGAAACTCAGTTGCCAATGTGATCCTATTAAAAGGTGGGGACTCTAGGAGATGATTAAGTCATGGGGGCAGACCCCCCCGAATGAATTGTTGATCCTGTAAGAGGGCTGGAGGAACCCAACATTCAGCCCCTTTTTGCACTTCTGCCACATGAGGATGCAGCGTGCGTCCCCTCTGGGGGTTGCAGCGTTCAAGGTGGAAACTTAAAGGCAAATATGGGGGCCGGGTGCAGTGGCTCATGCCTATAATCCCAGCACTTTGGGAGGCAGAGGTGGGTGGATCATTTGAGGTCAGGAGTTCAAGACCAGCCTGGCCAACATGGTGAAACTCTATCTTTACTAAAAATACGAAAATTAGCCATGGCATGTGCCTGTAATCCCAGCCACTTGGAGGCTGAGGCATAAGCATTGCTTGAACCCAGGAGGCAGAGGTTGCAGTGAGCCAAGATTACACCATTGCACTCCAGCCTGGGTGAGAAAGCAAGACTCAGTCTCCAAAAAAAAAAAAAAAAAAAAAAAAAAAAGCAAAGATGGGACCCTCACCAGAACCCAAGCTGCTGCTAGGTGCCTTGACCTTGGACTTCCCAGCCTCCAGAACTATGAGCAATAAATGTCTATAATTTATAAATTACCCAGTCTCACGTATTCAGTCACAGCAGCACAGACGGACTAAGACAGACTCCAAGAACAAATTGATCCCAGCTCCGCCTCTGCCCCGTGGTGTGGCTGTGCACCTGTCTCTTAGCCTCTCTGAGCCTCCTCAACCAAAAAACTGGGTGTCATTACAACATGGGCCTTGCAGGACTGTTGGGACAGTGGAATGGGATGACGCTCCGAGCTTTGCATGCAGCCAGGGCTTGCTATCTGCACCCACCAGATGTGAAGCCATGATGGGTGACCCAAAGGCTTTTTAGAACCACGACGGTAATGCTTGCCACTCAGAAAGGGAAAATCAAAGCTTCACATCTGTTTCCTGAAGGAGCTATTTGAGGTCCTGGGTCTTCTGGTAAAAACCAGAGAAAAATGCCCATGAGTCAGCAGAGCAGCCGCTGAGTTCCTCCCCTGCCCCTAGGCCGGCCTCCACACAAGTCTGTGCTGGATCCTGCCTCCTCATGGCCCCCTCCTCCCGGAAGCCCTCCAGGATCTCTTAGTTCTCAGCAGTGTCCTCTCAGTCGGACTCCTGACATTCCCAGCTCTGCTTTCTAACATCGCCCCCTCTAACCACAATATCTGGTCCTCCGCAGGCTGCCTACCAAGATTCGGTCTCCTTTTGGCTCTTCCTCCTGTCCCCAGCCCAGGGACCACCAATGCCTGCTAAGAATCCAGCGATTTTTTTGTTTGTTTATTGTTGTTGTTGTGGTGGTTGTTTTGAGACAGGGTCTCGCTCTGTTGCCCAGGCTGGAGTACAGTTGTCACCTTGACTCACTGCAACCTCCACCTCCCAGGTTCAAGCAATCCTCCCGCCTCAGCCCCACAAGAAGCTGAGACTACAAGCATGAGCTCCTATGCCCGGCTAATTTTTTTTTTTTTTTCTTTTGTAGAGACAGGGCTTCACCATGTTGCCCAGGCTGGTCATGAGATCCTGAGTTCAAACGACTACCCTCCTCAGCCTCCCGAAGGGCTGGGATTCCCGGTGTGAGCCACCACACCCAGCGCAGCAATTGTTGAAAAACATTTCCAAGGAGAGTCATTACAAAAGGAGAAATCGAGGTTAGATGGAAGGCAGAACTTCCTCACTCAGAGAGTTACAGCCAGCCAAGGCAGAGGTCAGGGGAAATGAAGGATGAAGCCTCTCATCCCCCTAGTGACACCCGAAGACATAAGCCCGCGGGCTGGGCCACGTGAGACTCACGTCTACTGCTTCTGGTTCGTGGAGCTCTTTGGTGGATGGATTCTGGTTAGTGGAGAGCCGGCTACTGGACTCGTGTCAGCCTCAAGGGCACGGATGCCATCTGTTCTGAATCTGTGGACTCTAGCCGTGTTTTTGAGCCCACAAAGCCAGCCCTAGCTCAGCTCTGTGATGGGGGCCCTCCCCACCCACAGACCACGGGCAGCCACTTACCTCCCTGGAGCAGCAGCAGGAGCAAGGGGGTGGCCCAGCCACGCAGCATGCTGACTCCTACAGGCCTGCAAGAGATGCACAGCGGAGGGTGAACCAGGCGGGGCTCAGGGCTCCCCCAGCCTCCCCCTCATCCTGTCTCTTCTCAGGCAGACTTGCCCTCGATTCTTGGAACTGTCTTAAGAAAAAAGCAAGATCCCGCGGAGCCTGTGGATGACCCCAAGAACTCCCACCTCCTAGAAATGGCAGATTCACCCTGAGAATTCCTTCTCCCACCTTCTTCCTGTCCCCACATCACATCACAAATGCAGAGTGAATTTGTTTTATTATTTTATTTTAATATTTTTAGAGATGGGGTCGTGTTCTGCTGCCTTGGCTGGAGGGCAATGGCATAATCACGGCTCACTGCAGCCTCGACCTCCTGGGCTCAAGCGATCCTCCTGCATCAGCCTCCCGAGTAGCTGGGACCAAAGGCACGTGCCACCATGCCTGGCTAGTTTTTAACACATTTTTGTATGGATGGTATCTTGCTATGTTGCCCAGGCTGGTCTCAAACTCCTGGGCTCACGT
This sequence comes from Theropithecus gelada, assembly GCF_003255815.1. NCBI lineage: Eukaryota > Metazoa > Chordata > Mammalia > Primates > Cercopithecidae > Theropithecus > Theropithecus gelada. The sequence goes on from NC_037688.1 coordinate 56,866,055, forward strand.
GATCCTCCTACCTTGGCCTCTCAAAGTGCTGGGATGACAGGTGTGAGCCACCATACCCAGCACAGGGTGAATTTAAAGAGTGAGGAGATTGCTGACTATTTTGCCCTTGCTGAGCCTATTGATGTAGCATTGTGTGTGAAATTAAATTATGTATGAATCTATCTAACAAAGAAAGAGGGAGGGAAAATGAGAAGAAGAGAGGGAGAGAAGAAGAAAAAACTAGTTTGGAAAGTGGGATCTTCTGAGGAGCAATTTTGGATCTTCCTTCTTGTAAACATCCATGTTGATAGCTCAGTAAATTGGCCTTTTTATTATTATTTTTTTTTAGATAAAGTCTCACTCTATTGCCCAGGCTGGAGTGCAGTGGCCCGATCTCGGCTCACTGCAACCTCTACCTCCCAGGTTCAAGCGATTCTCCTGCCTGAGCTTCCCAAGTAGCTGGGAATACAGGTGGCCGCCACCACGCCCAGCTAATTTTTGCATTTTTAGTAGAGACAGAGTTTTGCCATGTGGACCAGGCTGGTCTCGAACTCCTGGCCGCAGGTGATCCACCTGCCTCAGCCTCTCAAAGTGCTGGAATTACAGGCATGAGCCACTGCGCCCAGCCATCAATAAATTGGCTTCTTACTGAATAATAAATCCAAAGGTAACCCACAAAGTGAACCCCTGCTGAATACTTAAGGTTAGCCCAATAATCAGGCTTCTTACTCCATTACAAAGCCCAGATTAGCCCACTGGGGAGCATGCTAGGAAATCCAGGCCCAGCCAAGCAGAGAAAACTTGACCTCCTAATTTGGGCCAGGATGGAGAAGGAAGCTCCTTGGGGAACAGAGTGAGGTTATCCGGGAAGAGTGGCCTTTTCTGTCTTGGGCAGAGGAATGACCACCAAGTTTGCAATGCCAGGCTCCTCCTGGGACTCGTCTGTTGCACCCACCAGCTCTGTGTCTGTTTGAGAAAGTGCCAACCAGAGGGCAGTGGTCCACCTATCTAGACTCAGGAGCCCCTCCCAGACCAGCCCCCACAGACAAGAAGGGAGCTAAAGCTAAACCTAAGAGGGATGTCCCCTGCAGGACCCAAGTCATAGGCATGGCTTTCTCCAGACACTATGCCTGACTCCACCAGGGCAAGACCCTCCTCCTCTGCGCCGGGGTTCCCAAAGATCCTCCTCTGGCCCCATCCATTGTTCCCTCTGACGTCCCTCATAGAGTCACCAAAGAACCCTGGGTCAGGGCACAGGCTGGGGAGCCAGGGAGGTTCAGATGACCAACCGTGTGGCTCCGGGCCAGTCCGTTGCCCTCTCTGAGCCTTGTAAAGTGGAAACAGCAAGGCCTGCTTCCAGGCTTCTTGTGAGAATTCAAGGAGGTGATTTGCATAAAACCCTGGGGATGGCCCCCATCACATAAACACTCAACCAACAGCTGTAATGGATGGAGAATGTAGAGCATCAGAAATGGAAGGGGTCTCAGAATGATCCAGGCAAGAGTTGTGAAAATACCTCATTTCCAAAATTTTGGCCATATTTGTATACTGTGTGCACTGTTGTTTATTTTAATAGATATTTTAATGTATTTTCCATAGATAAGCACACTTAAAAATTTAACTCCAGCATCATCCTAAGCAATAACATTGCTACTCAAATAAAATAATGTTGGGGTAGATGCTGTTTCAACCTGCTTTTAGGAATATGAATCTTGTGGGGTTCCAACCCCTGCAGAGGTCCCGTTCTCGCACTTTGAAGATGTGGCCTCTGATCACAGGAGGGGGAGTCTGTGTCTGCCCCCTCACTATTGTGTCCACATCCATCACCCCGGCCACAGTGCGAGTCCTGACATAGCTCTGTCCCTGTCACTCCCTGATGGCTTTATCTTGACCACAGCACAACAGAGTGCAAACTCCTTTGCCCAGTTTCAAGGTTCCTCATCCCCAGTTTGACCAACATAGCAAGACCTTGTCTCTTCCAAAAATAAAAATAGAAGTAAAAATAAGTTAGCCGGGTGGCACGCACCTGTGGTCCCAGCTATTCGGGAGGCTGAGGAATGAGGATTGCTTGAGTGCAGGAGGTCCAGGCTGCAGTGAGCCATGATTGCACTATTGCACTCCAGCCTGAATGAAAGAGTGAGACCCTGTCTTTACAAAAACAGACAAACAAAAAACTCCTCATCCCTCTTAATTTCTTACCTCTGCCTACATCACAGAGCCCTAGGGATGCGGAGCGGGTACCTGCTGCTTCTGCCTGCCCAGCGTCTCTTCCCAAAGAGCTCCTCCATCTGAGCTGCCTCTAGTGGTTTGCCTGAGGCTGACTCCACCCCATGCTCCACAAAGTGGGCTCCTGACACAGGCTTGGCCAATCAAAACACCCCATCTGTCTGACCACAATGATTGCATCAGGGATGGATGTCAACCCAGGCAAGGCCAGTGAAAGTAGTCCTGAGATTTTTTTTTTCTAGAACTCTAGAAAACTGACACTTTTTTTTAGTATCTTCTGAGAGCTTGTAGCCATCTTTGTCACCTCGTAGAGACAGCCTCCTTGAAAATGGCATCCATACTGAGAAATACAAATCAGGAGTCCCCATGGCATCATGTGAGGTCCTGGATCCAGCCATATCTGATGTCCACCCTGTGGACTTCTCATTTCCATGAGCCAGAAACCACCTATGTTGCTCAATCATGTTGAATTCTATTTCTGTCGCTTGCCACCAAAGATCCCTGACACAGTGGAGTAGAGAAAAGAGCTCAGACTTTGAAACCAGAAGATCTTGGGAGCAAATAGTAGCTCTTCTCTGGCTCTTTTACTCTCTGAACTCAGTGACCATCTCTGAAATGGGGACAATAGTGCTCACTGCACCTGGCAGTGAAGAAGAGGCTGTGAGAAAGCAGATGTGGTAGTGCTTCATGGACTGTGAAGTGCTGTACCAGTGCATGGGTTTCCTGACATTACTGACTGACTACCCTGAATTACTCATCATCTCCCCGGCAGCCCAGCCTTCGTCATGCGTCTCTGCCTCTGCCGGAGCAGACTCCTCCCCTCCAACACCTTTCCCCTCCCATCCTCTCAACTCAGCTTTCACGGTCCACGTGCTGTATCCCTGCAGCCACACTGGAGTGTTCTAGAACTCCTGCCACTGGCCTATTGCATTTGAGGTTTTCACTGGTGCTACTATTAATTATCCACTTACTATTGATCTTTACCTTGCCTTCTATTTTTTTACTCCAATAAACATGTCTCAAAAATATTATATCATGACCATCAGCAGATAACTGACATGAAATAGACACGGAGTATGTGCCATGCTGGTTAAGACACAGACTATGGAGCTGGCCGGTTTCAGTTCAAATCCCAGCTCTGCCACTTACAGGTTTTGTGGCCTCGGGCAGTTTGCTTAACCTTTCTGGGCCTCATCTGTAATATGGGAATAACAATGATCACGGTACCTGCCTCATAGGTCCTTGGGAGAATTACATTAGTCAACATTTATAAAGCATTTAGAACAGTGCCTGGCATATAGGAGATATTATATAAGCGTTACTTAAACAAAACAATCAACTTACCATAAAACTAAATACAATAAACCATAAAAACTAAATACAAGAAAAACAAAGGCAGTAATTGAATTTTAGTGAGATGCTACTGCCTGCCTGAGGGTCCTAGAAGCTGGAGATGTGGTTTGTCTTTGTTTAAAGTTAAGAAAGGGAGGCCAGGCACAGTGGCTCATGCCTGTAATCCCAGCACTTTGGGAGGCCGAAGTGGGAGGATCACTTGAGGTCAGGAGTTTGAGACCAGCCTGGCCAACATGGTAAAATCCCATCTCTACTAAAAATACAAAAATTAGCCGGGCGTCATGGTGTGTGCCTATAATCCCAGCTACTCTGGAAGCTGAGACAGGAGAATTGCTTGAACCCAGGAGGAGGCAGAGGTTGCAGTGAGCAGAGATCACACCACTGTACTCCAGCCTGGGCAACAGAGCAAGACACTGTGTCTCAAAAAAAAAAAAAAAAAAAAAAGAGAGAGAGTAGTGTTTAAGACACGATAGCACCAGATCGAGAGTCTTGCTTCCTCTGTCAGCAGGGCGAGTGATGAAAGGTTTAACACTTTCACTAGGGGATCCAGGGATATTTAACACTGTTTAAAATAAACTGCTCACTTCTGGAAAACATCAGCTTAAAAATACAGACTTTCTCCATCACTCCCTCCTCACACTCCCACCGCACCACGTGGGCCCCCCTCGCCCTTATTCCACTGCCTTCTCTGCCCCGAATCCATCCCCTTTTGGGTCTTTGCACGCAGGCCGACTCCTGAGGGCAACAGCACCTGTCCTCAGATGCAGATCGGGTCACCATGTGTTTCCTGCAAGGACAGAAATTGTCTTAGGAGGCTTCCTGCTACAGGAGCCCCTTGATATGGTTTGGATATTTGTCCCACCCAAATCTCATGTTGAAACGTCATCCCCGATGTTGGAGGTGGGGCCTGGTGGGAGGTGATTGGATCATGGGGGAGGATTTCTCATGAATGGCTCAGCACCATCCCCTTGGTGATGAGTGAGTTCACCTGAGATCTAGTTGTTTAGAAGTGTGTGGTGCTTCCCCTTTCTCTCTTTTGTGTTGACTCTCGCTACGTGATGTGTCTGCTCCTGCTTCACTTTCTGCCTTGAGTAAAGGCTCCCTGAGAGCCTCCTTACCAGAAGCCGAGCAGATGCTGGCACCATGCTTGTACAGCTACAGAACGATGAGCCAATTAAACCTCTTTTCTTTATAAATTACCCAATCTCAGGTATTGCTTTATGGCAATGCAAGAATGGCCTAACACACCACTGCAGCACCCAACCTCTGCGGTGTCCTATGGAGCAGTGAAGTGCACCTGACTTGGAGCGTGCCAGGTCCCAGCTGTATGTCTATGGGTAAGTTCCCTAGCCCCTCTGATTCTCTGTTTTCTTATCTATAAAATGGAGATAATTAATCTTTGCTGCAGTTTGTCATAAGCATTAAAAGCATCATCGAATTTGAAGTCCTGTAGGTGCGTTTATCCACCAGTTTCAGTCCTGAGAAATATTTCCTGGAGTTGCTGTAATTCATACTAAAAGTTGACCAACTTCAGGAGATTCTGGGGAAATGGAGAAGCTTGGGGCAGGAAATTAGACTGAGGTGAGTGCTATGGAGAATATAAGGTGCTTAACTTCACAGTGGACACAGTGGCTCATGCCTGTAATCCCAACACTTTGGGAGGCTGAGGTGGGTGGATCACCTGAGGTCAGGAGTTCGAGACCAGCCTGGCCAACACGGTGAAACCCATCTCTACTAAAAATACAAAAATTAGCCAGGCATGGTGGTGGGTGCCTGTAATCCCACCTACTCTGGAGCCTGAGGCAGGAGAATCGCTTGAATCCGGAAGGTGGAGGTTGCAGTGAGCCAAGATCACACCATTGTGCTCTAGCCTGGGCAACAGAGCAAGACTCCATTTCAAAAAAAAAAAAAGAAATGAAATACAAAGAAATACCATTTTAATTTTGTCAGATTAGCCAAAACTAAAAGTCTGATGACATCACATGTTGCTCAGGATATGATATAATAGGAACTCTCATTTATGGCCAGAGAAAATGTAAATTATGACCATTGGTCTGGTAAAAAGTTTGGCATGACCTAATAAAAGCAAACACATGCCCTACCTAAGACGCGTAACTTCACTCTTGAAATTCTTCTGGCGTGCCTACAGCAGCATTGATTTTAACAGTGAAAAATTGGAAACAATCTAAATAGCCATCATCAGGAGAGTGAAAAAATAAATCGCAATATTGTCACTCCGTGTAAACATGAATGATTTACAGTCCCACACAACAAAGTGAATGACTGTCACCAACAAAATTTGGTGTGAGAAAAGGAAGTTCGAGGACAGCATAAGCCTAATAACAGCATCTACACCACACTGAAAACCATATAAAATCATCTCATATATTGCTTAGGTGAGCATACTTGTCCTAAAAATATTTAAAAATTCATGGGGATAATAACATCAAATTTTGAATAGTGTGGAAAAGGAGGGGGTGTGAGAAAGAGGAACGTTCAAGGGTCTCAACAGTTCGGTAAAGCTTGGTGAAGCTACCATGGGTGCTGATTATATTTTATGCCCTTTTGTATGTTCAAACTATTTCATAACATTTTAAATGTAAAGGAGGCTTAGTTTTGTAAAATAAAATATGGATGAGGGACTTCCACTTTTGGCTATAATGAAGTGACCATTGTCAGACTAATCCTCCCAATGAGGGCAACTACTAAGCACAAAAAAAAAAAAAAAAAAAAAAAAAAAAAAAAAAAACTGCACAAGAGAGTGCCAGGTTATATAGTACTTAACAGAAAAAAAATGCATTGAAGTTCTGCACTCAATTTCCCCTGAAATCATGTGCCAAGTCATTGAAAATAAGTAGCATGCCAAGAAACTTAGCAAAAAACACCTGCTAATAGGTGGGAAAACTAAGAAGGAATTTTCACAGTTTTACAAGCTGAGGAAAGAACTAGAGTTCAGGGCCCAGCAAAAAAAAAAAGATGGGCCCTGGTGAGTACCCAGCTATTTAGAAAAGACTATTCCTTGGGAATACGGAAACATTAGAAATAGTTCATTCTTGACTGCATCAAGGTGTGATCTGCTTATATGCTATATCTCTGCTAGAAGAAAATTTAAACGGATCTAGAAAAAGTTAGCTTCGGCCGGGCGCGGTGGCTCAAGCCTGTAATCCCAGCACTTTGGGAGGCCGAGGCGGGTGGATCACGAGGTCAGGAGATCGAGACCATCCTGGCTAACATGGTGAAACCCCGTCTCTACTAAAAATACAAAAAACTAGCCGGGCGTGGTGGCGGGCGCCTGTAGTCCCAGCTACTCGGAGGCTGAGGCAGGAGAATGGCGTGAACCTGGGAGGCGGAGCTTGCAGTGAGCCGAGATCGCGCCACTGCACTCCAGCCTGGGTGACACAGCGCGAGACTCCGTCTCAAAAAAAAAAAAAAAAAAAAAAAAGAAAAAGTTAGCTTCATCCAAAGCCTCTATACTTTTTATACATAATGTCCAATATTCAGCTAAAATTACAAGGCTAATCAGAAAACAGTATCAAGTGATCAACAATGAAGATAAAATAGATAATAGAAACAGTTACATAGGTGAATTGGAAAATGGCATTATCAGATGTGATTTAAAATAACTATGATCAATGTGTTCAAAAATTCTACCAGAAATTTGGAACCTGTTTAAAAAGTAGCAATCCTAGAACTGAAAAATATAATAACCGAAGTTTATAAGAGCTGAAGAGATGGATTTGGCAACATAGTAGCAATATCAGAAGAGAAGATTAGTAAACTGGAAGATTGGTCAATAGAAAATACCAAGATTGAAGCGTGCAGAGAAGAAAAGTTCAAAAATACAGAAAAGAGCAAAAGAGACATAGAAGACATTGTGAAAAGATCTAACATACATACATTTGCAATTAAGAAACAGAAGAGAGAGAACACAAGGTAGACAAAATAGCAGTGATCTTAGTAAAAAATTTTTTCCAAACTAACAAAAGACATTAAGCCACAGATTTAAATAGCTCTACAAACCACAAAAAGGATAAATACAAAGAAAACCACATCTGGGCATATCATAGAAAAACTATTTAAAAAACTAAAAGACAAAGGTATGCAGTATGCAGAGAAAAAAGACACTTCACCGTGTTCAAGGAAGCAACAATAAGACTGGCAGCTGACTTTTTAACAAAATGATGGAAGACAGCGGACAATGGAACAACTTCTTTCAATGCTGAAATTTCAAAAGCCAACTTAGAATTTTATATCCAGAAAAAAATCTCTTAAAAAATAAAGACAAGGTCAATATAATAAGGAGATCTATAAAAATATCACAGTTAACATTCATACTTAATGGTAAAGAAATGAAAGCTTTGCTCCTAAGATCATGAACAAGACAAGTACATCCACTCTTGTGACTTTTATAAAACATTTTACTAGAGGTTCTAGCCAAGGCAATTAGGTAAGGAAAAGAAATAAAAACCATTCAGATTGGAAAAGAAGAAGTAAACCATTTCTCTTTGCAGATAATATGATCTTGTATGTACAAAATTAAAGGAATTTACACCTAAAACAAAAACCAATTAGAGTTAATAAACAAATTTAGCATAGTTGTAGAATATCAGATCAATAGACACAAATAATGATATTTTATACACACTGGCAATAAATAATCTGATGAAATTAAGAAAGTGATTTCATTTACAATAATACAAAACAGAATAAAATGGTTAAATTTAACACAATTCATTAGTTATGTTAATATGAGATGAATTCATTTATTCATGTGAGACTTGTGCAATAAAAAATTATAGAAAACCTAAATAAATGAAGGATATACCATGTTCATAGATTGGAAAACTTAATGTTATCAAGATGATGCCTCGAATTGATCTACAGATTCAAAGTAATCTCTATAAAAATCCCAGCTGGCTCTTTTTTTTTTTTTTTTTCACAGAAATTGACAAACTAGGACTGCCTGAGAGTCCTAGAAGCTGGAGATGTGGTTTGTCTTTGTTTAAAGTTAAGAAAGGCAGGCCAGGCACATGGGCTCATGCCTGTAATCCCAGCACTTTGGGAAGCTGGGAGTAGAATAGCCAAATAGATTTTGAGAAAGAACACAGTTAGAGGAGTCAAACTTCCTTATTTCAAAGCTTACTACAAAGCTACACTTATCAACACTGTGGTACTGACACATAGACGTACATATAGATCAGTGGGACTGAACTGAGAGTTCAAAAATAAGTGCATACATTTATGTTTAACTGATTCTTGATGTGGGTGCCAAAACAATTCAATGGGGGGAAAGAATAGTCTTTAAAACAAAAGGTACTGCAGAAATAGATATCCACAATGCAATATAATGAAGCTAGATTTCTACTTCACACCATATCCAAAAATTTACTCAAAATAGATTAAAGACCTAGATGTAAAAAGTAAAACTATTAAACTCTTAGAATAAAACCTAGGTGTAACTCTTCATGATCTTGTAGTTTCTTAATAGTTTCTTAAATGTGACGCAAAAGCATAAGTAAACAAAGAAAAAATAGATCTATTAAACTGTATCAAAATTTAAAATGTTTGTGCTTCAAGGATACTATCAAGAAAGTAAAACTATAACATACAGCTTGGGAAAAAAGTATTTGCACATCACGTATTTGTTAAAGGTCTGGCATTTAGAATATATAAAGAACTCTTGCAACTCAAGATCTAAAAGACAAGAATTAAAATTTTAAATGGGCAAAATATTTGAATAGACATTTCTCCAAAGAAGATAGCCAAATAACAAACACATGAAAAGGTGGCCACTGACCTTACTCTCTAGAGAGATGCAAATCACGAACATAATGAGATACCCCTTCACAGGCATTAGGAGGGTAATGATAATCAATCACAAGTATGAATGAGAAATTTGAACCCTTATACATAGCTGGTGAGAATGTGAAATGGTGCAGCCACTAAGGAAAACAGTTTTGCAGTTTCTCAAAACATTAAATGCAGTCACGTGCTGTGTAATGACATTTCAGTCAATGACAGACTGCATGTACGTAGGCGGGCCCATAGGACTATAATGAAGGTGAGTAATTCCTATTGTCTAGTGATGTCATAACACAACACTTTACTAATGGTCTTGTGACGATGCTGGTGGACACAAATTTACTGCACTACCAGTCATATAAAAGTATAGCATATGCAGGGCTAGGTGCGGTGGCTCACGCCTGTAATCCCAGCACTTTGGAAGATCTAGGCGGGCAGATCATTTGAGGTCAGGAGATCGAGACCATCCTGGCTAACATGGTGAAACCCCGTCTCTACTAACAAATACAAAAAACTAGCTGGGCGAGGTGGCGGGCACCTGTAGTCCCAGCTACTCGGGAGGCTGAGGCAGGAGAATGGTGTAAACCCAGGAGGCTGAGCTTGCAGTGAGCCGAGATCACCCCACTGCATTCCAGCCGGGGTGACAGAGCGAGACCATCTCAAAAAACAAAAACAAAAACAAAAAATTAGCCAGACCTGGTGACACATGCCTGTAGTCCCAACTCCTCAGGAGGTTGAGGCAGGAGAATCACTTGAATGGGGAGGCAGAGGTAGCAGTGAACCGAGATTATGCCACTGCACTCCAGCCTGGACAACAGAGCGAGATTCTGTCTCAAAAAAAAAAAAAAAAAAGCCTATACACTTGTGTATTGTACATAATGCTCAATAATAATAATAAACTATGTTACTGGTATATGTCTTTACTATACTATATCTTAAATCACTATTTTAAGGTGTACTCCTTGTCCTTATTTAAAAAAATGTTGGATGGGCACAGTGGCTCATGCCTGTAATCCCAGCACTTTGGGAGGCTGAGGCAGGTGGATCACTTGAGGTCAGGAGTTGGAAACCAGCCTGGCTAACATGGTGAAACCCCGTCTCTACTGAAAATACAAAAATTAGCCAGGCATGGTGGTGTGTGCCTGTAATTCCAGCTATTTGTGAGACTGAGGCACAAGAATCACTTGAACCCAGGAGGCGGAGGCTGCAGTGAGCCACAATCGCACCTCTGCACCCCAGACTGGGTGACAAGGCGAGACTCTTAAAAACAAACAAAAATGTTAACTGTAAAACAGCCTCAGGCAGGTCCTTCAGGATGGATTCCAGAAGAAGGCACCGTTATCATAGGAGATGCCAGCTCCATGTGTGTTTTTGCCCCTGAAGACCTTCCAGTGGGACAAAATGTGGAGGTGGAAGACAGTCATAGTGATGCGCTTGACCCTGTGTAGGCCTAGGCTAATGTGTGTGCTTGTGTCTTAGATTTTTTGTTTTTTGGTTTTTGGGGTTTTTTGGGATGGAGTTTTGCTCTTATTGCCCAGGCTGGAGTGCAATGGCACAGTCTCGGTTTTCCTGGGTTCAAGCGATTCTCCTGCCTCAGCCTCCCAAGTAGCTGGGATTATAGGCGCCTACCACCATGCTTGGCTAATTTTGTATTTTTAGTAGAGACGGGGTTTCACCATGTTGGCCAGGCTGGTCTCAAACTCCTGATTGCAGGTGATCCGCCCTCCTTGGCCTCCCAAAGTGCTGGGATTACAGGCGTGAGCCACCACGCCTGGCATGTCTTAGGTGTTAACAAAAAAAAAATTTTTAAGTAAAAAAATAAAAAATAAAAAATTTAAAAATATAATATATAAAAACACTTTTAGAATAAGACTATAAAGAAAAAATATTTTGTAGCGCTGTACAACGTGTTTGTGTCTTAAGATGTGTTAGTACAAGAGTGCATGAAAACACTTAAGTGTTATTACAATAAGATAACTGTTATTACAAACGTGTTATTCAAAACGTTTTAAGAAGTTAAAACGTTTATAAAGGAAAAATGTTGGCCGCGCACGGTGGCTCACACCTGTAATCCCAGCACTTTGGGAGGCCAAGGCGGGCAGACCACGAGGCCAGGAGATCAAGACTATCCTGGCTAATATGGTGAAACCCCATCTCTACTGAAAATACAAAAAAATTAGCCAGGTGTGGTGGCGGGCGCCTGTAGTCCCAGCTACTAGGGAGGCTGAGGCAGTAGAATTGCTTAAACCTGGGAGGTGGAAGTTGCAGTGAGCTGAGATTGCAACACTGCACTCCAGCCTGGGGGATAGAGTGAGACTCTGTCTCAAAAAATAAAATAAAATAAAATAAAATAAAGGAAAAATGTTACAGTAAGCTAAATTTAATTTATTATTTTAAAAATTCAAATAAATTTAGAGTAGCCTAAGAGTCCAGTGTTGATAAAGTTTACAGGAGTGTACAGTAATGTCCTGGGACTTCACGTTCCCTTGGCACTTACTCGCTGACATCCAGAGCAACTTCTAATCCTGCAAACTCCGTTCATGGTAAGAGCCCTACACAGGCGTGCCATTTTTTCATATTTTATATCATGTTTTCACTGTACTTTTTCTATGTTTAGATACACAAATACTTACAATTGTGTTACAGTTGCCTACAGTATTCAGTACCGTATCATGCTGTGCAGGTTTACAGCCTATTAGCAACAGGCTATAAGACACAGCCTAGGTGTGTAGTAGGCTATGCCATCTAGGTTTGTGTAAGTACACTCTATGACATTCACACAATGACAAAATTACCTAATGACACATTTCTCAGAATGTATCCTCATCATTAAGCAACGTGTGACTGTACAGTGTTGCCATATGACCAAGAAATTTCACACCTAGGTATATAGTGAAAAGAATTGACCGGACGCAGTGGCTCATGCCTTGTAATCCCAGCATATTGGGAGGCCGAGGTGGGAGGGTTGCTTGAGGCCAGGAGTTTGAGACTAGCCTGGATAACATGGCAAGACCTCATCTCTACAAAAATTAAAATTAAAACATTTGCTGGGCATGGTGGTATGCACCTGTGGACCCAGCTACTCAGGAGGCTACAATGGGAGGGAGGATCACTTGAGCTCAAGAGTTTGAGGCTACAGTGAGCTGTATTTCACACCATTGCACTCCAGCCTGGGTGACAGGGTGTGATCCTGTCTCAAAAAAAAAAAAAAGAAAGAAAGAAAGAAAGGAAAAGAAAAAAGAAAATAAAACAATTACGGATATATGTCCAGAAAGAAATTTATAAACCGTTGTACACAAATGTTCACAGCAACATTATTCATAATACCAAAAAACTGGAAACAAGCAAAACTTCTATCAACTGGTGAATGGATAAAGAAATGTAGTATATCCATGCAGTAGAATATTATTTAGCCGCAAAAGGGAATGAACTACTCATACGTGCTACAAAATGGATGAACTTTAAAAATTCATGCTAAAGTAAAGACACCAGACACAAAAGGCCTCATATGGTATGATTCCATATGTATGAAATGTCCAGCATTGGCAGATCCATAGAGACAGAAAGTAGGTTAGTGGTTGCCAGGAGCTGAGGCTGAGGGGCCGGGGGATAGAGAGTAACAGCAATGGGTGTAGGTTTGTTTTTGGAGTCATGAAAATGTAGAGTTAGTGGTGATGGCTGCACAACTTTGTTGAAGTGCACATCTTAAGAGTACATTTTCAGTTTTGTGAATTACATCTGAAATATAGATTTTTGAAAATGAAGGCAAAATAAGGATTTTTTTTCAGACAAAAAATAAGTGAGAGATTTTGTCACTGATAGACCTGCATCAAGAGATATACGACAGTGAGTTTTTCAGGTAAAAGAAAAGTATTTCCAGATGGGAAGCAAGGTACTGTAGGGTGAAATGAAGAGCAACAGAAAGTACTCTAAATATATGAATTAGACCGGGCGTGGTGGTTCACGCCTGTAATCCCAACACTCTGGGAGGCCGAGGTGGGTGGATCACCTGAGGTCAGAAGTTCGAGATCAGCCTAGACAACACGGCAAAACCCAGTCTCTACTAAAAATACAAAAAATTAGCCAGGTGTGGTGGTGCACACATGTAGTGCAGGCTACTAGGGAGGCAGAGGCAGAAGAATCACTTGATTCTTCACCTCCCCGGAAGGCGGAGATTGCAGTGAGCTGCAACTCCAGCCTGGGTGAGAAAGTGAGACTCTGTCTCAAAATAAATAAATAAATAAATAAATAAATAAATAAATAAATAAATAAGATTTTTAATGCCTTAACATACTAATGATGTAAACCCTTATACGCAGAATTAAAATACACGACCATGAAACCCCAAAGGTAAGAAGATGTGAGTAAAGTTAAAGAGGACTTTGTATAAGAGGACTTCAAATTGTACAAGAGGACTTCAAAAAACTCATGGAAACGTGGAATTAAAGATAACTATTAAAAAATAAACTCTATTTCTCAACATAAATTTAGTCAAGGTCAAGGCACTTTTGTAAGTGATGATCCCAGGCATGTAGTCCATCTCCAAAGAACTGGGGGATCCTGGGAATGTAACAGTATCAATGCAGTCTTCTTTACATTATTAACTAAAGAAAAATGGGTGATCGTTAAAGATTGCTTAAGATTAGGAGACAAAAGGAAGTCAGAAGGAGCCAAACAGGACTTTACGGTGGATGCCTGATTTCTCATGGAAACTGTAAAATTGCCCTTATTTGATGGCAAGAATGAGCAGGAGCGTTGCTATGGAGGAGGAATCTCTGGTGAAGCTTTCCTGAGCATTTTTCTGCTAAAGCTTTGGCTAATTTCCCCAAAACACTCTCATGATAAGCAGATGTTACCATTCTTTGGCTGTTCAGAAAGTCAACAAGCAAAATGCCTTGAGCATCCCAAAAACCTGTTGCCGTGACCTTTGCTCTTCTTGACCGGTCTGCTTTTGCCTTGACTGACCTCATCTACCTCTTTGGAGCCATTGCTTTGTCTTCAGGATGAACCGGTAAAGCTATGCTTAACCTCCTGTTTCAATTATTTGAGGAAATGCTTCTGAATCTTGATCCCATTTGTTTAAAATTTGCGTGGAAGTTTCTGCTGTTGTCTGCAGCTGATCTGGGCACAGTGGTTTGGCACCCAGTGAGTGGGAAGTTTGCTCAACTTTAATTTTTCCATCAGAATTGTGTAACCTGAACTATTTGAGATATCTATGGTGTTGGCTATTATTTGGGCTGTTAATCATTGGTCCTTTTCAATTAGGGCATGAACAAGATGAATTTTTTCCTAACAAATTGATGTGGATGATCGCCCACGGAGGGCCTTATCTTCATCGTTGATTTCGCCATTCATCCACCCTAGTTGCACCATAAATTTGATGTTTGTTCCTGCTTCAATTTTAGCAGAATTCATGTTGCAATGATAGGGTTTTTTTTTTTTCAAACAGACGCCTTATCTTTCTTAGTGCCTCAAACTAGATCCTGTTCAGACATGTTATAGCAAGTTAGTACAAGTTTATTTTGGTGCAGAAAAAAGTTTGAACTTCATGCATAGTATTTTCATAATTTGAATTTTCCATGAACTTTTGGAAGAATTCATATTAGGTAGATCCTAATAATAATAAGTATGCATATTGTAATCTCTAATATGAGCACATAAAGAATTATAAAAGAAAGTACAATGACAAACTAATAGGAAAAATGGAATAATAATTTTTAAAACTTGAATAGAAGAAGGAAGAACAGATAAGTCAAAAAAGAAAACAAATAGCAAGATGGTAGACATAATCCCAAACACATCAGCGCTTTGACTGATGTCTGAAATAAAAGGCAATCTTAATACCAAAATTTGACATTAAAGGAAAGTAGAATTACAGGTCAGTCTTTCTCATAAATAATATACAAAATATCTGAAACAAAATATTAACAAGTCTAATCTAATAATATGGACAAAAATAGATAACATATTATTATCATATTGGTTTGTTTCAGGGATGTAAGGTTAGTATGACATTTAGAAACTGTAATCAATTTCACCACGTTAACAGAATAAAGAAGGAAATTCATATTATCGTTTAATAAGTTCAGAAAGCACATTTAATAAATTGCGACACCCATTCATGATTTTTAAAACCTGTCTGGAAAGCAGAAATAGAGGAGTCTTCTTTAATCTAAGATTACACACACACACACACTCTCTCACACACACTCACACACACACACTCACACACACTCACACACTCACACACACTCACACACACTCACACACACTCACACACACACTCTCACACACACTCACACACACACACTCACACACTCTCACACACACACTCACACACACTCACACACACTCACACTCACACACACTCACACACACTCACACACACACTCACACACACACACACTCACACACACACACACTCACACACACCATACATAGCTAACAGTATCCTTTGTTGTGAAATATTGAACACTTCCTCACTGAGGTCAGGGCAAAAACAAAAACATCTTATACTAGAGGCGCTAATTAACATAATAAGGCAACAATAAGAAAAATTTAATTTACAAAGATTAGAAAACTATGTGTTTAAATTATATAAGAATTGAGGAACCAGAAAAGTCCATGATACTCAACAAATAAACTATTAGAATAATAATTTTAAACAAAGAAGCTGAAGATGAGATCAATATAAAAATCTATTGTATTTCTAACAATCAGCAAAATTGACAAACCCTTAGTTAAACTAAGAAAAAAAAGAGATAAGACTCAAATTAACTAAAATCAGAAATGAAAGAGACATTGCAACTATGTCACAGAGATAAAAAGGATTCTAAGAGACTGTTATGAACAATTATATGCCAACAAGTTGGATACTTGAAATAAATTAATAAGTTCCTAGACATATACAACCTACCCAGACTGAATCATGACAAAATAGAAAATCTAAACAGACCTAAACTAGAAAGGAGATTGAATCAGTAATCAAAAACCTCCTAGGAAAAAAAAAAAAAAAACAAAAAGCCCAAGACCAACTGGCTTCACTAGAGAATGCTACCAAATATTTAAAGAATCAACACCAATCCATCCCTAACACTTCCAAAAAATTGAACAGAAGAGAACACTTCCAAACTCATTTTATGAGGCCCCAGTACCAAAACCAGACAAAGATGCAAGAAAACAAAACTATAGACCAATATTCTTGATGAATACTAATGCAAAAATCCTCAACAAAATGCTAGCAAACCAAATTTAACAACACATTAAAAGGCTGTACACCATGACCAAGTAGGATTTAGCTGCAGAATTCAAGGATAGTTAGAAAAATCAGATAAATGTAATACATGAAATTAACAGAACAAAGGACAAAAATCACATGGTCATCTCACTTGATGTAGAAAAAGTATTTGAAAAAATTCAATACTCTTTCATGATAAAGAAAACATTCAAGGATCTAGAAATAGAAATAAATTACCTCAATGTAACAAAGGTTATATCTAAAAAGCCCACAGTGAATATACTCCACAGTAAAAAACTGAAAGCTTTTCCTCTAAGATCAGGAACAAGGCATGGATGCCTACACTTGCCATTTCTATTCAACTGGAAGTTCTAGCCAGAGCAATTAGGCAAGAAAAGAAAAGGTATCTAAATTGGAAAGGAAGAAATGCAATTATCTCTGTTCACAGATGACATGATTTTATATGTAGGAAACCCTAAAAATTAAAAAATGGTTAGAACTGATACATAAATTAAGCAAAGTTTCAGGATACAAAGTCAACACTCAAAATTCAGTTGCATTTTTTACATTAACAATGGACAATCCTAAAAGAAAATTAAGCAAAAAATTTCATTTACAATTGCATCAAAAAGAGAAAAGTACTCAGGAATAAACTTAGCCAAGGAGGAGAAAGACTTATATAAAACATTGTTGAAGGAAATTAAAGAACACAGATAAGTGAAAAGACATCCCATGATCATGGATTGGAAGACTTCATACTGTTAAGATGACAATACTACTCAAAGAAAACTGACTTTAATATAAACCCTATCTAAATCTCAATGACAGTTTTTGCAGAAATAACAAAAGAATTCACCCTAAAATTCATAAGGAACTTCAAGGGACCCTAAATAGCCAACATAATCTTGAGAAAGAAGAACACTCAAAAGAAGAAGAAGACAGAGGAGAAGGAGAAGAAGGAGGAGGAGAAGGAGGAGAAGGAGAAGGAGAAGGAGGAAGCTGGAGGCCTTACATTTCCTGATTTCAAAATGTATTAAAAAGCTACAGTAATCAATATAGTATGGTACTGGTATAAAGACAGATATACAGACCAATGGAACAGAATAGAGAGCCCAGAAATAAACCCTTGCGTATATAGTCAAATGATCTACAAAGGCACTAAGTCTATACAAGAGGGAAAAGGAAGTTTGTTCAAGGAAATAGTGCTGAAAGAACAAAATATCCATATGCAAAAGAATGATGTTGGATCCTTATTTTACTCCATATGCAAACATTAACTCAAAATGGATTAAAGACCTAAACATAAGATCTGAAACTATAAAACTCCTAGAAGAAAACATATGGGAAAATCTTCGTGAAATTGGAATGGGCAATGATTTCTTGTATATGGTAACAAAAGCACAGGCAACAAAAGTAAAAATAGACATATGAGACTACATCAAACTTTAAAACTTCTGTTCAGCAGAGGAAATAATCAATGGAATCAAAAGGCAGCCTATGGAATGGGAGAAAATATTTGCAAACCTTACAAGAGATATGGGGTTGATATCTAGAATAGACAAAGAACTCCTACAACTCAATAACAACACAAAAACAAACAAACTCAATTTAAAAATGGCCAGGTGTGGTGGCTCACACCTGTAATCCCAGCATTTTGGGAGGCCGAGGTGGGCGAATCACCTGAGGTCAGGAGTTCAAGACCAGCCTGGCCAACATGGCGAAACCGCATCTCTATTAACATATGCAAAATTAGCCAGGCATGGTGGCAGGCACCTGTAATTCCAGTTATTCAGGAGGCTGAGGCAGGAGAATTGCTTGAACCTGGGAGGTGGAGGTTGCAGTGAGCCAAGATCACACCACTGCACTCCAGCCTGGATAACAGAGCAAGACTCTGTCTCAAAAAAAAAAAAAAAAAAAAAAAAATGGACAAAGGATATGAATAGACATTTCCCCAAAGAAGATCAGCAAATGGCCATTAAGCATATGAAAAGATGCTCAGCATCAGTAATCATCAGGGAAATACAAATTAAAACTACAATGAGATATCACCTTGCACTTGTTAGGAAAAAAAAGAAAAAGAAAAGAGCAAGTGGTGGTGAAGATGTAGAGAACTGAAACCCTTGTGCACTTTTAGTGAGATTGGAAAATGATACAAAACCTTTTAAATTTTTTAAAAATTAAAAATATAGAAATACCAGACATATATCCAAAAGAAATTAAAACAGCATCTCAAAGAGATATTTGTGCACCTGTTTCTGCAGCATTATTTACAATAGTTAAGATGAGCAAGTAACCGAAATTTATTGATAGGTGAATGGATAAACAAAATGTAGTACATACATAATGGAATATTATTCAGCCTTTAAAAGGAGGAAGTCCTGTCATATGTTACAACATGGATGCTTCTTGAGGACATTCTGCGAAGTGAAATAAACCAATTGCAAAAAAACAAATACTGCATTGTATCACTTATATAATGTATGTAAAGTAATCAATCTCATAGAAACAGAAAGTGGAATGGTGATTGCCAGGGACTTGGTGAGGGAGAAATGAAGAGTTGTTGTTCAGTGGGTATAGAGTTTCACCCATGCAATATGAAAAAGTTCTAGAGATCTCTTGTAAACCAATGTGCATACAGTTTACAATATTGTACTGTAGATCTAAAAATTGTTAAGGGTAAAAAAGAGCTACCGGTTAATAAAATCCAAACCGGGGACACTATACTTTGCACTACAATACCCTCTCTTGTTAGATTAGCAGAGGAAAAGATCCATAAACATTACAAAAGCAAAGAAAGGCAGGAAGCCCTCAACTGGTGGTCAGTTGAAGTGAGCTGCTTTTGATAGCTATTTCTTTTTACATCTGGAACTTTAGCTTTAAAAAGTGTTAATAAAGTTGTAAAGTATAAAACTCATTATATTTCTGTACACTACAAATAATCAAGAAATTTTAAAATTATGCCATTTATGTCAGCATCAAGAAATCAAATATCCAAGAAGAAATCCAATGAAAGATGTATGATACTTTTTTTTTTTTTTTTTTTTTTTGAGATGGAGTCTTGCTCTGTCACTCAGGCTGGAGTGCAGTGGCACAGCCTCTGCTCACTGCAACCTCTGCCTCCTAGGTTCAAGCAATTCTCCTGCCTCAGCCTCCCAAGTAGCTGGGATTACAAGCATGCATCACCATGCTCAGCTAATTTTTGTATTTTTAGTAGAAACAGGGTTTCACCACGTTGGCCAGGCTGGCCTCAAACTCCTGACCTCAAGTGATCCTCCCACCTTGGCCTCCCAAAATGCTAGGATTACAGGTGTCAGCCACTGCACCTGGTTGAGGTACAAGACTTCTACACAGAAACCTACAAGACATTACTAAGAAAAATTAGAGAAAATATAAATAAGTGGCGGTACATATTATGGTCATGGATTGGAAAATTTAATATTTTAAGGATGCTAGTCCCCTCTAAATTGAACTAAAGTTTCAGAAAATCCAAAGTTTCAAGAAAAAAGTCCCCAGCAAGATTTTCTTTGGTGGAAATTGACAAGATAGTTCTAAAATTTATATAGAAATGCAAAGGACTGAAAACAGTTTAGATAATTTTGAAGAAGAATGTCAAGATTTATAAAGTAATTTAAAAAGTATGGCATTGTTGCAAGGAAAAGCAAACTAACCAATGGAAAAGAATAGAAACAGTAGAAATAAACTCATGTATTCAACCACTTGATTTTCAGTAAGTCACCAGTGCAAGGCAGTGGAGAGAAAACATGATGTTTTCTTAAATGATGGTACATTAATTGAATATACAAATGGAAAAAGGAAGCCTTGACCCCTACCTCGCACCATACAGAAAAATAAACTACAGATAGACTGTAGACCTAAATGTGAAAGGTAAAACAATAAATCGTCTAGAAGAAAACATAGGATAATATTTTTATCACCTTATTGCAGGCAACACTTCTTAAACAGCACATAGAAAGTTCTAGTCATAAAGAAAGACTTATAAATAAACTTCATTAAAATTAAGAATTTTTATTGATCAAAAGTTTCCATTAAGAGAATGGAAAAGAAACTGAAAGGGGAAGAGGGAAAGAATTATATATATCTATGTGTAAATTTATAATAAAATATAAATATAAAAATATTTATAAATATTATATATTTATAAAATATAAATTATACATAATAAATATATATAATTTATTTATATATATATATGGAGAGAGAGAGAAATAAACATAAACAATTCCAAGTGCTGGAAAGGATACAGAGTAACTAAACTCTCAGTCTCTACTCAATACTCTGGTAAGAGTGTGAATTGACACAACCACTTTGGAAAACTTCTGCTGAGCAGAGACTCAATGTTTCCATTTCCAAGTTATATAACCAAAGAGAAATGTAAGCATATGTGCCAAGCAGACATGTACCAGCATGTTCACAGCAGCATTATTTACAGTCTCCCCACACTGGAATGAACCCAAGTTCTTGGTTTCCCTGTATCTTTTTTCTGTCACATGATTGAGGAATGGGATCCGTCTAGTTCCTCAAGTCAGCCATTCTCTCTAATGTGACTCAGGTGGGGACCAAAGAGAAATGCAAGCGTATGTGCCAAGCAGACATGTACCAGCATGTTCATAGTAGCATTATTTACAACCTCCCCACACTGGAAAGAACCCAAGTTCTTGGTTTCCCTGTATCTTTTTTCTGTCACATGATTGAGGAATGGGATCCATCTAGTTCCTCAAGTTGGCCATTCTCTCTAATGTGACTCAGGTGCGGACATGGGGCTGAAAGTGAAAGGTGGGGAGTGTGGTAAAAGTAAAATGGCCCTATTTCCCATAGGGATCACAAATAAATGAGGTGGGTGAAGAGGGACTCCCCAGAAGTGCCGGGAACAGGAGCCAACAGGTCACCAGAAGAGGAAGTGTTAAGGCGGAGGGACTTCCCGAGAGGGAACACAGAAGAAAGAACTCCTAAAGTTATCCAGGGTCTTCAAGGACTTCTGCCCACCTGCTCTCCTGCTGGTCCTTCTCTCTGACCTTCCTGCTATAGCTGTAGAGCTGTGGTTCCTCCAACTCCATTCTCACTCCAACCATGTCATTCCATGGCTCTCTGTTATCCACAAGAGAAAAACCCCAAATTCCTTGTTTGGTATTCAAGGCATTTCAGGATCTAGCCCCCAGGATTCATACCGGACTTCAGGCTCATCAGACCACTGACAGCCTCACCAACATGCCCCATTCACCTGGCTTGCACACCTGTGCATGTGCTGTTTTAGGCACGGAAACTGTCTGCCCTTTTTGGCTGACTGTTAACCTCCTACTCAGTCTTCAAAATCCCATTCAAATGGCAGTTCCTCTGTCAATCTTTGACCTCTCCAAAGAGCATGAGTCACTCCTTCCTCTGGGGTCCACCCTCCACGTACTACATAGCTCATGGTGTTTTCATCTACATTCTGGGCACCTTCTAGGCAGGGACAGTGTGTTTCTTTGTTACTGCTGAATCCTCAGTGACTAACCAGTGCCTACAGTGGGTACTCAAAACATTTGCTACACAAGTGACGAAATGGGAATGAATTGTGAACAAACATTATCCTCAATGTTAAGACCTATGTAGACCGTACACTCCAAAGTTAAATCTTACCCTTTTTGACCCCTTTTTCTGGAGCCTAGGGGATTGAGAGCCTTATGTATTTGGTGAGGATAAGTTTTGTTGTTGTTTTTCGCTTTGTTTTGTTTTTCAGATGGAGTCTCACTCTTTTGCCCAGGCTGGAGTGCAGTGGCACGATCTTGGCTCACTGCAACCTTCGCCTCCCAGGTTCAAGTGAGTCTCTTGCCTCATCCAAGTAGGCGTGGGCTACCAAATCTGGCTAACTTTGTATTTTTAGTAGAGACAGAGTTTCACCATGCTGGTCAGGCTGGTCTCAAACTCCTGACCTCAGGTGATTCACCCTCCTCGGCCTGCCTAAAATGCTGGGATTACAGGCATGAGCCACCGCACCTGGCCGAGGATAAAAGCTTTAATGCTTCAACCTTTTTCCCCTACATCAGGGCCTTTGCACATGCCATTCCCTCTGCCTAGAATGCTTTTCCCGCAGCTTCTTTCCTTTCTCATCTTCAGGATTCAAGCTCAGTGTTGCCTCTTCAAAGAAGCCATCCACCCTATCTGAACTGGGTCTACGCTGCAGATTCTATACCCCACATCCCCTAGTTTGTCTCCTTCATAGCAGGTGTGATGTGAGGAATAGTTTTGTAAATGTCTGTGTTGTGTGTTTATAACGTGTTTCTGTACTGAAGCATGAGCTCCCAGAGGTTGAGTAATTGACCTATTTTGTTCAGCACAGTATCTCTAGTGCAGAGAAAGGCACCTGTAGGTGCCCAATAAGTAGCTGAAGAAAAATGTTAAGTGAATGAATGAGTGAGTGAACGAATGGGGCTAAAAATTGAGGCAGCCCCTAAGAGGTCCTAGTTTCCTCATTAGCTTCCTCACTGTCCCCAGAAACTCCCCCCAAACCCACCTCAGGCAAAACCCTTTGCTCCCAGAGTGTGAATAATCATGACTAAGGTAATCAGATTAGTAACAAGGAACTTTTAGAGAAGGACAGTGGGCTGCTCAGGGTCACACAGCGAGTTCTCATCTCAGTGAGTTCTCAGGCTGGGGAAGAACTAGCCCAGTGGCCCTGGGTCAGAAAGGAGACTCTGTCACTCACTCACAGTGGGAACTTGGCTCTAGCTCTACCTTTCTCTGAGCCTCAGCTCTCCTCATCTGTGGAATGGGTGCAGCAGGCTTAGCCTGGATGAGGAGTGTGAGGCAGGTTAGTGTGGTTAGTGTTAGTTGCTTTTCATCTTTTTTTTTTCTTCCCCAGTGGCAAGGGGTGGGTTATGGGTATCTGAAGACAGGCATGTTGGGGACCTTAGGCTTACAGCTTAATCAGTAGAAGATGAAGGTGAGAGGAAGGGCCTTCCCCTCCCCAGCTCGTGCAACCTCTGAGGCTGTGCGACCTCTCAGCTTCTCTCTCTCTCCTAGCCAGGCAACAAATCTGTATTAGCTCCAGCAATCTTTCCCTCCTGGCACTTCTTCCAGCCTGTGCAACCTCTCCTAGCTGTGGAGCATGAGGTTCCAGTCCCAGCACCGGCACCTCCCGCTTCCCACCCCCGCTGCCTGTGCAACCTCTATCTCCCTGCAAGCCCTGCCATCCTCTGCAGCCTTGCCCAAACCTTGCAACCTCTCAGCCTCTGCAGCCAGGTCTCACTCCAGCTTCATTTCCTCCAGCCCAGGAGGGGCTGCTTGTAGAGCAGTGAAAGGAGGCTTTGAACTATGCCACGAGGTGGGGTGGGGCTGGCCACCCACCCTCTCTCTCCCCTCAGTTTTCAGCAGCCCCCATCAGCCTGCCCTAACCCTGGCCAAAGTGGACTGGTGTTACTGATTCATTCTGCGGAAAGTTGGCAAGCCCTCGTCCTAGTCAAGCCCGCTTGGCACACGGGGAAAGGAGACCCAGAGAGGCCCAGGGTCTTGTCCTGTTCACACAGTGGGGGATGGCAGGGGACTGGGCTGGGAGCCGGCCTGGTGCACCTGCCCCACCTACCTGGGGACAATTCGGGGCAGGGGTTGGGGTGGTCAGATCCTTCTTGTGGGCTTCAGAGAACAGCAGGCTGGGTTCCTGACGCAGATGTCCTGGGCAGTCGGGGCCCTCCATGGGGCCCCTGCCCCCCAGCTCGGGGAATATTCTCAGGTCGTTTCACAAGTTCCAAGTTTACTCAGAGGTCTTATTTGAGCTGTCATGAAAAGTCCCTGTGGCCTGGGGCCAGGGCAGGGAGTGGGGGCGGTGGCACCTGTGAGCCCGGGGTGGGACTGAGTTCCTCCCATTGCCCCTCCCCCTCCCGTGTTCGGGGGCTCTGGAGGGCAGAGAGGGAGGGCATGTGAGGAAGGGGCTGCAAGGGCGAGAAGACCCTTTTCCTGGAGGAAGTATCTGTTCCCCTCTCTTCACTGCTCCCTTCTAGACAGTTCCCCGAGTGACCCTAGAAAAACCCCCACCCCGCTCTGAACCTCAGTTTCCCCATCTGTAAAAGGGGGAAGCAGAATCATCGTAAGAGCTCTCATTTATTGAGGTCTCATAAATGCCAATATGACCAGTAATATTTACTATTTTATTTTTTATCTGTATTTTCATAGCTAAAAGCAAAGAGCTCTTAAAAATTTAAAGTAAAACATAAGCCGGTCACGGTGGCTCATGCCTGTAATCCCAGCGCTTTGGGAGGCTGAGGCAGGCAGATCACTTGAGCCCAGGAGTTCAAGACCAGCCTGGCCAACATGGTGAAACCCCGTCTCTACTAAAAACACAAAAATTAGCCAGGTGTGGTGGCAGGTGCCTGTAGTCCCAGCTACTCAGGAGGATGAGGCAGGAGAATCACTTGAACCTGGGGGGTGAAGGTTGCAGTAAGTGGAGATCACGCCACTGCACTCTAGCCTGGGCGACAGAGCAAGACTCCGTCCCAAAACAATACAAAATTTTAAAAAGTAAAACATAATAGCAGCCGCTTCTCATGAGCCATCTGTGCCCAGGTCTTTTGACTTCCTCATCACACTGGCTCTCTCTGTGTACCCCAGAGCTTCAGGACCTAGGGAGGTGCCTGGGCCATGGTAGATGTTCAATAAATAATAGGTCGAGTAAATCCTCACCACAGACCTAAGACAGGCATTCTTATTCCTATTCCCACTCTTACAGATACAGCAACTGAGCTGCAGAGAGGTTAAGTGGCTTCCTCAAGGTCACACAGGTACTAAGCGGTGGAGCTGGGACTTGAACCAGGTCTGGGCAGCTCTAAGTCACAAGGGGTGGTGTGCTGGGAAGCCAGGTCCAGTGCCCCCATCTAACTGCGGGCACCCCTTCCTAATTGTGCGGAGAAGGCCCCTGTGCCTGCCTGTGAGGATGCTAAAGGCGCTAGCTTCCCTTTCTGGTTGTGGAAGGAATGGATACCCCGTTCCTTTCATTCATTTATTTATCAGGCACCCCGGTGGTCCTGATGCTACAAAGAGGTGGGTTCCTCCCAGAGCTTCTGGTGGCTGGCTTTCTCTTGAATCGGCCTCCTCCACCGGTATCACCCCCTACTCTACTGCCCACAAACCCCTTACTGGCTCTAACCCCCACCTCCCAGTTCCTTCCCCTGGCCTGAAGCCAGGATCACTGGGCAGTGGGAGCCTGCAGTCTGAGCTCAGAACTGTCTTTGCCTTGCTCTCCCTGCCTCTCCTGGTCCTGGATTCTGCCACCTCCTATCACAAGGCTCTTAGCTACCTCCACGGTGGGACTGAGTGAGGATCCGGACACCCTCCTGACAGTGGAGCGGGCAGGACAGGGGCATCGCTGAGCCCACTGTGGGGAGCAGGTGAGCAGGGTCTCTCCTCGGGGGTTACCCATCCCCGTGGGAATGAAAACTCAGCCATCCCCATCCAATGCTGCTTCTCAGAAGCTATCCAGGACCACAGGTCTTGTTTTCATGTTATTCTACCTAGCAGGTAGTGGCCTTGTCCTACAGACTGGCATCCAATCCCAGCTTCATGTCATCTGGTCACAGTTAACCTGGGGCAAGATTGTCCCCACTAAGCCTCACTCTTGTCATCTGTGAAATGGGCTGAATGAGGCTGCCCGCTTCACCTGTTGAGGACTATGGGAGACTCTTAAGTGCCTACAACATGGTGAGTTGGCACTGGGGGGACCAGAGCCAGGTGGCTGGCCAGACAGGACCACAGCAGCCTGAGTGTGTCCCTCGCCCTCTGTCACTCTTGGAGTCTGGCCCTTCATGGGCTCAAAGCTTCTCATGTCACAAACTCCCTTCCTCAAAAGAAAAGGGCCAGCTAGGAGCACAGCTTTCACCCAGTTCTGCCCTGAGGTCCCCACAACCAGCTCCGCAAGGATGAAGGTACCTTGGTCCCCATTTCATAGATGAGAAAACCATGGCTTCTCGAGGCTAGAAGCAGAGAGACTTGCCCAAGTTCACCGAGTGAGGAAGGCGCGTGGCCGGGTTTTGACCTGGCAGGTTTTCCCCGATCTACCATGTGCTTCTGAAAGCCCCACTGTCCCCCCAGGGAATCACAGATGTCCTCCTCGCAGCAGCCTCCCGGCTGTGGATGCCCCGCACCTGATCTTCTGCCTTCACTGAGCAGAGACGTCATTCCTGTGGCAAGTCCTAAGTTCCCGCTCCCCAGGGCTCCTCCACCAGGAATGTTTCCTCCTTTCCCATCCTTCAACTCCCCTCTCCTCCACATGCACAGGGAACTGGGTTGGCCTCTTACCATCCGACCCGTTCCCCGTGCCTCATGAGAAAGATGCGGCGACAGCTCATGGGATCACCTGGCTTGACTGCCCGACCCGCTACGTCCCAGTTGAGTCACCGAGGGAAAATCATTCTACTTCTCGCAGCCTCATTTCCTCATCTGTGAAATGGGCACACCAGCCCTTGTTTTGAATGACTGGGTGGAATCAAGGTGGTAAGACAGAAATTGACACAGAATGGGTCCCATCAGGCTCTGCACCCATGCCCATCGCCACCCGGCCCAGCCGCCCAGAATCAGGTGACTGACACATTATGTTTGGCTTGAAACTGGCTTTCCTTCCCCAACCCGCTCCCTTTTGGAGGCTAGTTTTCAAGACAGAGGGTCATCTCAGCCACACCCCTACTGCCGGGCCCCTAAGCTGTGCTGAACAAGAGACCCCAGCCTCAATTCTGCCCCGTCTCACTGCATGAAACTTCTTTGCCTCGGTGTCCCCAATTGTGACTTGGGCACAGTCCTCCGAGGCCTCCCACAGTGACACTAGATGCAGCAAGCAGGGAACAGTCCCTCCTGGGCAGAGAAGGCACCCTGGTCCCAGTGGAGAACCAGGGCTGGAGTTACCTTCCGTTTCGGCTTCTTTCTCAGAAATCCATTCCGTGCTGTGGGGGGCAATCTGATGGGCTTCTGGGGGTGGCAGCTGGGTTCAGCGTAGGGGTGACAGATGAGGGGCTGAGAAAGTAGGCAGAGGCCTGGGGTGAGAATCCACACCCAGCCCGAGTCACCAATCAGGCTGTCAGAAGACCTGTCACTCCAATGACGGGCAGCTGGGCCTCCAGACAGGTGTCCCACAGAGCAGCAGACAGAGGACGGAGACGGCAAGGCAGGTACCAGGCGGCTGCAGCAGGGATGCACGGGCCGCAGACAGGCAGACACAGCTGCGTGGCTGTCAGCCACACTCAGGGAGAGGCAGGCAGAGGACCAGACGCCGAGGTTATGGTCATTCAGCAGAGAGACGCCAGTGGGTCTGTCCGAGGCCACTGGCTGCCACCCAGCCACATGTGCAGAGTGGGGAGGAAGAGGAGGATGTGGTGAGCCGCTCCCCGCCAGCCCCGCCCACCCGCAGCTGGGCTCCTCCTGGGAGGGAGTGAGAAAGAGGTGGGAGGGGGCCCAGCCCCACTGCAGGCACCCACTGTCACCAAAGGTCACCTGCAAGGAAGACATTTGGGGCCATCGGGGTGACACGTCCCTCTTGGGAACCTGTGACATCATCCCCACAGGCCTCTCAGTCATAACCCATGAGGCAAGCAGTGCTTCCTGGAGCCACCACATTGCACAGATGTGGAAACTGAGGCCAGAGGTGTGAAGAGGCGGCACAGTTTGACCCGTGGATCCGGAGTACTCAGTCGCTGAATCCAATCCCTCAGCACAGAGAGAAGCACCAGAACCTTGTCCAAGGTCCCATGGAAGCTCCTTTCTCAGACTTGGCAAACCAGCCTGTTTCTCATTCCTGAGCCTTACCTGCCTAGTAGGGTCTGAGCTTGGGACCCTCTGCTCTGGCTTGACCCCCATGACTCTCTGCCTCCATTTCCTTTGGATCCAGCCTCCTGCTGCAGAGCTCCAGGAAGCAGGACCCCTTGGGCGTGTCACATCACCTCTCTGAATGCCTCACTTTGGCCATCTGTCAAATGGGGGCACCTAGCTATGAGGAAGAGGGCAGACATTAACACATGGGAGCTCAGGAAAAAACCGAGAAAAGAAATTCTCAA
Organism: Theropithecus gelada; assembly: GCF_003255815.1. Lineage (NCBI taxonomy): Eukaryota > Metazoa > Chordata > Mammalia > Primates > Cercopithecidae > Theropithecus > Theropithecus gelada. The sequence goes on from NC_037688.1 coordinate 56,894,681, forward strand.
GAGAGTTTTCATCTTGCTCACATGCCAGAGGCCCATGAAAGAGTCAGATGTTCCTGGAAGACATTTAAGAAGCCAGGGGAGAACATGTAACAAACTCAATCCCTAGCAGTCTCAAAAGAAGGAGAGCAAGAGAATTGCTACCACCACCACTGCCAACACCACCACCTCGAATTACTTTGGTGCCTCCATGATCTTACTTTATCCCACAAAGTGTAAGGCAGACAAGATTAGTCCCATTTTACAGATGGAGAGACTGAGGCCCAGAGGAGTGAAACGTCACAAAAGCCAAGAATTAGAGCTGGGATTTGAACCTGGGAGTATTTGATTCCTAAGCTTATAGCAGGCTGTGAAAATAGGACTGTACCAGGATGAAATGCCCCACAGTTAGAGGAGGCGATTTTGTGTTGTTTTGATAACAAAGTCAGCTCAGATGCACTTGGTAGCTCTCCCAGCTCTCTTGTTTTTGGGAATCAACTTGCTGCTGACCTTCATGACCGCTCCTGAGAAAAAAGAGAAAGCGTCTTGCTATTCTTTCTTTCTTTCTTTCTTTTTTTTTCCTAGCTATTTTTGAGGAAGTTGGTACAAATTCCCCTGTGGTTGATTCGAAGGATCCTGGCCCTGTAAAGCTTCTCTTCCTAGCTACCGAAATGTTTCCCGTTCTCTGGAGAGCGAATCTTGGGAAGATGCCAGCTTTTGTTTTCCTTTCTCTTGATCGTCAGGGTGAATTCTCTGATAACATGCACTGAAATTTATGGTGGTTGAAAGATCAGGAGAAGAGACAGTAAAAAGAGCTAATATTTGCTGAAAGCTCACTGTGTGTCAGGGTTTTAAGAACTTTAAAGATGTACCCTCTCATTTAAACCTCAGAAATACTCGAGAAGGCTGTGTGCAGTGGTGCACACCTATCATTCCAGCATTTTAGGAGGCTGAGGTGGGAGGATCGCTTGAGGCTAGGAGTTCAGACCAGTCTGGGCAATATAGCAAGACACTGTCTCTACAAAAAAATTTAAAAATTAGACAGTCATGGTGGTGCATGCCTGTAGTCCCAGCTACTCTGGAGACTGAGGTGGGAGGACCACTTGAGCCAAGGAGTTGAAGGCTGCAGTGAGCTATGACTGCAGTGCTGCACTCCAGCCTGGGCAGCAGAGCAAGACTCTGTCTCCAAAAATAAAATCCCCAAAATGAAAAAGAATGAACCTAGAAGATAGTTATCATCATCATCATCATCGTCCCTGTTTTACAGATGAGGAAACTGAGGCTCAGAGAGGTTAAGTGACTTGTCCAAGGTCACACAGCTGGTGAGTGGCAGAGTTGGGATTTGAACTCAGTCATTTGGGCTCCAGAATCCATACTCTTGTTAACTCACTGCACTGCTCTGGGGTGTGTATTAAAACAAGGATATTTAGTTTTTCCTCCCTCCCTCCTGCCTGTCTTCCTTCTTTATCTACCTTCTTTCTACCCACCCACCTACCTATCCACCCATTCATTCTTCTCTGCACCCACCCACCCAGCCATTCCTTGCTTCCTCCCCTTAATATTTATTGAGCAGGCTCAGAGAGGTTAAGTGACTTGTGCAAGGTCACACAGCTTGCTATGTCCTGGGGATAGCCCACAGAAATATACACATGGTGACAGCGCCCATGGAGCCTATACACTAGTAGGGAGAGGTAGACAAAAAGAAGCAACAGACAAACTCAATGTAAACTGTACTAAATGTCATAGAAAACCAATGAGAGATCAAGGTTGTGACATTTGGGGGTACACTAGGTGCTAAGAAGGGACCAGCCATGGGAAGAACATTATCGGCAGAAGGATCTGCAAGTGCAAAGGCACTGAGGTAGGAAAGAATGTGGCTGGCTCCAGGAACTTGAGAACAGCATGGTGGAATACAGGGAGCAAATGGAGGAATAGTAGAAGGTGAAGGCACGGAAATCACACATCTACGCCACATGGGACTTCACAGTTTCGGGTGAGGAAGGTAGACTGTTCCAAAGGAGATGGAAAGTCATCATTGGAGGGTTTCATCTTAGGAGTGACTTAATCCAGTTTACATTTTCAATTCAGACCAGGAGTTCAGGAGTGGGTGGGATCAGCAGGGGTCACAGTCCCTTGGTGCTTAAAAAGTAGATGCATTTGGAGCTGCCAGGCCCATGTCCATTGGGGTAAACATGTGTCCCCTCAGAAATAGGCATGTGGTACCTTGAGGGGTTCCTCTGGGTCTGTAAATGTCTCATAAGTATGGCCCCTATATCCTTGGAAGGAGGGCGCTATAGGATCTCAGTGGCCCTCCAACCATGCCTCAGTACTCATAGCTGGTCAGTGGGGAGGAAGTGGTCACATTTGCATTTCAGCCAGGGGGCCTCCTGGGAAAAAAATAATTGACACACCCCCTCCCTCAACCCATTTCCTCTTTTATATTTTTATTTTAAGAGCTTTATTTAGCTGTGCTTTACATAACATAATATCAAGCCACTGTAAGTGTACAGTTCAATGACTTTTAGTGAATTTATTGAATTGTGCAATTATAACCACGATCCAATTTTAAAACAATCCCATCACCCCTGAAAGATTCCTTGTGCCTGCTTGTAGTCAATCTCCATTCCCACTCCCAGAGCCACTCATCTACTTTATGTCTTTATTGATTTTGCTTTTTTTTTTCCTGGGCATCTCATGTCAATATGTTGTCTTTTGTGTTTAGTTTCTTTCATTCAGCCTTGTGTGTTTGAGGCATCACGTATCTAAAACTCCATTTTTAGGCCAGGCACGGTGGCTCATACCTATAACCACAACACTTTGGGAGGCCAAGGTGGGAGGATCACTTGAGATCAGGAGTTCGAGACCAGCTTGGAAAACATGGTAAAACCCCACCTCTGCTAAAAATACAATAATGAGCCTGGTGTGGTTGCACACGCCTGTAGTCCCCGTTGCTTGGGAGGCTGAGGCAGGAGAATTGCTTGAACCCGGGAAGTGGAGGTTGCAGCGAGCAGAGATGGTGCCACTGCACTCCAACCTGGAAGACAGAGCGAGACTCCATCTCAATAAATAAATAAATAAATAAATAAATAAATAAATAAATAATCATTTTTATTGCCGAAGAATATTACATTGCATAGATATGCCACACAATTTATCCTTTCATGAGATGATGGACATTTGGAGTATGTCCACTTTTTCCTTTATTACAAACAAGCATGCGATGAACACTTGCATGCGAGTCTTTGTGTAGACATGCATTTTCAAATCTTTTGGATATATACCCAGGAGGAGACTTGCTGGGTTACAAGGTAATTCTAAGTTTAACTTATTAAGAAACTGACAAACTGTTTTTCACAGCAGCTGCCCTGTATTATATTCCCACCAGCAATGTCTGAAGGTCCCCATTTCTCTACGTCCTGGACAACATGTGTTTTCTATTGGTTTTTCTTATAGCCATCCTAGCGGATGCAAAGTGGTATCTCATTGTGGTTTTGATTTGCATTTCCCTAATGGCTAATGATGGTAAGCATCTTTTCGTGTGCTTGGTAGCCATTTGTATATCTTGTTTGGTTAAGTAATGACTGTTCAAGTCCTTTGCCAAATTTTATTTATTTTATTATTAGTTTTAGACAGAGTCTTGCTCTGTCTCCCACACTGGAGTATGGTGGTGTGATCTTGGCTCACTGAAACCTCTACCTTTTGGGTTCAAGTGATTCTTGTGCCTCGGCCTCCCAAGTAGCTGGGTTTACAGATGTGTGCCATCATGTTTATCCAATTTTTGTGTCTTTAGTAGAGACGGGTTTTCACCATGTTGGCCAGGCTGGTCTCAAACCCCTAACCTCAGGTGATCCGCCCGCCTCAGCCCCCCAAAGTGCTGGGATTACAGGTGTAAGCCACTGCGCCCAGCCCCTTGCCAATTTTTAAATTTGATTGCTTGTCATTTGCTGTTGATTTTTTTTTTTTTTTTTTTTTTTTTTGAGATGGAGTCTCACTCTGTCACCCAGGCTGGAGTGCAGTGGCACGATCTCAGCTCACTGCAAGCTCCGCCTCCCGGGTTCACACCATTCTCCTGCCTCAGCCTCCTGAGTAGCTGGGACCACAGGCGCCCGCCACCACGCCCGGCTAATTTTTTGTATTTTTTAGTAGAGACGGGGTTTCATCGTGTTAGCCAGGATGGTCTCAATCTCCTGACCTTGTGATCCGCCCGTCTCGGCCTCCCAAAGTGCTGGGATTACAGGCTTGAGCCACCGCGCCCGGCCGAGGTTTACACTTAACAGGAAATTTATAACAATATAGTCTGAATCAATAACAACTTGGTTTAAATAGCAATATAAAAACTCTATTCCTATACAGCTCCCTCTACTCTATTCTACTTCTATCCCTGCCCCTCTTTTGTTGTCATTGTCACAAACTACATCTTTATGTGGCATGTGCTCATTAGCATAGATTTATAATTATTTTTATGTATGTATCTTTTAAACAGTATAGGAAACAGAGGAGTCATAAGCCAAAAATACAATTATACTAGATTTTATATTTACCTTTACTGGTGTTCTGTATTTATTCATATGGCTTTGATTTACTGTCTAGTGTCCTTTCAGCTCAGCCTGAAAGACTCTCTTTAGTGTTTTTCATAGGGAAAGCCTCCTAGTGATGAACTACTTCACCTTTTTTTCAATCTTTGAATGTTTTAATTTCTTAATCATTTTGGAAAGATAGTTGTGCCAGATAAAGAATTCTCAGTTGGCAGGATTTTTTTCCTTCAGCACTTTAAATATATCATAGCTCGGGCGGCGGGAGGAGTGGCAGCGGCCAGGCAGCCCTGTTTCGCGAAGGCTCTCTGCGCGCCACGGTCCACAGGCACCCCGCAGGCGCCTTCCCCCGCCCCCACCCCAGGATGCTCAAGAGGAAGGTCAGCTCCACCGAAGGGGCCGCCAAGAAAGAGCCCAAGAGGAGATCGGCGCGGTTGTCAGCTAAACTTCCCGCAAAAGTGGAAGCAAAGCCGAAAAAGGCAGCAGCGAAGGATAAATCTTCAGACAAAAAAGTGCAAACAAAAGGGAAAAGGGGAGCAAAGGGAAACAGGCTGAAGTGGCTAACCAAGAAACTAAAGATTTACCTGCAGAAAACAGGGAAATGAAAACTGAGGAGAGTCCAGCCTCTGATGAAGCAGGAGAGAAGGAAGCCAAGTCTGATTAATACATATACCATGTCTTACCAGTGGTCCCTGTCTCCCTTCTTGTACAATTCAGAGCAATATTTTTATCAACTATTTTGTAAATGGAAGTTTTTTAGTAGCTCTAGAAACATTTCTAAGAAGGAGGGAATCCCACCTCATCCCATTTTTTAAGTGTAAATGCTATTTTTTTTTTTTTTTTTTTTTTTTTTTTTTTTTTTTCCTATTTATCTTTATTTTATTTTTTTTTTTTATTATTATTATTTTTTAAATTTATTTATTATTATTATACTGTAAGTTGTAGGGTACATGTGCATAACGTGCAGGTTTGTTACATATGTATACTTGTGCCTTGTTGGTGTGCTGCACCCATCAACTCGTCATTTACATCAGGTATAACTCCCAATGCAATCCCTCCCGTAAATGCTTTTTTTTAAGAAGTGAAATCATTTGCTTGTTGTTTATTTTTTGGTACAACCAGAAAATAGTGTGGGATATTGAATTATGGGAGACTTTGGCTGTCTCGGGTGTCAGCTTAACATTCCATAGATGGGGGGTTAGTTTTTATATCCTAGAATACAAAGCATATTAAATGGCAATATGGAGTCAGTCCTGCATTGAATGTCTTGAACATTTTAAATTACTTCTATTCCTATGTTGTTTTTTAGTAGAATTGTTTCCTAAAGAAAACCACTCCTGGTCATGGCGCTCCCTGTCGGAATTGTGTGCACGCTGTAACATGTTTGGTTGTGGTAGTCCTGTTTTCCTAGTAACTCTGTTACTGTGCTGTGAAAGATTACAAATTTGAATGTGTAGTGTACATGCCATCCAGTTGCGAACTGGTGGGCCACATGTAACAGCTGACCAACATGTGAAGATACTGGTACTTGATAGCCTCTTAAAGAAAATTTGCTTCCAAATTTTAAGCTGGGAAGTCACTGGAATAACTTTAACAAAGAATTACAATACATGGCTTTTTAGAATTTCGTTACATACGTTAAGAATTGTGTACAAATTGAAATGTCTGTACTGATCTTCAACCAATACAATCTCAATTATGAAAAAAATATATGTATCATCCTTCTGTCTTCTGGCCTTGGGGCTTCTGATGAGACTTTGGTCATTAATCTTGTTGAGGGCCCCTTGTATGTGACAAGTTACTTCTCTCTTGCTAGTCTCCAGATTCTCCATTTGTCTTTGTCTTTCAATGGTTTGATTATAATGTCCTGGTGTAGATTTCTTTGGTTTTATCCTAGTTGGAGTTCACTGAGCTTCTTGGATGTATATATTCATATCTTTCATCAAATTTTGGAAATGTTTGACCTTTATTCAAATATTCTTTCTGGTCCTTTCTTTCTTCTCCTTCTGGGATTCACATAATGCATCCGTTTATACACTTAATGGTGTCTTACAGTTCTCTCAGGCTCTGTTTATTTTTCTTCCTTTTTACTTTATGCACCTCAGACTAGATGATTTCAATCTACCTAGCTTCAAGTTTATTGATTCTTTCTTCTGCCTACTCAAATCTGGTGTTGAAGCCCTCTAATAAATTTTTCATTTTGGCTATTATATTTTTCGGGTCTGAAATTTTTATTTGGTTATTTTAAATAATGTCTAGCTCTTATTGATATTCTGTACTTGTTCACACGTAGTTCTGGTTTACCTTAGTTCTTCCCTTATGGTTTCCTTTAGCTTTTTGAGCATATTTAAGACAATTTATTCAGTGTCTTTGTCTAGCAGCTCTAATGTTTGGACTTCTTTAGGGACATTTTCTATCCATTTTTCCCCCCTGTGAATGGGCTGGGTGTTCCTGTTTCTTTGTATACCTTATAGGTTTTTGTTGGAAACTTGGCACTTTGAATGTTACAATGCGGTAATTCTAGAAATCACATTCTCCCTTCCCTGCCCATAAGGCTTGCTTTTGTCGTTTGCTGTGAGCTTCAGCCATTCATTTACTTAGTGACTTTTCCAAACTATTTTTGCAAAGACTATATCCTTTGTTGTGTATGTTCACTGAAGTCTCCATTCTGTTATCTCAGCAGTTAGTCAGTGATCTGTAAGGGGTTTCCTTAAATACCTGCAGCCAAAAGGAAAAACAAAATAAAAGATATTCCACCAGTCTTTGTAAATTGGCTCTGAGCTGGGATACTCCTTTAACACTTAACCAAGCAGACTACAACTCTGTCTTAGCCTTCACCTCGGCTTGTGCAGAGCCTAATTAGCCAGAGGTGCAAGCCTAGGGTCATCTCACATCATTTCTGTGCATGACTTCAGCCCTGTGCGTATGTGTTATATTCTAGATTCCCTGGTATACACGGAAGCTTTTCAAAGCCCTTATTCCCCCATCTGTATTCCTCCTTAGTCATTTTCTTCTCCAGCTTTTTGGTCTCTGCTTCTTGCTTTGTCTGTCATCCCTTGCCCCACATGGGTAGTTTGTGTCTTTAAAGTTTTTCAACAGACATTGCCTGGGAAGCTGCTCCAGCCTAGAGTTCAAGGGAAGGGGGAGGGCAAAACAAAGGCAAGCACCTGAGTGGATCCTTTAGGGAGAGGCCAGACAGATCAAAATGTAGAAACACAATTCTTTGAGACCAAGGCTTGTCTTGTTCTTTCTGGTACCACCAAGCCATGCCAAGAATGCAGGCTACTGTACTCACAGCCACGACTGAGCTAATGAATGTGAGATGGTAGGCAAGTAAGTAAAAATGCTACAATATTTTCTTACCAAGGATTAGCAGCCTCTTCTGGTTGCTAAAAGGTGTTGATTACATTTCAGAGTTCCAAAAGACTTTCTTCTGACAGTTTCTTCCAGCTTAATGTTTGCTTTAGTGGAGGAATTGATCCTTGGAGTTCCTTACTCTGCCATTTTTTAATAATGTACTTAATGGTGTTTTTTTTTTTTTTTTTTTTGAAGCATAACCCTTTTAAATTTTATTGAAACCAAATTTATCAATTTTTTTTCTTTTGTGGATTGGACTTTTGGTGCCATATCCAAGAAATCTTCACCTAAACCAAGGTAGCAAAAATCTCCTCTCATGTTTTCTTCTAAAAGTTTAATTGTTTTAGCTCTTGCATTTTTATTTTTTATTATTTATTTCTTTTCTGAGGCAGGGTTTTGCTCTGTCGCCCAGACTGGAGTCTAGTGGCTCACTGCAATCTCAGGTCACTGCAACCTCCACCTTCCGGGTTCAAGCTATTCTCCTGCCTCAGCCTCCTGAGTAGCTGGGACTACAGGTGCACACCACCATGCCCAACTAATTTTTGTATTTTTGGTAGAGATGGGGTTTCTCCATGTTGCTCAGGCTGGTCTTGAACTCCTGGGCTCAAGTGATCCACCCGCCTCAACCTCCCAAAGTGAGCCACCGAGCCTGGCCTTACCTTTTTAAAATTATGATTTTGAGTTAATTTTGTGAGTGATGTGAGGTCATGATCTAAATTTATCTTTTTTCATATAAATATCTAAATGTTTCAGCACAATATTTCGAAAAGATTGTCCTTTCCCCATTGAAATGCCCTGGCACCTATTTTGATAATTGACTATACATATATGGGTTAATTTCTGGACCCTATATTCTGATCCATTGCTTTATATGTCTATCCATTTACTAGCACCACACTGCCTTGATTACTGTAGCTTTGCAGTAAGTTTTGAAATCAGGAAGTAGGAGTCTTCCAAATTTGTTCTGCTTTTTCAGAATTGTTTTGGCCATTCTGAGTCCTTTGCATTTCCATTATAAATATTAAATTCCATATAAGTTTCAGCCTGCTAATTTCTGCAAAAACTCCTACTGGGATTTTGGCAAGGATTGTCTTGAATCAGTAGATCCATTTGAGGAAATCTGCCACCTCAAAAACTTGGAGACTTTCAATCCTGGATATAGGCACTCTCTCCATTTATTTAGATCCTTGAAAATTCTTCTCAGACAACTCCTTCCTCATCCATTCATTTTTTTTTGAATTAATTTTTATTGCAATAAATACACATCACATGACATGTATGATATGGTTTGGCTGTGTCCCCACCCAAACCTCATCTTGGATTGTAGCTCCCACAGTTCCCACATGTTGTGGGAGGGACCCGGTGGGAGATAATTGAATCATGGCGGTGGTTTTTCCTATACTGCTCTTGTGGTAGTGAATAAGTCTCATGAGATCTGATGGTTTTATAAAGAGAAACCCCTTTCACGGGCTCTCATTGTCTCCTGTCTGCCGCCATGTAAGACGTACCCTTCGCCTTCTGAGACCTCCCCAGCCACATGAAACTGTGAGTCCATTCAACCTCTTTTTCTTTATAAATTACCCAGTCTTGGGTATGTCTTTATCAGCAGCGTGAAAACAGACTAATACAATGTACCGTCTTATCCAATTTTAAGTGTAAGTTCAGTGGTATTATCTGATGCATTCCTTTTTGAGGTCCAACATTGTGGGGTTCCTCTAATGGACCAGATGGTCTGCTGAGGGCCACAGCCAAGAAGGGACAGGGGATGTTTCATGGGGAGCAAACCACAAAGGAAGGAGACGTCTAGAGGGCTGGATTGTGTGCGACATGTGGCTGAAACCGGGAACCCCCTTTTCTCTCAGTTACCCTGAGACAGCAGGTTTCTTTTAAGAGCAATGGCTGAATATAAAGAAAAAACTAATAAATAGTGCCCTCAGTTATGAGTAACACAGACAGAATATGTTTATCCTGCCTTAAAGGCTCATCTTGGTTTGTATTAGGCTCTGGACTAATAGGGGTATCATTTAAGCAGATGATAAGACTAAGAATTTTGTAAATTTCTTTCTAAAATTAGGATCTCTAATGGGCTGATCAGACTGCCCTAGTCACTGATCACATCAATTGCTGTTTGGTACATGAGTTGTGTCTTGGTTGGGTTCCCCAAGAAGCAAATTCTAAGACAAGGATTTAAAGATAAGTCATAGATTTGGGAAATAATCCTAGTAAACACTTATAGGAGAATGGAGAAGTGAGGCAGGGAAAGGGAGGAAGCGAGCAGAGGGTGCTTTAAGGAGAAAGTTACTGCTGTTGGCAACTGGAGCTGAATCCCACTGGGTACCTCTGGGAGTCAATACAGAACATGTCTCCAACTTGTCCCAAAGGAGAAACAAGAAATCTGGGATATTTCTTTTCCAGGACTTCATTTGTTGTTAGATGAGGGCTGCTTCCAGGGCCATGACTCTGACATTTCCAGCTTGCCGATTGTGTGCACCTGCTGCCAAAAATGAACCCTCAAGCAGGGAGTTGCAAACACAGTAAAAATGCTTTGGTGTATAAAGTTGAGAAGTTAAGGGAAGGCTTCAACAGCTGCTACAGAGGCCATGATAGGGACATTAATTATGTTCCAGCTTCCACCGTGTCCTTCTTTCTCATATCAGAACCATAGTGTGATTCTGGATGGCAACAGACCAGGCTAATAGACCACTTTCCAGCTTCCCTTGCAGCTAGTGGTGGGGGTGTTCACATGGACCTTCTGGAAGCACCCTGTGGTCCTTCCGCTCTTCCCCTTCCCCCTGCCTAAAGTGTAGATGTGACGACTGGAGCTCAAGCAGCCATTTGGAACTAAAGAAAAAGAACAGGAGAATCACAGAGAACTTGACCCTGATATCATGGGTCATGAACAAATGTCAGTAATCACTTGTCTCTAGACTTCTCATTCCACAAAGGAATTAGCTCTTACGTGTGGAGCTAAGGAACTTCTCATTCCACAAAGGAATTAGCCACTGTGGTTGGTCTCTATTAGAAGTTGGAACTTCTAACCATACAAGGGGCTTGAGTGACTATCAAAAAGAGGAAGGGGGTTATCTGTGTACCCAAACTGGTGAAGTACATTATGCTAGGTAAAACCAGGTATGCTCTGTGTATAAAGTACTGACTAGGTTGAAATGAATCATGAAGAGAGGGTTGGATGAATTTATAAAACATCTGTGAACCAGAATACTCTGTAGCTACGCCATGTGAGGACATAGCAAGAAGATGGCTGTCTGCAAGCTAGAAAGGTTGTTCAGGAAACAACCATCAACCACCTTGATCTTAGACTACCAGCCTCCAGAAGTGTGGGAAAATATACTGTTACCGAAGCCACACAGTCTATGATATTTTGCTATGGCAGCCTGAGCTGACTAAAACAGATGTATCTGTATTAGTCAGTGTTCTCCAAAGAAACAGAACTGTAACCAACACAATTATTAATAACAATAATACAAAATTGTTCACAGTGTAAGGGACTTGCCATCTGCATGAAGCTATCAAAACCACCTTTTATTTTAATTTTGTATTTTTGAGACAGGGTCTCACTCTGTCACCCAAGCTGGAGTGCAGTGGTGTGATCATGGTGTGATCCCCGCAGCTTCAACCTCCCAAACTCAAGCCATTCTCCCTCTTCACTCTCCCGAGTAGCTGGGACCACAGGTGTGCACCACCATGCCTGGTTAAGTTTAAAAAATCTTTTTGTAGGGATGAAGTCTTGTTATATTGCCAGGGCTGGTCTCAAACTCCTGGGCTTAAGTGGTCTTCCTACCTCAGCCTCCTAAAGTATTGGGATTACAGGTGGGAGCTACTGTGCCCAGCCCCAAACCACCTTTTAATATCCCCATTTTAGACATAAGAAAACAGGTGCAGGAGACTGAGCAACTGGTCCACGGGCACATAGCCGGTAAGTGGTGGGGTCAACATTTGAACCTGGGCAGTCTAGCCCCAGAGGTTAATAGGCCCATTTCTGGGTGGTGGGAAATTTTATTTTTAATTTTTTATATTATTCTGTATTATCTGATTTTTAAAATGATATCTTACTTCTGGAATCTGGGAAAAATAACAAAGCTATTTCCTTTTTGAAGAGAAAAAAAAGAGGTCACAAAACATCAGTGTGGTGGGAAAAGGGTGAAAAGAAGAGAAGGCATAAAAAATCTATAGAGATGTAGCCATGGTCCCCCCGAAGCATGTAATGTCCTTTACTTCAAGCCAGATGTTCAATTACATGTATATGAAGATGAGAACCACGGAACCAACATGTCACATGGAAAATGCTTGCGAGATTTCCCCAAAGTCAAGAGTGTGTCACAGCCAAGGGGAACCTGAAGCACCCTAGGGTTGCATTAATAGAGGTATGGTGTCCAGAACAAGGGAAGCTAGTCTCACTGCACTGGCCACACCTACAGTCTACGTCCAGTTCTGGGCCTTCGTTTTTAAAGAACATTGGCAAATTGATGTATATTCAGAAGAGGCAACCGAGAAGGTAGAGCAGCTGGTGTGGAGACAGTAAAAAAAACATGAGACAGAAGTATTTGGAAAGAGAAGACTCAGCATGGGGGTCATGAGCAAGTCCAGACCAGCACAGTCAGAGGTGATGAATTGGAGAGGACAGTGAGCTCCCTGTCCCTGGTGGTATGTAAGCAACTCCTCGCTGTGGGGGTATGGTTGGATTAACTGAGTGTGTGGTTGGACCAAGGGCAAGGAAGTCTCCTTTCATGCTGAGTATCTGTCTGTCTCTGATTCTTAGAAAGACGTAGGAGGGCTTACCCTGGAAGGAGATAATTATGGACTGAATGTGCCACTCTCAACCCCTGCCAAATTCATATCCTGAAGCCTTAACCCATAATGTGGCTGTATTTGGAGATGAGGCTTCTAAGGAAGTAATTAAGGTGAAATGAGCTCAGAAGGGTGGGGTCCTGATCTAATAATGTTAGTGCCCTTATAAGAAGAGACACCAGGGAGTTTGCCCTCAATCTCCCTCACAGCAAGAAGGCGGCTGTCTGCCAGCCAGGAAGAAAACCTTCATCAGGCATGGAATCAGCTGGCTTTCCTTTCTGACTGCAGAGGTGGGGAGATGGGAGTTTACCAAAGTCTTCCAGATGCTGCACAGAGAATTCAGGTGGTGCACAGAAAATGTGCCTACCAGAGACAGGTACAAATAGACAAAGGAATTTCCCTAGCATTCTGATCCCTAATGTTATTCCTGGACCAACTTGTTGATTATGGACTTTCCAGCCTCCAGAACTGTGAGAAATAAATGTCTGTTGCGCAAACCACCTGGCCATTTTGTTATAGCATCCTGAGCAACTAAGACAGAGGGTTACAGCAACCACTGAGCTGATTGGGCACCTCTGCAAGCTTTCTCTTAGGGGAGCCTGGGGCTGAGCCCCAGCCTCTAAGATCAGGGGTGGAGCTGCGGTGGGTTGAGCTGATTAGAGTCTTAGAGTAGAGGAGGAATTGCCCATCTCCTCCTTCCCCTGCCACCTCCAAAATTTTCACAGTTAACAAAATAGATCTTCTTTTCACTGTCAAAGGTTTTAAATTCAACGGAAAGGCTGATACACAGGTCTAAAAGTAAAGCACTTGGGTTAATGGCATGTACTAAGTATAAGAGGTACTGCCAGGCATGGTGGCTTATGCCTGTAATTCCAGCACTTTGGGAGGTCGAGGCAGGCAGATCACCTAAGGTCAGGAGTTCGAGACCATCCTGGCCAACATGGTGAAACCCCATCTCTACTAAAACTACAAAAATTAGCCGGGCGTGGTGGCGGGTGCCTGTAATCACAGTTACTCGGGAGGCTGAGGCAGGAGAATTGCTTGAACCCCAGAGGTGGAGGTTGCAGTGATCTGAAATCGCACCACTGCACTCCAGCCTGGGCGACAAGAGCAAAACTCCGTCAAAAAAAAAAAAAAAAGAGGTACTTACAGTTGTTGCTGCTACCAGACTAGTATGATTATTATTAACAGCAGTAGCATATTGCCTTTGTTTTTGTTTTTGTTTTTTTTTGTTTTCTAGTCCTGATTTACTCTTCTCCTGGTCACTGTATCCCAATATTTTCTGAGATATCATGCCCCCAAATGCCCTCTTTAGTTCCAAATGGCTGCTTGAGCTCCAGCCATCACATCTACAGTAATTCCCCTCCATTCTCAGTTCCTTTCCCTAGGGGAGAGCATGACCCTAGCCTAAACAAATCCACTATATTCCCTTAGCCACATTAATGGATCCAGTCAGAGTCTAAGAGATCCCATGAGACTCTAGAGGGATTGATCGGGGCAAAGACTCTGCACTTGAAGCCAGGAGAGTGTGTTCACGTGTTCCCTGTAGCTGCTGTGTGTCTCTGTGGCCACAACGGGAGAACCTGCCTCAGGATGGGGTTGGCCTGGAAGAAGTGACTCAAGAGATGAACTGGGCCATCAGGAATCAGGATCCCTTGATCCAGCTATGCCTGAAAGTCAAGACATTTTAGTTAAATAGGACAATAAGTTCCCTGTTGGCTTCAACCAGTTTGGATTAAGTAAGTTTCTTTCACTTGAAACTGAAAGAATCTTGACAGATACATTACTGTGTGACCTCAAAGTGCTAGAATGGTGGTCGGTACAAAGTGCAATGACAGCAGACGCGAGTGACCCCTGATGATACCGGCCATGGTGTGGAGGGAGTGTCAGGGAAGGCTGCATGGAGGAGGGGTCACTTGTTCTGGCCTTGAAAAGATAGGACAGTGCATTTCAAAGCAGTCCACAAATGTGGACAGGAAACCAAGAAACACGTTTCTAAATCACCCAAGAGTCAATGAGAAAAATTGCAGCGGAAAATTAGAAAATATTTGAACGGAATGGTTTAAAAAAAAAAAACCACATGCAAACGTGTGGGTTGCAGCTAAAAAAATACTTAGAGGGAAATTTGTAGCCTTAACATTCACAAATTAGCAAAGAAGAAAAGCTAAAAATTAATGTTCCAAACGTGTCTCTCGAGAAATTAGAAAATGACAGTGAAATAAACCCAAAAGAAAGAAAAGGAAAATTATAAAGATCAGAATTGGCTGAAAGAGGAAGGAAGCACAGCAGAGGACCAACCAAGCCTGGAGCTGGTTCTCTGGTTAAGTCAAAGATATGAGGGCGTGACTGCCCCGCCTGTTCGGGGAATGATGAGGGCCCTGGTGTGGGTGGGGAGGGCAGAGGGGGCCACCAGAACAAGGAGGAAGTGTTGAGGCCGTAGCCTGCTGGCAAAGACAGTGCCAGAGCCTGGAGAAGCTTCCCTGCACAGCAGCAGGAGCAGAACCCCACCCCATCGATGGCCAGAACCATGGGAGGCTCTCAGAAGGGGAGTGATGAGAGCAAGCTACCCTTGGTCCCCATCCAACTGGGCTGGGGCCTTGTAGGGCCCTGGGAGACCATCTGCAGATGAGGGAATGTGGCCCACGTGCCTGGGTCTGATTGGAAGGGAGAAGATAAGCCACAGAGGATGCCAAGTTTAGTTTTCCAGGAACCGGCCTCCGTCGCTGGGGAAACTGCCACCGCAGCTGCTGGCTGTCCACTGCAACTTTGGCACAGGCTGGCTTCCCTTTCACGGAGGGGCACCCAGACACATTGAGTGGTGTCCGAGAAGGCCCTGGAGGGCTGGGGGGAGGCTGCCAAGCTACGGCATCTCCAGCCCTTCGATAGAATATTTGGCAGGGTTTCTCCACCTCGGCAGTGTTGACATTCGGGCTGGATCATTTATGGTGGGGGCCATCCTGTGTGTGGTGGGATGGTGACCAGCAGCCCTGACCACTTCCAACTAGATGCCTTTCCCCCAATTGTGACCACCAAAGGTGTCCCCTGGAGAGCAAAAATTGCTCCCAGGTTGCGAACCTCTGATTTCATGTTGTAGGGGAGGAGCACTGGATCCAGGGTCCTACAGAAGATGTCCGCAGTGCCAAACTAAGACCCCAGGCAAAGTCCTTCCTCTCTTTGAGCCTCTTCACCCCTACCTGCCAGTTGGGGTGAGAATACTCACCCCCAGGATTATGAGGAGGATGCTGTGCCTGGAAGAGCAGGCTGCACAAACAGCACAGGTTAGGTGGGAATCGTTCCCCCTGCACCTGGGGCGAGGCTATAAAGAGGTGAACTGCGTGTGGGGCGGAGTCCCCATGGTGACAATAGCATGATCATCCTCGCCTCCTTGCTTTCTCTCACCACCCCAATCCCACCCGTCCGGAATTCCTGTTGGTTCCACTTTCAAAACATGCCCAGAATCCACAGCTGTGGCTGCCGCCTGCTCTAGGCATTGGAAAATTAGGGCCTCCTCTACCAAAAACATCCCCTTCTTCTAACCGCAGCCAGAATGACCATTTTGAGACAATCATCTGATCATGTCACTTCCACATCCGAAGCCTTCCTATGGTTGGTCGAACAAACCCTAAGTCCTGTGAGTGGCCAGTAAGGCCCTCTGTGGCTGATCCCCATTGCCTCTGAATTTGTCTCTTTCCTCTACCCCGGTTTTCTGACTCTGGCCTCCTGGTTGCACCCCCATCGTGCCATTCACTTCCCAGGGCCTTTGCACAGCCTGCTCCCTCCTCCTAGAACAATCTCTTTCTCCCTGTCCCTCCAGATATCTGCGTGGCTCATTCTCCTAGTTCACTCAAGCCTGTATTCAGACCTCCTCGGTGAGGTCTTTCCTGGCACCTCCTAAGCAGCTCTCCACCTGCTAATTTCCCCTGACCCCTCCCCTGCCTGCCTGTTCTGCATAGCACTCAAGCCCCTCTGACGTCACACCATGGGCTCACCTGCACATCTTTTGGCTCGCTGTCCTCACTAGCTGTCACTTCAGGAGAGCAGGGACCTTGTTCTGCCCACTGCAGAACCTTCCTCAGTCCCTTTAGGGCAGTGCCTGGCACACCATAAAGTCAAAAAGTCAGGCCTACTTCAGCCCCCCTTAGGATTCACCCCAGGAAAGAGGATCACCCCTGCCCCCGAGTCAGGTTGGCCTACAAATGGCCAGGCCCCTTCAGTCTCAAATCTCATGTGTGGCTCACACAGCTCTGCCTTTCCCTCTGGCTGAATTCACCTCTCACTTCACCCTCCGTTCTCGCATGATGTGCTCCAGCCGGGATGGGCTGTTTCCTCCGGGCTCCCGCATAGACCATGTCCTCCACCTGGTGCATTCTTTCCACTGCCATCTCCTGGAAAACTAGCTCCCATCCTTCAGATTTTAACTTAGATGTCATCTCCAGGAAGCTTTCCCTGATTGCCCAAGTCTGGGTCAATTGTCCCTCCTCTGAGCCCAAGCTTCCCGAGTCATGTTATGAACACAGTGCATTGTTGTTTATGTACTTGACCCTAATCCCAGGTAGGGGCCAGTCGTGTATGCCCCCAGGGCCAAGGACAGTGCTGGGACTCACAAAACCTGATTTGAGTGAATCAGTGAATGAATGAATGCTCTGAATGACACCGCCTCAAAGGACCTAGGGCATTCTCCTTAATCACTCTCGTGGGTGCCAATCTCCTTGGCTGCCTTTAGAAGCACTATATTTTCTTCCTGAGTACTGCAGCTCTTTTTAGGCCCCTCAAAGGCACCTGGCTCTTTCAGTTTTACGGGCATTTGTGAAAGAACTCAGCCCAACAGACCTCTGATGGGCACACCTAGAACCACCTCCAAATGGATTCACCATGGCACATTCTGGGACCACCTTCTACCTTGGAGAGAGCTCCCCACCCATTCTCTCATTTCTGCCTCCCCTAAACAGTGAGCTGGCCTGGAAAGGTCTGGCCTCTCCAGGTGGGGAGGATGGAGTCAGGTGACTACGTTCTCTTTGATGAGTAGGCAGTGAGGTCCCTCAAGAAGAGGGTGTGATGCTCAGAGTAGAGACCCCTTCCCCATCCTCCTGTCATCTGAGACCATGACTTGGTTATTTTCTTGGAACCCACATGCTAATCTCGGTACCCATCGGAGACTGTCCTTATCTCTCTAGGGCTGGGATGGGGGACATGCTGGAGGACACAGATGTGCACACACAGGTGTGCACAACACACAAATGAAAACAGCAGCAGTAGCAGGTGCCGAGTACTTACTCAGTGCCAGATGCTAGTATCTTATTTATTCCACTAAACACCTCCAAGTCTATGTTGTTGCTGGAGGCTTAGGGTCCTTGGGCCACAAGTGGGGCTAAAAATAATCCTGATCTCTGTCCGTCCATGATAAGAGCTAGTAATAATAGTAATGTCTGCCTTCTGTTGTCTCCCTGTATTCCTGTATTAGTCTGTTTTCACACTGCTGATAAAGATATACGTGAGACTGGGCAATTTACAAAAGAAAAGTGTAATTGGACTTAACAGTTCCATGTGGCTGGGGAGGCCTCATAATCATGGCCAAAGGCAAGGAGGAGCAAGTTACATCTTATGTAAATGGGGGCAGGCAGAGAGCTTGTGCAGGCAAACTCCCGTTTTTAAAGCCATCAGATTTCATGAGACTTATTCTTTATCATGAGAACAGCACAGGAAAGATCCACCCCCCCAATTCAATTATCTCCCACTGGGTCCCTCCCACAACACATGGGAATTATGGGAGCTGCAAGATGAGATTTGGGTGGGGACACATCCAAACCATATCACCCCCCAACAACAGGAGGCAGGCATTATTACCAGCGCATATCACAGATGGGGAAACCAAGCCACAGGGAATTTAAAGAACTTGTTCGTGGTCACACAGATAAGAAGACGTGAACCTGGGATTCAAACCTGGACAGTTTGGCTGCAGAGCCTGAGCTGTTAACCATGACACTGTCATCTTTTTCACAAATGCCCACACACAAGTCCCCTTGTGTACATATGAACATATCTCACATACATACATGTGCAAATCAGCATACAAAATCCCACTCTTGCTCATGCACTCACGGGCCCATACAACCCAAGCACAAAGATATAGATTCCCCTCTAGCATGAGATTCATCATACATGGTCAACAGGCAGCGAGAATTCACCCCACTCACACACATTTACATACAAGTGTGCACGTCCCTGTTAATATATGCCTACGTGAAAAGCATGCAGAACCCCCACTCACAAGTTCACACATGCGCAAGTACACACACATTGTCATGTAAGCACAGGCATATATATGTGTGCACACTTGCATATAAACATTTCTTGAGCACTTACTATGTGCCAGGCACTGTGCTGGTTGCTGGGAATATAAAAGTAAAGAAAACCGAGTTGCTACTCTCCCAGAGTGTGTAATCCAGGGCAAGGGGAGGCATGCGTGACCAAATCAGATAGAAAGTGCAGCCTGTAATCCCAGCACTTTGGGAGGCTGAGGCGGGCGAATCACCTGAGATCAGGAGTTCAAGACCAGCCTGGCCAACATGGTGAAACCCCGTCTCTACTAAAAATACAAAAATTAGCTGGGCATGGTGGCACATGTTGTAATCTCAGCTACTTGGGAGGCTGAGGCAGGAGAGCTGTCTAAGCGCGGGAGGCAGAAGAGGTTGCAGTGAGCCGAGATCGCACCATTGCACTCAAGCCTGGGTGACAGAGCAGGACTCCATCTCAAAAAGAAACGGAAAGCTCATAGTTATGGAGTGCTTATTATGCATACAGTTGCAGAGCTGAATCTGCCTCATGCATTAGGGGTCCGTAAACACCACAGCCCCCATGCTTACATGTACACGTATGAATATAGACCTCCCTCCCTGCAGAAGCCACGTGGCACAACCTGGGCCCTCGACAGGAGTGGATGGCGTGCAGGGGACAGGGATCAGCATTATTTTCAGCCCCCCTTGTGGCCCAAGGACCTCAAGCCTCCAGCAACTTCCCTGAGATGAGACCATGGCCTGTGGGACTAAATGCACATGCAATTTGCAGACCTGTGTACACCTCTCCACGTGCTTGTAGGTGTGCAAGTCCCTCAGCAGTCCCCCACTCTCCTCAGGGCCTCCCGCCCTATCAAGAGCCCCTGTCCCTAAGTCACCAACCTCCTCCCCTCCCCTCATCTTGCGCCGTAGGGACCTGTGGGACAGAGACATTTGGATCTTCCAAGAGGCTGCACACACAGGCGGAGGATGGGTTGCAATGACTCGGCTTCCAGGCAGCTGTGGTGAGTTTCTGCAAAGACTCCCTTCCTCAAAGAGGCTCTGCTTTACTGAAAGTTCAGGCTGCCGTGGTTTCCCCGCATTCACATGGGGGAAAGGTCAAACTCTCACAAAAATATTTACCAAGAACTGTCTGTCAGTCAGTCAACAAGCATTTACGGACAGCTGCTGCTCACACGCTGGGGAGAGTGCGGGGATGAATAAGCACAGGCCTTGTCCTACATAAAAGCTCAGGGGCCATGAGGGAGCTGTCACTGGCCCAGCAAGGGACACAGTGGCCAGGAAGAGGGAACTGCTTGTGTAAAACCTGGCACCAAGAGAGTGTGCCCTGGTGAGACCAAAACAACCATTTTTTATGGCCCCTCAAATCACAACCAGTGGTGTGCTGGTAAGCCAACAAAAACAACAGAAAACAAACCGAAAACCCAATATGTGGTGATGGCTGCAAAATCCTGAAACACGGTGTTTGCTGCTTTGCATGGTGTAGATATTCTCACTGTGGCCCATTTCAGGCTACCAAGGTGATGTCAGGGGTTGCAGAAGCAAAGATGGCCACAGGTGGCTCCTGGGAGCTGGTGCAAGCTGGACTCAGCACACTTTTTCTTCCCATAGA
Source organism: Theropithecus gelada (assembly GCF_003255815.1). Lineage (NCBI taxonomy): Eukaryota > Metazoa > Chordata > Mammalia > Primates > Cercopithecidae > Theropithecus > Theropithecus gelada. The sequence goes on from NC_037688.1 coordinate 56,915,257, forward strand.
CACAAGGAGGACACAGCCAGAGCTTCGGTACCTGGAACAGAGTAAGGAGTCTCAGTTAGAAGCGCCGGGGACAAGAACCAAACCTCTTGTTCATCTTTTGAGGCATATTCTGATCTGTTCTTTCATTCCCTCAGCACTTACCCTGTGCCAGGTACTGTGCACCTGAAGGTGCTGAGACCATTGCTGCCTATGCTGATGGGGAAGTATTGGTGATAAGGAGCCCAGAAGAGAGGCACTAATCAAGCGCCTGGGGAGCTGGAGGACTTCCTGGAGGAAGTAGTATCTAAGCTGAAATGGAAGGGAGTAAAGCAGCAAGTGAGGGGTAGAAAGAGTTATTTGCAAGCAGAGGAAATAGGATCTGCAACAGCTTAGCGATCTCATGCACCACTGGGTTCCCCTAGCAAAAGCATCCTGTTGAGCAGATTTCGTAAATGAACCAGCACCATCCTGAGTGCTTTACAAGTATTCACTCATTTAATCCTCAGATGATCCTATGGGGTATTTAATATTCTTAGCTCCACTGTACAGATGAGATCACTGAGACAGACGGAAGTTATTAATAAGTCAATATGCCCAAGATCACTGGTCTGCCCTTCCTCCCCGCGATGCTACCTTGAAGCATCTGAAGTAGGTGCGGCTTGGGGAAATTTTAGGGGGTACCCAGATATGGGAAACAACTGTAAATTTAGTTCTGGGTTTAATGAAATGTCAGAGTGTGGGAAGTGATGGTTCAGTGCCTCCCCTGCTCCCTGCCAGCCCTTTACACACGAAGACAGAGTATTGTCCATCTTGGACACGTTGACCAAGGCTGTCGGTCAGCCAGTCAACAGAGATTTGTCTGAATCTTTATGTCTTCATCTGGTCTAGGACTGGGATGTTTACAGTGAGCCTCTGCTCACATTTTTGTTTTGTTTTTCTTTCTTTTCTTTTCTTTTTTTCTTTTTTTGAGACGGAGTCTTGCCCTGTCACCCAGGCTGGAGTGCAATGGCACGATCTTGGTTAACTGCAACCTCCGCCTCCTAGGTTCAAGTGATTCTCCTGCCTCAGCCTCCTATGTAGCTGGGATTATAGGTGCATGCCACCACGCTCGGCTAATTTTTTGTATCTTTAGTAGACACGGGGTTTCACCATGTTAACCAGGCTGGTCTTGAACTCCTGACCTTGTGATCCGCCCACCTCAGCCTTCCAAAGTGCTGGGATTACAGGCATGAGCCACCGTGTCTGGCCTTGTTTTGTTTTTCTACTGAACACTTAATCTGGACTGGGCTCTAGGCTGAGGATTGGGGCACAGAAGAAGTAATGAATCTGTGTCCCTGTTATCAGGGAGCATGATAGGAGACATACAAGAGACATGATTTTCTGTATGTTTGAAATATTCCATGATTTAATATTTAAAAAATTTATTTATATTAAATTTTAGACACAAGGTCTTGCTCAGTTGCCCAGGCTGGAGTGCAGTGGCACGATGATGGCTCACTGCAGCCACAAACTCCTGGGCTTAAACGATCCTCCTGCCTCATCCTCCTAAGTAGCTGGGACTACAGGTGCAAGTAGTCGATTGCAGTAAGTGACGATTACAATATGTGATCAAAGAGGCCTGAGGACAAAGGAGAGAACAATTCTGCCTTCCCTCGAGGGGAGGCCTCACAGGGAAAGGCCTGCTGCCACTGTAACTGAGAAGATGATGTTTTACAGTGGTTGCCAGGGAATCAGGGGAAGGCGATTTCGACTGACAGATATGGATAAGGATTTTTTTTTTTTTTTTTAAGAGAAGAGGCAATGGTGGAAATGTTCTAGAATTACATAGTGAGGATGTGTGTACTACAACATCATGAATACACTAAAACCCACTGAGTTACATATTTTTAAGTGGTTGAAATAGTGAATTTTAAGTCATATAAATGTTATCTCAATAAAAAATAAGCTTATGACTGGGCGCAGTGGTTCACGCCTGTAATCCCAGCACTTTGGGAGGCCAAGGTGCGTGGGTCACCTGAGGCCAGGAGTTTGAGATCAGCCTGGACAACATGGCGAAACCTCATCTCTACTAAAAAACACAAAACTTAGCTGAGCGTGTTGGTGGGTGCCAGTAATCCCAGCTACTTGGGAAGCTGTGGCAGGAGAATTCCTTGAACCTGGGAGGCAGAGGTTGCAGTGAGCCAAGATCGT